>NC_057389.1:45894907-46194907 GCF_019320065.1 Cervus canadensis
TTTTTTTTTTTTTTTGATGCACAAGATGTCCCAGTTCCATAATTCTATGATTCTTCTACCCACTTCTTCTCCAAGACTTTAGAACCTGCTAAGTAAGACAAAGAAGTTCCACTCCACTAAGCATAGCTGCAGCTCTCTGTCTTAGAGGATTCAGGGGAATCAAGGAGGGCTATTTGAGCCTTATTAGAGATTGGGAGCATCAGTAAAACTCTGTATTTACATACAAATACCCATTTCAACTAAATCCTCTCAACTCACAGCTAACGTGTGCTCTTTCTGAAGACCAATCACTCAGTTTGTTAATGGCAGATGCAGATTTTAATCCAAGTTTCTTTTTCTACAGTTTAAGGTCATTTTTTCCTCAGTGCCCAATGAAAACTGTTTATTATTTTCTCAACATCCTCTTTTGAATCATAGTCTCCTGGATGCCTGAAGACCACACACATCTAAGATTCACTCAGGAAAACCTGTTTTCTCTGGAACAAACAGACCCATTTTGCCAATACATTTCCTAGGGGTTCATTGCAACTTGGCTTATTTTCCACACTAGGTCTGAACCAGCACAGATCTGGGAGGGGAAAGTAATATGGTTTTCTAATAGGTTCAGACAGTCAAGCACTAATTTGTCTTCACATATGTTTCCTTCTATTAATTTGGGAGTTCTTTGAATACAAGAGCTATGGCATACCTATTGTTAAGATATTTAAAAGAGAAGCCTCTGGATTTTGTTGTTCAGTAGCTCAGTCATGTCCAACTATTTGGGACCCCATGGACTGCAGCATGCCAGGCCTCCCTGTCCTTCATCAACTCTCAGAGATTGCTCAAATTCATGTCAATTGAGTCAGTGATGCCATCCAACCATCTCATCCTCTGTCATCCCCTTCTCCTCCTGCCTTCTATCTTTCCCAGCATCAGGGTCTTTCCCAAAGATTTGGCTCATTGCATCAGGTAGCCAAAGTATTGAGGCTTCAGTTTCAGCATCAGTCCTTCCAATGAATATTCAAGACTGATTTTCTTTAGGATGGACTGGTTGGATCTCCTTGCAGTCCAAGCGACTCTCAAGAGCTTTCTCCAACACTATAGTTCAAAAGCATCAATTCTTCAGTGCTCAGCCTTCTTTATGGTCCAACTCTCACATCCATACATGACTACTGGAAAAACCATAGATTTGACTAGACAGACCTTTGTTGACATAGTAATATCTCTGTTTTTTAATATACTGTCTAGATTTGTCATAGCTTTTCTTCCAAGGAGCAAGTGTCTTTTAATTTCATGACTGAAATCACTATCTGCAGTGATTTTGGAGGCCAAAAAAATAAAGTCTGACACTGTTTCCATTGTTTCCCCATCTATACATAAAGTAATGGGACTGGATGCCATGATCTTAATTTTTGAAAGTTGAGTTTTAAGCCAACTTTTTCACTCTCCTCTTTCACTTTCATCAAGAGGCTCTTTAGTTCCTCTTCACTTTCTGCCATAAGGGTGGTGTTGTCTGCATATCTGAGGTTATTGGTATTTCTTCCGACAATCTTGATTTCAGCTTGTGATTCATCTAGCTCAGCATTTTGCATTATGTACTCTGGATATAAGTTAAATAAACAGGGTAACAATATACAGTCTTGACATACTCCTTTCCCAATTTGGAACCAGTCTGTTGTTTCATGTTTGGCTCTAACTGTTGCTTCCTGACCTGCATAGAAGTTTCTCAGGAGGCAGATAAGGTGGTCTGGTATTCCCATCTCTTTAAGAATTTTCCACAGTTTGTTGTGATCCACATACAACAAACTCTGGGGTTAGGCATACCTAAATAGGGCTTCCCAGGTGCCACTAGTGGTAAAGAACCTGCCTGCCAACGCAGGAGACAAGAGATGTGGATTTGATCCCTAGGTTGGAAAGATCCTTTGGAGGAGTGCATGGCAACCCCCTCCAATATTCTTGCCTGGAGAATCCCATGGACAGAAGAGCCTGGCAGGCTGCAGTCCAAAGTACGGCAAAGAATCAAACATGACCGCAGTGACTTAGCACAAATAACTTATGTAACCTCTATAAATCTCAGTTTCCTCATGAGTAAAATGAGGGTAATTAATCCAACCCAAAGGATTATTACTGAACTGACTGACTGAAAGGATTAGATTCAGGATTCACTACTGTAAATAAAGCTCTTTGTGTAAGGCCTGGTCCTTTATAACCACTCAATAAGGGCTGTTATATTTTTATTATTTATATTCAGTCACCTAGTACAACCTTTGACATACAATATGCATTTCATAATTATTTTAGATAAATAAGTAAATAAGTGAGGTAATAAATTAATGCCATCTCAAATGAGATGATAATGATCTCAAAGTACTTAGTGAATGCAAAAGGTTGACTGACCTAAGAAAGGAATTTATTCCTACAGCATCTTTAAGCCTCATGTCCTTTTACCACTCAAATGATACCTAAAGTTGATAAAGGCAGGTGGTATTTCAAAGACGGGTGAACTGAGACAGAAAAATAAAATGAAAGACAAGTTGACTACAGAGAAATTCTGAGTGACAATTTAATAAATAGTCAAGAAGGATTTGTTCACTTCCTTCCTGTCTGTTGGGTCTGGCCAAATAGTCAAGCAGAAGATGCCCCAGACACTGGTCACACTGGGGCTCTGCTATCTGAGACGCTGAGATGAGATCTTAACCTTTGAGTTGATCCTCAGTGTCATCAGCTGTACGTGGAGATGCTGTCATGCGGGTGGCAGGAAGATCAAATGAATTGGAAATGCCAAGTATACCAAAAGTGTTATTTGTGTGACAGTGATCATCATATTCTTCTCAACCCATAATTTCCAATTCTCAGAGCTCCATGAATTCTCACTCACAGTTCCAAAGAGTCATATAAACATTTCTATTACAAACCAGAGCAGCTCCTCAGAGGGACTCTGGAAATCTCTATCACTTGGGATAGTCAATAAAATAGTGTGGGCTTTAGAGACCACTGACTATTGACTATAAGTGAGGTCTGCCACTTATAAGCTATATGACCTCTGCTAAATTTCAGAAAATGCAAGCATCAGTTTCCCCATCTAAAAAATGGAGGTAATGCTGTCATCATCACAGGATTGTTGAGAAGATTAAATACAGTAATATATGTAAAGTGCCCAGCACATAGTAAGTACTCAGTGAATGGTAGCTATTACTATCATTAGCTAATAACACATCTTTCTGTTTTTATCATATTACTATTAGTATTTCTCCTCAATATTCATACTACCAGAACTTTGCCACATCAAATGACCATTCCCTGCTGATCAATGCAGTCTTTTTTTTCCCAAAACTTTTTGTCTAGAATCCCTGAGCTGCATTCTCTACAAAGACATACTTTTCCAGTGGGATTTATCTGATTAAAAAGAAAACTGCATTGAAGGTAATGAGAGCCATTTGCTCTCCTGTCCAACTCGTGGGATGCATGCTAATTACACAGGGCCTGCTAAGAGCTTTGACTCAAGCAGAGTAACCCCCATAGGCCTGTTCAGCATTCAAGCCTCTGAAGAATAGCCCCCCACCCAAATTCCTAACATTGTGACTCATCTAGGGGGTTACTTCCTTTGTGGAACCAGACCACTGAATGGCACTGAAAATGAGAGGCACAGGAAAACTTCCTTAAGTGAGATACACGGGGACAGTCAGGGCAAACTGAGATGGTGGTTGTGGAATTATAATTAGTGACCTAGGAGGGGGAAATGAAAGGCATAGGTTTGACCTAAGACATTGATCTCAGTCATTCTGTAGGATGGCTATACATATTCCTGAAAGAAAAAGGGATGGCTTTTCCTTTTATTGTCCTGCCTTGGATTTTCCCAGAGGACATCAGGTATTCTCTCCCAGAGACTGATATCAGGGCCAGAATTCAGGGCTTTTTGACTCCAGTCAAATCACATCATTGATGTTAAGTACCTGCACAGCTAAATTCCGCTTCCTCTGAAGTACCAGGTGTATACAAGCCATTTAACAAACACCTATTGAGCCCTGACCAGGTACCAGGCTTTGCACTTCATGAAAACCATATGGAGGAAGCTGCCAAAGTCATGTTTTTAGGGTCTTGTCTACATAACACATGACTGTCCGGAAGGCTGGAGACATGAAGGTTGAGCTTGAACCAGAAAACACCAAGGACTGCCATGATTCTGATCCTGAAACAAACACATGAGGTAAGAAGAAGGGAGGTGAGAAGAAAGAAAACATTGGCATGGTTTAAGCAAATGCAGTGCGGTATGCCAGAGTCAGACAGTCAAGCCACAAGCTCCTTAAGCCTTAATTTTCTTACTTTAAAATGGGGGCAGACATCGCTACCTCTCAGGTTGTTTAAAGGATAAATTGTGATAAACATTTAATGTTAGGGGATTTTTGGCCACCAAACAAGAAAAACTAAAATGAAGCTTTCTGAAAATGAAATGAGATGCTGTCAGAGGCAGACATCCATCTTTAGGTGACCACACCTGATTATCTATAGGAAACTCTACCTTTGATCGACTGGGTTTGAGGACCTAGGATGCTCTAGGAGGGCAAGGACTGGGGTAAAGCAAGTGTGGGCACAAAGTTTAAGGAGGCGCGCACTTTCAGGGTTCTGCATGTGCAGGGTTGGTGCCTACACGGCCCTCAGAGTAAGCGACTCTTTCAATTTTGCCAGGCACCTCGTTCTCACCCTACTTCATGAGGATACCTAAATAAAAGCAACAGAAGAATTAATGGAGGGAAAGCTATCTAGAAGAACAGACTGGAAACAATGATAAGGAATGTGAGATATCCCTAGAGAATCAGACTTCCCTAAGGACAGGGGAAGAACCAGATGGAATCTCAAGGTTCCTTTCAGCTCCAAGGATCCAAGGTTTTTTGTTGTTGTTGTTGTTGTTTTTTAATTGTTGGCTGCACCCCCAAAGCGCATGGGACCTTAGTTTCCTGACCAGTGCTCAAACCCCCATCCCTTGCATTGGAAGGCAGAGTCTCAACCACTGGACCACTGGATATGCCCCCAAGATTTCATCTCACTGCAGACTAGAACCATGTTCAAATACTTGTACTTCTTATCCAGATAATGGTTCCTTATAAGAGGCAGATCTAGCTGTGGAAGGTAAGACAGGAAAGGGAAGGGAGTCTTGCTCCATAAGACCTGGAGAAGTGGGCTCAGGGCATGCCAACTGCGCCATTCTGCTCCCTAAGGGGTGCTTAGCAGATCATGAAGTGAAACTAATAAAATGTCAGGCACTCCGGGCCAACCTAAGCCCCTTACTGCAATCAAATAAAATCGGAATTGCACAGCTGGCCAAAGCAAGCCAGCTGTTGACCTGAGGATGCAACCCAGGCAAAGCTGACAGTGACCAGCAAGGCCCATACTGCGCAACAACCCCCAAGCCCCTGGTGTCAGAGTCACAGACAGGAAACTGGTTCAGCCCACAAGGTCAGAGAGTGCCAGCCTTATTCAGCCTCATCCCTTCCTAGGACCTAGGATACCCACCCCTCACACCATCCCTCCATTCCTTTCTAAGGACAGCCCCACAGGCAGAAGAAAGCTTTCTCCCCAAAAATATACAACAAGGACATCGACAAACGTCAGGTCTTCCCAAACGTGTACAGAGGCAAAAGTTTGCAAAACTCAGAAAAATTCTGATTTCTGTCCCCACTTGCTCCCAAATACTGCCTTCTTCCTCTGAACCACCAGAGTACTCCAATTATGCTCCTTAGGCTGAGGGTAACCTCTTATAGTTGTTTATATGTACCTACTCTAGTCTATCTGCTGAACTATCAACAATAAGAGGGCAAAAGCTATTAATTGACAAATGATCACTGGAAATTCCCTGGCAGTCCAGTAGTTGGGACTCTGTGCTTTTATGGCTGAGGGCTGGGTTCAATCCCCGGTCAGGGAACTAAAATCCCACAAGCTGTGCGGTGTGGACAAGACAAAAAGAAAGAAAAGATCATTGATTGCTACTATCCTGTCAAGCACTGTAGACAGACACAAACTCAGTCCACACAGAAGGCTTCTTCTATAAACAGCAACATATTTATCTGCCTCTCCTCCGCAATGCCTTATTCATGTAGTAGGTGCTTAATAAATTAGAAGGATCAGAGGACTGTAGAGCAAGAGGACCCATAGAAATCATACAAGCCCCCACTCAACAATCTAGTCCCTTGACAGAGACTGATAATCCACCCTGCTCCCCTTCCCTGCTGGGTCAGGCTCCAGACCCATCTTCCAAGCAGCTACTCAAAGTGAAGTGTTTACCATGCCTGATCTAATCCAAAACTTCCATTTCCCAGATGAAGAAACTGGGGACCATCTGAGAAAAAGAATTAGCTCAAGAATTAGACCAAGAGAAATTTAGACACAGAGCCAAAACTATATCTGAGTTTCCCAGCCCCACCTTCATATTTCTCCCTCTATTCCACAATGACTTTTATAATTGTGTATGAAGTAATAGGGAAAAGGGGAAATAGTGTCAGATTTCATTTTCTTGGGCTGCAAAATCAATACAGATGGTGACTGCAGCCACAAAATAAAAAGACGCTTGTTCCTTGGAAGAATAGCTATGACAAACCTAGACAGTGTATTGAAAAATGGAGACATCACTTTGTTGACAAAGTCAAAACTACGGTTTTTCCAATATGTCATGTATGGATGTGAGAGTTGGACCATAAAGAAGGTTGAGTGCCAAAGAATTGATGCTTTCAAACTGTGGAGATGAAGAAGACTCTTGAGAGTCCCTTGGATAGCAAGGAGATCAAGCTAGTCAATTCTAAAGGAAATCAACCCTGAATATTCACTGGAAGGATAAAGCTGAAGCTCCAATACTTTGGCACCTGATGTGAAGAGCTGACTCATTGGAAAAGACCCTGATGCTGGGAAAGACTGAGAGGGCAAGAGGAGAAGGGGGTGACAGAGGATGAGAAGGTTGGATGGTATCACTGACTCAATGGACATGAGTTTGAGCAAACTCTGGGAGACAGTGAAAAACAGGGAAGTCTGGCATGCTGCAATTCATGGGGTTGCAAAGAGTCGGACATGACTTAGTGACTGAACAAAAACAACAACATGAAGTAAATGCTTGTGGAAACATAGACCTTCTGTCAACATCTGAAAAGTTGACTTGGTACTTTCTACAAGGAATAAACTCCAGTGCATTAGATGACCTCCCTTCCAAGGCAAAAGGGATGTCCTGGCCCAAGTCAGAGGACACATCTGCCTGGAAACCAAGTTGGACACCCACCATTTGGAGGGGTCTTTTGGAGAGCGCATTTCCCAAGTTTGGCCAGACTACAATTCAACTTAACCAGACAACAGCTGAGAAATCCAGATGGATTATTTGAGCTAACAAGGCATTGAGGAGGGGCAATCTTCCTTAACTTCCAGACCCACCACAAGGACACAGAGCAGGGGGTGCAATCCTGGCTACTCCCAACCTTGAAGACTCAGTGTTCCATTCTTAATTCTTCATCCTTTCTCTTTTTCTGTGTCCCTCCCACTCTCTCTCTCTCTCTCCCCGTCATTCCCCTCCTTCACTCCCACACATGCTCACTAAACTTCTCTTTAATTCTCCAAGTCCTCTCTCACCTCTAGACTTTACTCATGCTGTTCCTTCTACCCAGAACACTCTCCTCTGTTTCTTCCTGGTCAATTCCATACTCAACCTTCATGTTTTACTGTAAAAAACACTATCTCCACAAAGCCTCTTGGAAACCACCTCCTCCCACCAGGTGCAGTTGGGTACCCATCCTCTCTGCTCACTGACTTCCTCAGTTATAGCACTGGCCACACCTCAGACACCTCCACTTCCCTCTTCCTCTCTCTCTCCCGCCCCTGCTTCTCTTCTTACTCTGTGCCTCCAACTTCCTCCTCCAGCTCCCTGCATCCCTCCCTTGGCTCTCCTCAGCCTCTGAATCATTCTTCTGCCCCTCATTTTGTCCTTCCTCCCTTTTCCCCCATCCCTGACCTCCTGACTTTCCTGCCCATGATGAACTCAGGACATGGAATCTGATGGAGGGACCCCCCCACTGCTACCCACACCCACCATGGTCCTTGGGCATGTGGTACCATGAAGGGTCTAATTGAAACAGTTTCTCCTCAGGCTAACTGCCAAGCCCAGCTCATTTGAAATTCAGATTGACAACTGCACATTGATTCCCTATTTCCAATTGATGCTGCAACTAGAGAATGAGAATCTGAACATTGATCTGGCCTGGCTTCCAACAAATCCCTGAGAAATGAGCTGTTCCACTAAAGAAAAATAAGGAGACTGAATGGGAAGGCAGCAAGACAAACACATTCATACTCCCCAGAGGGGTCCAGATAAATTCAAGTCCCAAGACCAGACGTGTAAAGAAGAAAAAAAATTTTTAAAAGAGGGAATATTATAGATTACTAAAATGATGGTTTAGAACCAGAAGGACTCTTAGAGATTATTCTAATCCCCTCATTTTATAGCTTGGGAAACTGAAAGCTCAAAAGGGAAGTGATTCGTCAAAGGTCACAAAGCCCCCTCTTTACTCTGTCACCCTCCCTCCAATGCCACTGTAGAACAGACTCCTGGACTTTGGTTTAATCTCTGTCATTAGGAGTCAAAACTGAGGTCCTTTAAGTACCAAAGTCTCCTAATGTGACAAATGCCCTAAGAGGCACTAGACAGTTCAAATCTCTGTCCAGTCAGTGTAGCCATCGCCATAAGCCTTCTCAACCAGGGACAGAACGCTTGGTCCCCAGAGACCTTACGGGCATTCTGAAAATGACTATTAATCAAATCTGTCTAAACCAAGTCTGATTCACCACATTACATCTCAGTAATCCCTGAAACAATTTGCATCATTTCCAAATACTTTCATAGGGTCAGCAAATCCTAACAATCAAGTGTTTCATTTCTCGGACTCATTCCCAGCCTCTGCGTCCAGTCCCCCATTGTCTATAAGCAAAGGCTCAAGCTCACTAGAGGCAGTGGCTGCAAATGTGCATAAGGGCCCCTGGACGCCTATTTTCTCCGCACAGAGGCGCAAAGAACAGATTTACTTGAGGGGGCCCTAGAAATAATTCTGTGCAAAATGTGCTGTCTAAATATAGCCAGAAATGTACTATGATCATCAAGTGGAAAGGCATGGCTATTTGACTTTCAAATGGAGAATTTATCAGAAAAAGAATTAGAGAAATTTTGGACGAGGGCAGTAAGGGATGGGAGACAATTTTAGGCGGTTCAACACATAATAATAATGTAGAATCATCATTTCAGTCATTTGCATTATCCCAGGAAGAAAGTCTCCATTGGGTGTTACCATGTCTCTAACACCTTTCCAGCGCTCGCTGATCTTCTTTTGGAACTGAGGGCAGGCCTCAGGCTTGGGATGTCAGCCAGCAACAGAATTTAACTAGGATTTTAAACTCTACTCTTTCTGTTTTGTTTTCATTTTATTCACTGCTATGGTTGTCCTCTATTACAGCAAGTAATACTGGTTTTTCATTTGTGAAGAGTGAAATATAAAGTTACTTTTTTTTTTAAAGAAGTGAGATAATTCAAGAACTTTTTTTCCCTAAATAACACATATTTAAAACATATCACCTCCATATCCATTTTTAAATAAGCAGAAATATTTCAACATCTGACATTACTGTGACCCAAACTGTATGAATTTTCAAGATGATTAGAAATATACACAGAAAACAAGATAAGGCCTTTAAAACATACATGTCAATGCAATGAAAACTTTTAAGTGACTAACAGTAGAAATGATTAAAAAAAAAAAAACTTGGCAAAAATTGTCAATGTTCCAAGAAACCATGATACACAGGAGGGGCTAGACTAGAGAATCTCAATATTTCCAAGAATTCTACTGTGAGTCACCTGACAAAACAGAGGATCATTAGCTAAGTCACAACTGCTTCTTCCCCAGTTTCAACTATGGCAAATTCAGAGTGTGCACGGGGATCGCCAGGGGTCAGACACAGGTTTTGATTTTTCTTGGCTGTAAAAATACAACAGAGTTTCAAAACAAGTAGTAATACTACCTACTCTCATGATTTATATTCTTCCTAGTTTACAAAAGCTTTTCCTATACATCGTAGCATTTGGAAGAAGCAGGGATTGCAAATGTGAGCTCTAATCTTTTCCCTCATTCAAGTGCTGTGTGATGTGAGGCCAGTTAATCTCTCAGTCTCGATTCCCACCGGTTCAGTTCACCATACAAGGATTGCTGGTGAGTCAATGGCCAGGTGACCAGACTGCAAGTGCCTTGCTGCAGACCTGTGAGCTAAGATAATCAGAAGATGCTTCAGCTTGGGGAGGATTCAGATATTAAATGGCATATTTTGCTAATAGCAAATGGTAGGGGATAATTTGGGGCAAATTCATTTTCTCACTGTACTGCCTAATGGGATTCAGGCTTATGAAAGAGGCCTGAGGGCAAGAGAAGTCTTCTGCTATAGTAACTGCTAGGAGAGAGGACCACGTTCCCAAACCTTATTATCTGAGGGGAGGGGCTGAGAGAGAATAGGAGCTTAGGAAAGCTTCATAACTGCCACTCCTGGAGTGGCTCGAGAAGTAAATCATAGCAGCGATGAAGTCATAAATCACTGGTTATGTGCCTGTGGTCCCCTTTGTCACGCCAGAGTCACACAGAAGCCATGGGTCTGGTGCTGAATGGAGAAAAGGCTGGGACTGTGGTAAAGTATGGCCATGGAAGGCACTCGGCAGGACTTCCCAGTCATGCAGGGGCTACAATACAGCTGAAAGCAGCAGTGAGACCAGGAGAAACTCCAGACTGACTCTCAACTGTGCGCCCCCCCGCCCCCGCCACACACACTCACACGGTAATGGAAAAGCAAGACAGTAGACTGAGTGCCGGCTATGAACTGAGAACCATCTTTGACATTTTTTACCTGCACTACCTCAGTGACTCCTTGTGCAAAACTTCTTTTGATATATCAGGCAACTGCAGTTCAGAGAAGTTAGGTAATGTTCCCATGGTCACACAGCCAGTAAATGACTGAGACAGGATTGATTCCAAATCATCTCTTCTTTTCACTCTTTATGAACCATTCTATATTACATGTGACAGTACATTTCAGTAACACACACATACAATATATACACTGAACACAAACAGCCACAAAGGCATTTGACATTGTCACACCCTGTACCCCATGTCTACACACGCCATATGGACACACAAAAATGCCCATACTAAACATCACTCTTAACAACACAGTTTGACAGGAACACAAGTCTTCATATTTTTGCATATCCAAATCTATGTAACACAGTTCAGTTCAGTTCAGTCACTCAGTCGTGTCCGACTCTGCAGCCCCACAGACTGCAGCATGCCAGGCCTCCCTGTCCATCACCAACTCCCAGAATTTACTCAAACTCATGTCCATTGAGTCAGTGATGCCATCCAACCATCTCATCCTCTGTTGTCCCCTTCTCCTCCCTCCTTCAATCTTTCCCAGCATCAGGGTGTTTTCCAGTGAGTCAGTTCTTCACACAGGTGGCCAAAGTATTGGAGTTTCAGCTTCAACATCAGTCCTTCCAATGAATATTCAGGACTGATTTCCTTTAGGATGGACTGGTTTGATCTCTTTGCAATCCAAGGGATTCTCAAGAGTCTTCTCCAACACCCAACACCACAGTTCCAAAGCATCATTTCTTTGGTGCTCAGCCTTCTTTATAGTCCAACTCTTACATCCATTTATGACTACTGGAAAAACCATAGCCTTAACTAGATGGACCTTTGTTGGCAAAGTAATGTCTCTGCTTTTTAATATGCTATCTAGGTTGGTCATAACTTTTCTTCCAAGGAGTAAGCGTCTTTTAATTTCGTGGCTGCAGTCACCATCTGCAGTGATTTTGAAGCCCCCCAAAATAAAGTCTGTCACTGTTTCTACTGTTTCCCTATCTATTTGCCATGAAGTGATGGGACCAGATGCCATGATCTTAGTTTTCTGAATGTTGAGCTTTAAGCCAACTTTTTCACTCTCCTCTTTCACTTTCATCAAGAGGCTCTTTAGTTCTTCTTCACTTTCTGGCATAAGGGTGGTGTCATCTGCATATATGAGGCTATTAATATTTCTCTTGGCAATCTTGATTCCAGCTTGTGCTTCATCCAGTCCAGCGTTTCTCTGTACAGCGTTTCTATGTAACACAATCCTCTCTATATCCACAAACACCCTCATATACACCCTAGTCCCCACACATCCACCCACATCCATTCATTTATAAACAAAACATGCATATTCATCACACCTAGAAACCTACCCACATCACACAAACTCACAAACATCCATACTCACACTTGTAAAAACAGGATAATGCATTGTCCCTTATTCTTTCCATCTAAACAAGCCCTTTACAGCCTAGATGTCCATCAACAGATGAATGAATAAAGAAGCTGTGGTACATATATGCAATGGAATACTACTCAGCCATAAAAAGGAAGGCATTTGAATCCATTCTAATGAGGTAGAAAAAGCTAGAACCTATTAAATGGAGAGAAGTAAGTCAGAAAGAGAAATGTAAATATCATATACTGACCCATATATATGGAATCTAAAGAGATGGCACTAAAAAGAAAAAAAGAGATGGCACTGATGAATTTATTTTCAGGGCAGCAATGGAGAATCAGACATAGAGAACAGACTTATGTACATGGCGGGAGGAGGGATGTACACGGGAGATGTATGGAGGGAGAAGGGGAGATGTATGGAGACAGTAACACAGAAATTTACAAACCATATATAAAACAGACAGCCAATGGGAATTTGCTGTGTTTCTCAGGGAACTCAAACAGGGGCTCTGTGACAGGCTGAATAGTGGGATGAGGAGGGAGATGGGAGGGAGGTCCGGGAAGGGGGGGACGTGGGTATACCTATGGCTGATTCTTGTTGATGTATGACAGAAAACCACAAAATTCTGTAAAGCAATTATTCTTCAATTAAGAAATTTCTTAAAAAAGAGCCCTTTAGGATATGAATAAGGAATCTTCAGATTACTAAGCATGAGTGCAACCATCCTAGAAAATTTTTTGAAACTTCAAAGGAATAACTGATTATTTTCACTATTTTTCATTAATGAGTATAATAGTCTACTTATTTTAAAATTGCCATACATGAATATTTCTGAATACTTCCTACTAACCAAGATATTTGACTAATTAATTAAAACATTATTTCATTCATTCAGCAATTATTGAGCACCAAGTATGTGTGAGACACACCATGGTAGACACAGTAGAGGATTAAATAAACAAATAAAGGCAACCCACCACAATTGCTGGTCTCAGAACACAAACACAAGTAACTTCCAACAAGATAGCAGAGTCATGACCCCTGCATGACTGGAAAGGCCCCAGTGAGTGAGGGGACGTGGCAGGAGAAGGGACACGGAGACAAGACAGTCCTGAAGCATCTGGTCCGAGAGAACGGGGAGACGTCAGTGCCACCAGGGCAACTTTGGGAAGGAAGTTTGGGAAGGAAGCTGCAGCATCTGGTTTGGAATGAACTTGAGGCATGGCTTGGCAGGACATCCAAATGGACATGTGCCCCAGGTGTCTGCAAATGAAGAAAGGGGGCCTATGGGAAGAGACAGGGTAGAGACACAGATGTGAGGGCCATCCATTAGAGGGGATCACTTAGACAGTGACAACTCTGACATCAGGAAAGGAGTCACGGCAAAGAACACGAGAGGCAGCGCAAATCCTTGGGGAATACCACGTCCTACTTGGCCAGGTGACAGAAGCTCTCATTTTTTGCAACACACACGTACATCTCTACACATGCACCTCCTCCAGCATACAAGCCCCAGAGCACACACAGTGGGGCTGCACCAGCTTCCAGCTATCTCCTGGATGTAATCATTTCAGGTCAGGGAAGCTCAGTCACCCAAAGCAACAGAAATAATTGATTGTCAATCCTTCAGCTCCCAATCTTGACTGTTCTAGAAATGTGCATGCCTAAAAGAGTATGGCAGGGGAAGGGCCCCTGTTCTTAGACCTCAGTCATTTGTACTACATACTATGGTACAAAAGAACACCTAAAACTACTTTGTTGTGGGGGAAAGGTGACAGAAGCAATGTGAAGCATCCCCAGTTTGATTTCAAATCCCCCAGTTCTGGCTACATCCAGGCAAGTGAGCACTGATTTACCTGGAACCTACATCTCCTTCACTAGCTGTGTCTCAGTTTTTTGAAAGTGTTTTGAAACTTTTTTGAAAGTGCTTTTGAGAGAGCATTTTTGAAAGTGTTTTGAGAGAGTCCCATAAGTATAGGCATCTAAGTTTGTCAAAGGTTCTGAGAAGACTCAAGATAAAGACACCTGGTTCCATTTGTGTTCCCAAATGCATTTGATCTGGGCATCTTCTTTTAAAAAAAATTGGTAGCTCATTCTGACGAGAAACTCTGGGGAAAGACTGGACTGTTGTTGTTTAATCACTCAGTCGTGCCCGACTCTTTTACAGCCCCACGGACTGTAACCCGCCAGGCTCCTGTGTCCACGGAATTTCCCAGGCAAGAATACCAGAGTGGGTGGCCATTTCCTCCTCCAGGGGATATTCCCGACCCAGGGATCGAACCCACATCTCCTGCATTGGCAGGAAGATTCTTTACCACCGAGGAGCTAGGGAAGCCCAAAAAGGCTGGACTACTTGATCTCTAAGATTCTTTCTGGCTGCACTGTTCCATGGACCTCTGAAAGTACAGGCACCCAAAACACAGGGCTGGGCCTTGTGGGAAGTTAACCCTTCAGTCTCCTCTCCCAGGAAAACCAGCAGTCAAGGGTGATTGCCCAAAATCTTAAGAGATGCAGCCTTAAAAGAATCAGCAGTTTCTTAGTATCAACCAGACACTCTCGGCCGCCTGCCAGGATCCCACGCAGGCTGAAACCTGGGCTGGGTAAACAAGGTAGCCTGAGCCTTACCTCATTAAGGACACATATTAGCTATTTCTCCAGTGGTTCTTAGAGCTGGGCTGAGCAAGGCTGGGATATGATCTCAGTGTGAGAAAAGCCCTCATTAACCATCTGCCTCCTCTCTCCTTTCTTAGTCTTGCTGCTTCCAAGGAAGCTGAAGCTGCTCGGTCTGCTTCCAAGCCCATGTCGCCATCTGATTTCCTGGATAAACTCATGGGGAGGACCTCTGGATATGACGCCAGGATCAGGCCCAATTTCAAAGGTAGATAAACTTGCCTTTCAGAGCCCCAGGGATCTGCTTTCCCAGATTGTGGCAGCAAGCCCACTGAATTGTATGCAGATGGTAAATACCCGGTATGAATTCCATGACTCTTTCCTCTCCCCCAAGGGAGATACTGTTAGTCAATTCACCAAGGCCAAACAAAGCTTCTGAGAGTCCAACTCAACAGGATCTCTGGTTGCCTGTGTCACTATGGGAACTAAACCCACTTGCTAGCTTTACTAATGGACAAGCAATGAATGAAGAATGTGGAGAAATGGGTTCAGGTTTTGCTTCATACACAAACTTACTCTCTGAGCTTGGATAAGCCTCTTCCTTTCTCTAGGTTTCAGTCTCCTGGCCTGGGCAGGGATGGAGCGGGCTATCTCTGTGGTTTTTAAACTGTGCCTCATGGAGTCCTGGGGCTTCTTCCCTGTGTCCCAAAAGAGAGAAACAGAGGACAAGATGAGCAAGTCCCCCACCTTGCTTCTCCCCCAAGCAGCTGTACTTTTATTTGTCTTATATGAGAAGCTTCTAACTATAGTTCATCCACTGAAAGCTTCCCCTGGAGTAACAAATAATTTTGGAACTCTCTCCCCTAATAAGAGCCACAATTTCAAACACCTAGTAAGATAATAGGGAGTGGTACAGATATAGAATAATAGTGGTGCAGGCCCCTGGAAAGTAAGCAATCCTTCTGTCCCCCCAGTTCCTGGTCACCCTACAGGACTGTGGGTCTTGTGCTGCCAGACCATCCAAAAGTCCAAGGAAAGCCACAAACCAAGATTTATGAGAAACTTCCTGAAACCTAACACATGTAAATACAAACAAAACCATGTTTGGAAGCCAGATATGCCCTATGGGTAGCCCATTTATTAACCATAAATGAAGTGATCTGAGAAGCTTCTTCTGGCTCACAGTCCTCTGGGCTCTTATGTCTTACAACAAGAGGGGCCAGTTCCTGTCGTCCACTGACGCCTCAGGAGGCTGTAGCCATCTCTAGCTGCTGGGCAGGTTTCTGCACGCGCAGACTCAAGGACCTCCTTGGGAGCCTGTGCACCCTGACCTTCCTCCCAGCACCCCTGCAAAACTCTTATTTCAAAGACCCACAGCCAACCCCATGATCAATCCTTGATTCCAGATGCCCTTCCTTGCTGTTCCTTTTGGCTCAAGTCCAAGACCGAACAGGAGATGTGACAGCTGCTAACAGCTTCCTAGTATCAGCTCCCCCAACCCCCTACCCTCCAAGTCCACTTCTCAAAGCGCTCTGCAAATGCAAAACAGGCTGGGAGGTGCACTGAGGTTTGTTTGGGGGCCCAGTTCCCACACCTGTTGATGTCGAGGTGCTCTTGCTCCCCAGCACCTCACTCCTGAGGCCATTCTCTTCCAGGATTGTTAGCACCACCTTTCTTCCCTCAAAGACAGTGAGTCGGCACCCAAGCCCTTCACCAGAGTCACAGTCTCAAACACCCAGAGGGGCCCAGCAGGTATGGCACACGAATGAAATAGGATGGGGGTAAGCGGAGAGAACCAGAAAGTACAGGCTCCGCTAAGGGCGGCCAGGTCTCAGTTCCTGCCAGGTAGGAATGCAGGCCCTGGGTGGCGTGCCTTCCCAGATGAGACTTAAGTCAGGGGGTTTATGTGAAATCTTCCAAGTTGGCAGCTAAACCATATCATTGGGAAACACCATTGGCCAGATCAAACACATCAGAGAAAACCGACCACCAGTTTGCATCTGCAGCCTCGCAGTTTTCAGGAATTCCATCCCCCCGCGCCCCCTCGTGGGCTCCTTCAGAACTCCAGCCTGAGTAGAAGTGCCTTGGTCTTGTCCATCTGCTGAACGTGGGGCATCCAAGTTTCATGTGCTAGTTATCCTTTGTGCATACCCCTGTACTTGGCACACAGAAGGCCCACAGTACACCCATCATAAATGAACACATGAGCAAATGACCCTAAAAATATGCTAGGTAGAACAATTAAGTGACTTACCCAAGTCATGCTGCCAAGACTGGGGACTTTAACCCAGCTAGCTGCTCGGACTCAATTCTGTCTAATGCTTGTGATTTATTTAGTTGCTTACTCCCTGATTCATTTATTTACTTACTTACATAGCAGTGGACATAACCACTGAATCAGGGCCCTTTCCCTCCCCACCCTGAAAACATTATTCCAAACACTCGGACCCAAAACTTACAGGACAAGACAATCCCTTGGGCCTTTCCCAACCCTGCTCTATCTCTACCCCCTATAATCTCCTCTGACTTGGGCTCTGAGCAAAGCGCATCTTCTTAGAACCCCACCCCAGGTGAAGAGGAGCAAGATCTCTACTTTCCCTTGTGGTGAGGGCTGAAACATTGATTGTAGGGTACCTCCTGCTTCTGAGCCCCATGGCCCCTTTCACATGTCCCAAATGCCCCCCACAAACTACAGAGCTCCTGTAAAGGCCAGGCAGAGTAGGCCCCTATGACCCCCAAGACAACAGGAAGGGGCCTGCCTTGTTTGAGGACCCCACAGGGTGATGAATCACTCAACAGTTTCACCTGAAGATATGGGTTCTGGGGAGAGTGGGCTCTGCAGAACACAGTGGCAGTGAAAGTCGTGACACTGAAATAGACAGCTCGAAAACCGGATTCTAACCCTCCCGCTACTTACCTGATGTCTGTGACCCACAGTAAATCATCTGACACTTCTGGGCCTCTGTTCCTGCATCTGTGAAATGATCCAGGAGAACCAGGCCCTGCCAGCTTTGATATTCTGTATCTTCGCTAAGACTCTGTGTATCACAATGGCTCCCAGGATCGAGGGCATAGCCCAATGCAAACATACACACAAGACCAAAATTAAACTTTAATATTTAATGAAATATATACATTACACTGCTGCCAAAGGCAGCCAGATTGTAATTTTCTTGAGGATAATTTAATTTCAGATTTATTTCAATGAACCACACCTCCCCATGAGGTCCTTTTGGCTGGCGCCCTCTCGCACACATAAATCAGGATCTAATTTATATGGGAGTAACAGCACCAGACACTGGCAGGGCCTGGGTGGGAACTCTGCGCACGTCATTTCAAGGCACAGGCAGTAACTCTTTGGGGCATCTTAATGGTATGAGGCTAAATGAAAAGAGAAACCTGGATCTGAGTCTAAATGAGGGGGGAAAAAACCCTAATGGGCTTTTGTTCTGGTGCAAGTGACCAAGGAGGCAGATTTCTGCTCAGCATAAGGAAAAAATTTTTAGCAGGCAGAGCTATCCAACTATGGAAAGTGCCGCTCGAGACGAAATGAGTTCTCCACTGCTAGAGGTGATCAAGCACTCAGCCCTGAATGAGTAGCAGTGGTTCCTAAACCCACTCTGCATGAGGATCACTCAGGCCACTCATTAAACAATAAACTCTGGGCTAATCCCTACAGATTTGGGTTCACTGGATCTGGGGTTGGGCTGAGGACTCTGTAGTTTAACAAGTTCCCCAGGTGGTTCTATGGCAGACAACTCCGTCTACACCTCATTTTGAGAAACAGTTGGTTAGGTTATCTTTCAAAAACACTCCAGCCCTGCAATCCTATACAGTAAGCTTGTAATTCAACTGAGGCGCTTCCATAAGGAAATTCCAAACCCATGGAGCTGAGAATGACTGCCCAGATCAAGATCTACTCTCCCAAGTTGATGGGGAAATTGCATCCCAGAAAAGGGAAGGAGCATGCCTCAGAGAAAAGAGCCAGTGAGAATTTGGGGCTGTGTCTCAAACACAGGGATCCTGGCAAGCCCTTGGAAGGAAAGCCTGGATTCTCATAGCAGGATTGAGTCCCTTTCTATACCCCAGGATTTCTGAAAAGAAAAGAATCTTGGCTGAGTTTGGGTGAAATGCTTGGGCTAATTTTTCAAGATGAACAGAGGAGTGGGTATGAGAAAACTTGGATTCAAGTCCTGGCTCCACCACTTGCTGGGTACAGAAGCCCAGGTGAGCTACTAAAGTTCTCTGTGCTCTACTGTGAAGCTGGGAATCTCATTGCTAGAGGGACCTAGCAACAATAATTTTGCCCTGCCTACCTCAGGACCTCATGGGGATCAACTAGAAAGTGGACCTGGAAAAAATTCACAAATGGCATGTTGCCATCTTCAAGTGAAGGATTATAACCTATTATCCAAGTCTGAGCCCCCTTCAAAGTCAGCTCAAGGTCACCATCACCTTCACAAGGGCTTCCCTAATGCCTCGCTCTTCAGAACCTCTCTCACACCTGGACTCTTACTCCTTATATAACTTTTACCCACGGCCTCACATTATTTCCTGGTTATTTTATGTTGGCCCTCTTGCCAGCATGAGTGGAAACCCAGTGCTTAAAATCCTGGATTTTGCCACATTATGACCTTGAGCATGCCCCTTCCTTTCTCTGAACCTCTCTCCAAAAGTATAGTCATTAAAACCACTAGCTTCAGAATTCGACCAATCTGAACTCGGGCTTGACCATTTATTTACTAGCTGTGTGGCCATGGACAAACAGCCTCTCTGAGCCTGCTTCCACATCGTAAAATATTGGGAATAACCGTGTCTTCTCATGGAGCTACTGAGAGGATAGAATGAGATAACATTAGTAACACTCTCAGTGCAACAGCAAACCCTGCTCAGTGAATGGTAACTGATTGTACAAAACGAAGAGACTGGGCTTCAGTTGCACAGAGGTCCTGCTAGCAACGAGATTCCAAAGGGCAAATAATCCTCCTCTTCTTTCCTACCCTTGCAGTAGGATTCAAAAAGCTTGCCTGGAAAGTATTTACCAAAGACTTACGGACTTCCCTTGAGGTTCCCTCTGGATTCCTCAGCTGGTAATTCCCATCAACGCCCTTTCAGACAATCATTCTTGGTTCAGAAGTTCAAGGCAAGGAACTTGCTGTTTCTTGCAATTCCCAAGATGGCCTCCAAATGTTGTAGCTGTAAATACATTTCGGCCACAAATTAGAAGGCAGCCAGTGGGGTTTGGGGAAGGCATTTCAACCATATGGCAGGATGATGAATCATCCTGTGTTAATGAAAGTACATCTCAGCCTCTCGTGTTCTGTACCTGGTGCTCACTTGGGGACCCGGGAAGCTGGCATAACGATGTGGCTACGAGTCCCTGCTGCCTGAGAGTGGGGTGGAGGACAAGTAAGGGTCTCCTCCACCGAAGGGGATCTATTCCCAAATTCAGCATTTCATGAATGGGTCTCATCCGGGGGGTTTTTTTCATGGCCATGGAGCTAAGCAGGAATCTCTCTTAATTGGCAGGTCCCCCAGTGAATGTCAGCTGCAACATTTTCATCAACAGCTTCGGTTCCATTGCTGAGACAACTATGGTGAGTGAGTCAAAACACAGGCTGTTACTTACTGCCTGGGAGATCTCTCCCCCTGAAATATTTACCCTCTGTACTGGTCTTGCTCAAGGAGGTGGGAAATCTGGTGTTTTTCAGGGCTTCATGGGATTTGGACATTTTTTACTGTCCTGTTCAATGTTTTGAGTGAAGACATATATCGGAAAATGGCAAGGAGCTAGGGGACTAGCACATACTAAACACTTGGGATTACAAAAGCAAAATTCTATCAAGAGGTGAAAGTTTTAGATTAAAAGAAAATATAAAGACCTGCTTGTAAGTTTAAAATTCAGCTGCGGAATAGCAAAAGACGGGTTATACAAGTTGAGATGGGTATACTTGGTTGATTCTTCTATGTTTGTATATATTTAAAAATTCCCACAGTGAAAATTTTAAAATAAACCTGTTATAGTAGAAAAAATTCTAGAAGGAAAAAATAACCAAATGTTAATAGCAATTATCCCTGAATCATAGTCTTATGGAGGATTTCATATCCTTCAGTACTTTTATATTTTTCTAATTTCTGCAAGGAGTAAATCTTATGTTAATAATTATAAATGAATGTAATGCTACTTTAAAATACTTTTCTCAATGCTTGAAAACAAAAAATCAATTGTATTTGTTTTGAAGGGCGCAATCTAGCTTGTGAGAAAACAATTAAAACGGCCTCAAATCAACTCTCTATGAGCAGAATGAGAAGCAGTCCGTCAGTCACCAAGTCCTATAGATGTTACTGCCTTCAAATCCTCTAAACCATCCATCCCCGGATGCCCACCTGCCCCTAGTCTAGCTCAGGCTGCCACGGTGCCTTGCTCACATTACTGCAAAGTGTCCCCAACTTGCATCTTGCCCCCTCCAATCTATTCTTCCTCACACTGTGGTCTTTGTAAGATACATACCTAACCACACCGGTCCCCTGCTTTAACAACTCCCCTGTAGCCCCTCACCTTCAGCATCAAGCTTGCAAGACCCCTCTGATTCTGGCTGGCTGCATCTCTTCCCTCTCACTTCCCATTCTGGATGAATGGAATTGCTCAGCCTTCTCCACCTGGGAGGTGCTTGCTCTCTGTTTCCAGCCTTCTCTTGATGCTGCAGAGGCCTCTGCCCAGGGCCCCCACTCCAGCTTCCTTTCCATTGCCAACCCTCAGATTCCCTTAACTCTCTGCTTAGGATGACCTCCACAGGAAGTCTTCACACTCTAACACACATGTACACATGTATAAGCTCATATGTGCACTTGACCTAATGCTAGGACGGGTTCCTTCTACCCATTCTCACGACGAGTGCTACGATCCCCACTGAACGCACTGGCCATGCCTTCTCACACTCTCACAGTCTGCCCATGGGTCCCTCCTCTCACTGTAATGTAATTCAGTTCTCTGGGGGCCAGAATCTTGTCTCCTTTCCTGTGGTAACCTTAGCACCTGGCACAGTGATTTAATAACAGGTACTCAGTAATTTTTTTTAAATAAGTAAGCCAAATCTGATATATTGTCTATTGATTCAAACCATGATTTGGTCTGAAATATTTATGCCAATTAGATCTAACCTTTTAGTCCCAGATTGGCAAAAATTGCTGAGTTCTGAACGTCATGGGGCAAAAAGTCCAAAATCTATCCTTTTGCAGAGAGGTCTGTTTTAATATGGTCAAATCAAGCAATCAAAGTCCCTAAAACTAACAGGCCTTTTATCTCCATGGGGAGATTGTCCCGCCTATCAACTAGAACAAACATGGCTGCTTTTCACTGGACCTCCTGGTCCAAAAGCCAAGTCATTCCACCCTGTGAACGGATGCCTTCTCAGAGTTACTAGTGAACCCATCTGCTGTTCTTCTCCCTCCAGACCAGACAGGCATGGACATCTGCATCATTCATTGTGCATGTGACAAATGTTGAAACTTCCACTCTTCTTCCAAAATGGTAGAGAGTTATCAAACCAAGTCACAGTTTACATATGACCCCATTATGTAAGGAACTTGGTTATTTGAGACAGGTGTACGTATCTGCACTCCAACCCCACCCCTGCTTTCCTATAACGGTCGCACAGAAATCTATTTCCTTATTACAGATTACTAATGGAGTAGTGGTTTGCCCTTGTTTTGCATGGTGGTTAAAAGCTGAAACTCTGAAGGAAACCTGGATTCACTCACTTTATGTAAGAGGCTGATTTGCTTTGTTATCTTTAAGCCTCAACTTCGTTGTCTGTAAAATCCCAGAGGTGATTAATTTCATACTACTTCACCAAGTTAATTTTTTTGCCTCCTGAAGTTATTATGGATGGAAATTATAAGCAGGAAAGCATTTCTCAGAGTAAATGCTTTGTAAGTGCTCTTAATGTTTCCAATGATGATGATGAGAACGATGGGGGCAATGATGGGGGCTCTGGGCACTGAAGCCCCAAAGTCACCCCAGATTAGTTGTGTGATCCTGAGCAATTCCTTGACTTCTCCGAGCCTTAGTTTTCCCTTCTCCAGTATATCCTGTCTACCTCTTCAGACTTTATTCCTGCTACATATGCTTTCTGCAGAGACAGTATAGCAATTAGGACATAGACTTCCATGCCCGGACAAAATCTGAGACTCAGGTCTGTGACCATGCATGAGGTAGCCTAAGTCAGCCTCCTCCTTTGCAGAGCAGGGGACCAAGAGCACCCGCCTGGGACTGTTGTGAGGATCGGGAGATAAGGCATGGAAGTGCTGAGCACAGGGTCAGACACAAAGTACGCACACAATGAATGGTAGTTATTATTTTCAGATGCCACTCCAAATTTTCAACAGCTTTCACATTCATTCTCTCACTTCATTCCTTCACCAAATACTTGCTCTGAAAACCACTCTATAAAGCAGACTTGGCAGACACAATGCTCCCCAGTGTATGGCTGAGGAAATGGAGATTCAGAGACACCCCCATCCCAGAACTAGTTAGTGACCGAGCAGGAATTAGGGTCCAATTCTCATAACTGCCAGGAAACCATCCCCAAGAAAAGGACATGCAAAAAGGCAAAATGACTGAAGAGTACAGACATGGGAAGTTGAGGGACCTCAGGCCCACAAACACACTTAAGCAACAACCTAAGTGTTATCCAAAGTGGAAACCCAACCTCAAATCATGCCAGGCTCAGCATGGCTCAGGAGAAAATAGTACTGAAAATGGAGGTAACCAATGAGGGGAGGAGCCCAGGGAGGTGGCTGCCTGGAGTGGAGATAAATAATGTATAGACAGAACATGAAGGGCTGGCAATGAGGTGCTTCTTTGGGAATGGGCCACAGCTGACACAGTTTTCTCTTTATTAACTAAAGTTAATCCAAAGTAGAGTTGTCATTTTCTGGCTTCCACATTCAATAATACTGTGATTTTTTTTTCCCCCATGGGGTTCTTAATTATCAATATGTGTTTAATTTACATTGCAGATAATTCAGGAGAAAACCTAAAATCTCAGAGGTAGAAAAACTGCTAAGAAACTAAGTCAGTCTTTATTTTACCGAAAGAGAATCCAGTGTCTAGAGTGGTGACAAAGCCTGAGCAAGGTCACACAGCATACACTGGGTGTGACGGAAACCCAGGTCCAGGCCTCCTTGCAATGGCCAAGAGCACCACTCCCCTGCAGCTTCTTTCTCCCCTAGATCCCACCAACCAAACCCTCTGGATCACTTTCCCATTCAAGCCTCTTTCCTTGTCACTCAGAATATGCTTAGAAAACAAGATTGCATTCAAAAGCAAGACTGTAGACTTGTATTAATATGGAACACTAAAAAGGGCAACAACCACACATTAAATGCTACTGTGTGTCAGGATTATGCAGAGCACTTCCATGTGTATCATCTTATTTATACCTCACAACACCCCCCATGAGGCAGGACATGTTATCTCCATTTTTGTTGTTGTTTAGTCGCTAAGTCATGTCCAACTCTGTGATCTCATAGTCTGTAGCACACCAGGCTACTCTTGTCCTCCACTATCTCCTGGAGTTTGCTCAAATTCATGTCCACTGAGTTGGTGATGCTATCTAACCATCTGATATTCTGCTACCCGCTTTTCCTCCTGCCCTCAATCTTTCCCAGCATTAGGGTCTTTTCCAATGGGTCAGCTCTTCACATCAGGTGGCCAAAGTATTGAAGCTTCAGTATCAATCCTTTCAATAAATATTAAGGGTTGATTTCCTTAAGATTGACTGGTTTGATCTTCTTGCAGTCCAAGGGACTCTCCAGAGTCTTCTCCAGCACCACAACTCAAAAGCATCAATTTGTTGGCACTCAGCCTTCTTTATGGTTCAACTGTCACATCCATATATGAGTACTGGAAAAATTATAGCTTTTTGATTATATGGACCTTTGTTGGCAAAGTGATATCTCTGCTTTGTAACACGCTGTCTAGGTTTGCCATCGTTTTCTTTCCAAGGAGCAAGTATCTTTTAATTTAATGACTGCAGTCACCATCTGCAGTGATTCTGGAGCCCAGCAAAATAAAATCTGTCACTGCTTCTACTTTTTCCCCTTCTATTTGCCATGAAGTGATGGTACCAGATGCTATGATCCTAGTTTTTTGAATTTTGAGTTTTAGGCCAGCTTTTTAACTCTCCTCTTCCACCTTCATCAAGATGCTCTTTAGTTCCTCTTCACTTTATGCCATTAGAGTGGTATCATCTGCATATCTGAAAATGTTAGTCGCTCAGTTGTGCCTGACTCTTTGTGACCCCATGGACTATAGCCTGCCAGGGAAGAATACTGGAGTGGGTGGCTATTTCCTTCTCCAGGAGATCTTCCTGACCCAGGGATCAAACCCAGGTTTCCTGCATTGCAGGTAGATTCTTTACCATTTGAGCCACTGGGAAAGCCCATATCTACATACCTGAGGTTGTTGATATTTCTCCCACCAATCTTGATTCCAGCTTGGGATTCATCCAGTCTGGCATTTCACATGATGTACTCGGCACAGAAGTTAAATAAGTAGGGTAACAATATACAACCTTGACATACCCCTTTCCCAATTTTGAACCAGTCTATTGTTCCATGTCTGGTTCTACAGATTTCTCAGAAGGCAGATAAGGTTGTCTGGTATTCACAGCTCTTTAGGAATTTTTCACAGTTTGTTGTGATCCACACAATCAAAGGCTTGAGCGTAATCAATAAAGCAGAAGTAGATGTTTTCCTGGAATTCCCTTGTTTTCTCTACAATCCAACAAATGCTAGAAATTTGATCTCTGGTTCCTCTGCCTTTTCTAAATCCACTTGTACATCTGGAAGTTCTCAGTTCATGTATTGCTGAAGACTAGCTGGAAGGATTTTGAGCATAATCTTGCTAGCAAGTGAAATGAGTGCAATTGTGTGGTAGTTTGAACATTCTTTGACATTGCCCTTCTTTGGGATTAGAATGAAAATTGACCTTTTCCAGTGCTGTAGCCACTGCTGAGTTTTACTGAGAAGAAAACTTAGGCTCAAAAAGGTTAGGTCGCTTGCATAAGGACACACAGCTAATAGGTGGCAGAAGTAGGAATTGAAGTCAGATATCACCCCAAACCCCATGTTCTCCTGAGCCAAATATGAGCACTTAATGTCTGGATATTTGGGATTATCCAGCCCTTGCTTGTTTTTTCTTCATCATAAGGAAGTCAGAGCTGAAAGGGAACTTCACTGAACAGACATGCCCAGGCCCCCGTACTTCCAGCCCAGGGCTCAGCCTCACCAACCATGCAATGAACTGGTCGTGTACCCTGGGTCCTTGGTAATATGGTCACAGTCCCAATGTCAGAAACTTTCCAGGCTGTGTCTGTTCTCTAAGAGCTGCAGGAGTGCAGAGCAGCTCTATAACCAGCTGGAGTCCCCAGGCCTGACTGTCTGCCTCCCAGGGCCCAGCTTTATTCACCAGAGCTGAGAGTAGGCAGGCAGACAGCAAAGTAACAGGGATCTCCATCCATTCCTGATGGGGGAAGTGCTGAGGCTGGCTGACCTTCATTCGACCTTTGGAGTGATTCTGAGTCTGTGCAAAAAGATGAAAGTAGAAGTTGGGACAGGAAAGGAGGAAGGAGAAAGGGAAGGGGGGTGCTGGTCTACAGCAGTACCTCCAGCACTCTATAAGACAACAATGTGGACCTAAGACCTCAACGGGACCCGGTAGCTTGTCCGACCACACATGCCTACAGGGGCGCATCAGTGCGTGCTCTGCAGCATCTGTATGTCATTGGAGGATCTGCATGTATGTGTTTATTGAGGGACCATATGTTTGTGCAAATGCACACATGGGCCTGTGTACCTGTGCCCACTAGTTTGAATATATTTAGACAGGTAGTGTTAGTCCCTCAGTTGTGTCCTACTCTTTTCGACACCATGGACTATAGCCTGCCAGGCTCCTCTGTCAATAGAACTCTCCAGGCAAGAATACTGGAGTGGGTTGCCATTTCTTTCTCTAGGGGATCTTCCTGACCCAGGGATCAAACCCAGGTCTCCTGCATTACAGGCAGATTCTTTACTGTCTGAGCCACCAAAAAAGCCCATATAGACAGGTAACCTCAGAGAGAAAAGTGTCTGATGACGTATGGATATGAACATAAGTAGGTACACTTCTATGGTTATAATCGCACATGTGAATGTGTGTAATGAGGATGTGCATGTATCTGCATGTACATGTAATAATATGTGAAAGTGGTTAAGAGTGAAAACACAGAAGGGTATTATTTTCAGTTACGTAACTGTGTGTGGATATTTTTGAATATAGATGCATGCATTTAAGTATGTATCATTGAGCCATCACTCAAATATGAACTGTGTGTGTGTATGTGTGAATGTATGTACATACAAAAAGATGTGAATAAATGAAAGAATATTTAAATGTGTATCTGCATGTGGGTATGAGTGTGACTATACAGTGTGCACACATGGGGACACACAGACAGCTGTAATTCAAGTGGAACTCAATGTCAACAGATGTGAGAGAGAGAGAGAGAGAATGTGCGTGTGTGGCTACTGACGTCCTTTGGGCACGAATCCTGGCATTTCCATGATAAGCACGTGTGCTCCAGCCTCTCTTGCCAAGGGTTGGGCTAGCCTGGCATAGAGACAGGCTCACTGTGGCCAGGACCCCTGGTGATAGGTGACAACCTAGCCAACTAGAGCCCACATGCCTGGCCTTATTTGTAGATATTAGGGGAGAATTCGAAAGAGCCCTGAACCAGGAAACAAAAGCCCAGTGTTTGAGCTCTAGCTCTGCCACCATCTAATACCACTGAGACTCACTTCTCCCTTGGCACCTGGCTCTAGGAATGGAGTGTAGGAATACACAATAAATGGATATGAAAGTCCTTTATGAATGCTACAGAAATGTAACAGATTATTAACTACTAAAATAATCAGCCACAGTCACCAATACATAAGCCTAAGGGTTTTTTCCCCCCTTCTGTTCCCTATTTATTCATTTATTGTTTCCACCTCCATTTTTAAGGTCCTATACTGAATGTACTGAAGACAGCATTACATAGGCTCAAGGGATATAGATCAGCTTTACTCACATTAGGCTAGGTTTTCCTGTACCAACAAACACCACCCAAAACCCTAGAGACTTAAAACCACAAAGACTGATACATCCTTCTTCTAAAGTCTGCCACAGATGTGGGGGACCCGCCAGGACTACTGTCCTCCATGTCATGGCTGAGCCTTGCATTTCCACGTTGACACATGGTTTCACACTTGCTGTGCAAAGAAGGCACTCAACGGTGGCACAATGGCAAGTTAATGCTTTCCACCAGCAGTGGCATCTACCACCTCTGCTCACATTTCACTCACTAAGGAAAGCCTCATGGCCCTATCTGAAAAAGACTATAATCCTCCCATAAGGAAACAGACACCAGACATCTGTGACCAGTAGGGCCCTGCTTTTAAGGAGTCTCCTAGAGAAAGGAAACCAGAGACAAGACCACAGTGTGGTGGGTGAGATTGCAGAGGTGCGCTCAGGACGCTGCTGGAACACGGAGAACGGCCGCAACCAGCAGCGAAGTTAGGGCACGCTTACGGAGCATGTACGATGTGCCAGGTGCTGTGAAAATGCTGTGGTGTGGCTTTGAGCAGCTTTTCTTTTTTTTTTTTTTTTGGAGTAGAAGTCTGATCATGAGCCTCTCCATATTAAAACCTTTCAGGAGAGAAGGGCTTAGTGGAAGAACCCAAAGAGAAGGGGTTTAAAAACTGGTGTGTGGGTTCAACAGCATTAAAAGAGGAGACATGTCAGCTAAGAAAAGAGAACCATATTCAGTGGATTTGGCAATGGGATGTGAGAGGAGGGAAGCATGTATGAAGGTAGGGAATGCAATTCAAGGACATGAAGAAAGCAAAAGACAAAAATATGAGAAGACACGGGGAAGATAATTCTTTCACAAAGCTTGCTGTGGAAAAAGGTGAGGTGGTGGTGGTGGTGGTCATTAATTGGGCACTTTTCTAAAAATCAGGCATCTGTGGTTAGCAAATTATGGAGATTATTTCATATAACCCAAAAACTCCACTTTATAGATGAGGAAACTGAAGCTCAGAGAGACTTAATTCACCCAAACTTTTCCAGCCAATAAACATCCTCACTAGTTATGGGGTAAGAGGAGAGGCTACCATGCCAAAGGGAGGAAGGGTCATGGGAAGACATGAGCTTGTCCTGGTCTTCTGCACTCATATTTGGATAACAAGTAGGATTTGTGCAATTCTATCAGAACGGGTATCTCAAAAGGTCTTGGCCATCCATTCAAGGTGTATGAAGACAGCTTCCATGTAAGGAGATTAAATGTCCTTATGTCTAACCATAAAAGTTAACACATTGTTTAGGAAACAGTCACTTCTCAGTGCCAGCCTACTTCTGGGATCGATTGACTAAATTGAATCAACTGATTGAATTGAATTGGGATCAGTTGACTGAATGAATTGATTTTGAATCATATAAGATAAAACTTAAGTCCATCTACTTCTTTCCAACTCTGCTGCTGTCAACTCTAGTTCAGCTTGGCACCATCTCTCTCCTGCTTGACTAAAATGGCCTCTTAACTGGCCTCCCTGCCTCCTTTCTTCCCATCCTCACCACTTCCCATAGAACCAAGAGGGAGCCTTTTAAACCCTAAATCAGATCACTGCACTCTGCTTCAAATTCTACAACAGCTTCTTAATCCTTTTACTACGTTCTGCTCCTTCTGTCCAGAAAAATATTTGCATGAATGACTCTCATCTTTCAGGTCTCAGCTCAGATATCTTTTCAGAGGTCCTTCCCAACTCCCTATCTAAAAATGTCCCCCATTCCAGTCACTTTCACTTCATGTTCTATTATCTTCAGAGTTATATCTAAAAAGTAACAGTTTGCTTGTTAGTTTGTGATTTTGTTTGCTTTCTTACTGAGAGTGGGGACCCTGCCTCTCTCAATCATCCCTATATTTCCAGTACCCAACATGTTGCCTGAACCAGAGGAGCTCAGTCAATATTTGGGGAGAGAACTAACCTTGAAGGTTCTCCAGTTGAACCCCCATCTGTTTTCAGAATCTCTGCCACAAACATTGTGGTTTCAGCTTGCACACGTCCAGTGATGGGAACCCCTGCACCTCCCAAGGCAGCCCATTTCATCTTGGTACACCTCTTACATCTCCGTTTGCCCAGGGCTTTCAATCTGATGCTGGGGCCACAGAGAACCAATCTATGCACCTTACAGCCCTTCCAAAAACTGAGGTCAGTCCCCTCACTCCCTCCCCACACCGGGCTCCCTCAGTCATTCTCTCTGGTTCTCAGTCTCTTTGCCTCCAGGGTGCTCTCCCAGTACAGCCAACATGTCAGTTTCCATCTTGAGCCAAAAGGCCAAGAAATGAACCCAGGCCCGGAGGAATGCTCAGAGAGGAGTGCACTGGGACCGTGCCCCTCCATACTCTGGGTTAGTGGGCTTCAAAGCATCGTTTTTTAGCAGCGGCTACATACCACAGTTCATTCTTAAGCTGAATCTTTTTTTTCCCCCACATCTCTTTTTTTTTTTAAGTATATAGTTGCTTTACAATGTTGTGTTAGGTTCTTCTGTATACCATGCACACATGTATTCCCTCCCTCTTGAGTCTCCCTCTCACCCCCTACCCATTCCACCCCATAGGTCATCATGAAACAATGAGCTGAGCTATCCAGCAGCCTCCCATTAGCTATCTTTGCTTTTTTGCTTGCCTGTTTTTACATAGTGGGCAATTTGAATAATGGCTTCCCAGTTGGCTCAGTGGTAAAGAATCCACCTGCCAATGCAGGAAACACAGGAGACACAGGCTCGATCCCTGGGTTGGGAAGATCAGTCCCTGGAGAAGTGAATGGCAACCACTCCAGTATTCTTGCTGAAGAATCCCATGGACAGAGGAGCCTAGTGGGCTACAGTCCACGGGGTCACAGAGTTGGACACAACTGAGCAACTGAGCATCTGCACAATTTGAATAACATTATAAGTTCCCTCTTTTATATGTACCTCCATAACCCATTTGGAGTTTAGTTTGCTGTAAAGTAGTTGATGATGGTTTAAAACTCTATTTTTCTCTGATTAGATAATTTTCCAGCATTATACTTAGTAGCCGTTATTTCTCCACTGATTAGAAATGCTGTATTTAAAGGCCATTTCCTCCTCCAGGGGATCTTCCTGACCCAGGGATCAAACCCTCATCTCCTGTGTCTCCTGCACTGCAGGTGGATTCTTTACCCACTGAGGCAACTGGGAAGCCTATATATATGGTGTGCTACAGAAACAGCTGTGTGTATAAATAGTCTCAATTTATTGTCCCATTGCTCTGTTTTATATGTCCAGGAGAAAAAAATCCTCTGTTGTTCCTCCTTTATAAGGTTTTATTGTCATTTCTAGTCTATTTTCTTTTTCATATGAACTGTAGAATCCATTTGTTGATCCTATAGAAATTGCCTTAGATTTTAATTGGGATTGCAATGAATGTATAGATTCATTTGCAGCGAGCTGACATCTTAACAATACTGTATGAATGTGATATGTCTCTCCATTTATAGAGATATTCCGTTATGCCTTTCAGTAAAGTTTTAGAATCATTTTGTCACATATATATATATATATGCATAACTTCTATATATATACACACAAGTCACACATTTCTTGTCAGGTCAGTTCTGAGTATTGTGTGAGGTTGGTTGGCATTGTGGATAAGATCCTTGTTTGTTGCTTTTTCCATCACACTTTCAGTCTGTCTACACAGCCAAGGCTAGGTCACTTACACTCTGGAGTCCAGGAAATCCAAGAAAAAGTCCAGTAAATGTCATCCATTTAGACACAGCTCAACACTCCACAAAACCTTGGTAAACTGAAGACTGAGAGGAAGCCAAGAGGAAAGGCCTCCCATTTGCTTTTAGAGTCTGTTCAAGGCAGAAGACAGGTTATAGCTAGTCTTGGTATGGTCTGCTGGGTGGCTGTCTCCAAGGCTCCACCAAGGGAGGCATCACGGTCTTGAATTTACAGCAGCATAGGGTTGGCATTCCATCAGGTCAGATTCAGGAAGGCTGACTAATGACAACCAAACCCATGAAAGACTGAAGTGGGTAAACAAGACCACCAAGTCATTTTAATTTATGATGGGACTTCCCATTCCAATAATAGCATGAGCGTGTCCTCCATGAAAGCACTCTCTTACCCCTCTCCCAGGACCAAGAAAGCACATCAAAAGTTGCTCTTGACATACTGAACTGGAGGAAAAGAAGGTTTTGAGGAAATTTCATCTGGGCCAGAGACAGGTCTAAGATACCATCCGTGTCTCACCACATAGAAACTCTCTTTTCAGGGACTTCCCTGGTGGTCCAGTGGTTAAGAACCTGCCTTTCAATGCAGAGGACATGGGTTTGATCCCTGGTCAGGGAACTGAGATCCCACATGCCTTGGGGCAACTAAGCCTGCATACCACAACTACTGAGCCCACATACCACAATTAGAGAGAAGCCCGTGCACTATAACAAAAGATTCCGCAACTAACAGCTGATGCAGCCAAATAAATAAATAAATATTTCTTAAAAAAATAAAAACAACTTTTTAGTGATGAAAAAATTGGTGTTCCCCCAAACAGGGTGACCCCACCCTCCAGATGATGCTAATTTACCAATCACCAAATCCCTGATCCTCAAACTGCCCTTTCTTGTGCCACTGAATGAATATCTTCAATATGTTTATATAATAGTTCTCTAAACAAGACATGATACAATAAATTAGGGTTCCACTGATTAAATTACAAGCAGAGGCCTGTTATAAATCACTGAGATTACACATGGGTCATCGTGATTGGTGCTGAGCCTTGCCGAAGTTCTCTGCTGCGTGTTCATCTCTGCTGTTAGTTTAACTCTCAGAGGTCAACCTTATTTCCTATATTTCCAAGTTTTCTAGTGGCACAGCTCACTTTTATGCCCTGTACTGCCAATATTGGGCTTCCCTGGTGGCTCAGTGGTAAAGAATCTGCCTGATAATGCAGGAGACGCGGGTTCAATCCCTGGGTCAGGAAGATTTCTTGGAAAAGGAAATGGAAACCCACTACAATATTCTTGCCTGGGAAATGCCATGGACAAAGGAGCCTGGCGTGCTGCTGTCCATGGGGTCACAAAGAGTCGGACACAACTTCGCGACTAAACAACTGCGATATTGTCCTCTTTCCTCTTTTCAAGTGAATAGTCACCCTTCAATTTGCATCCTTTGGCAACCAGTTATGAATCCATCTCAGCTTGTATTACAATCCAAAGTTCTCCACCTGATACTGACTATGAGGATATGTATGAGCCAATCTGTCACAGGAGCTCAGTGAGGTCCAAGTACAGTATGTCTACTATGCTGCTTTCACCTCTCTATCTAGGAACTCGGTTTTCAAAGATAAAAAAAGAAAATAGACAGGCAGCATGTAATTGTCAAGAGAATATGAAATTGGGAGCCAGACATTCCTGGATTCTTATTCCTGCTCTAGCACCTACAAGCGTTTAACCTCTCTGAATTCCAGTTTCCTCCCCTGTGAAATGAGTATAATAATATCCAGTGTTCTAGGTAGATAAAGAGTTTAGAAACACAACGCATATAAAGTTCTAGCAAATGTTAGACACCCAATAAAAGTAGCTGCTATTAGCATTTTTATGTAATTATTAAACTCCTGCTGGGCTTTAGTGATCCCCTAAAGACAGACGAAGAGGCTCCGCTCCACTGGTCCAAACCACCTACAGCTCCTCACAACAAATGCAGTCCTGATTGTGTGTGATCCAAACGAGAATTCTCCAGGCAGGGTAATGACTTAGGAAAGGAAGGAGTAGGCACCTGGAGCCCAAGAGGCAATGTCAGGTATAGGGGCTCTGCCAGCTCTGAACCTGAGTGTAGAGCAGACAAAGGGTCGGACCCAAGGGGCAAACCAGGAACAAGGTAGGAGTATTACCTGCTGGACCTGGGGCAAAAGTGTTTAGACCCTCACCCTTTTTCAATACTTCCTGCTAATTGTGGGTCTCCACAAACCCACAGGTACATAACAACAGCCAGAGGCAGTCGCTGATGGCACTGAGGTATCACAAAACTGTGGCTCCGTACAAAACTGGGAGATCCTGGGTGGTGTGGTCTAGTGGCTAAGTGCTTGGGCTCTGGCATTAACATCCTGGGTTCAAATTTCAGCTTTGCCACTTACTAGCTGTGTGATGTCAGGAAAAGCACTTTAACCTCTATGTGCCTTCATTTGTTGTTTAGTCACTCAGTCTTGTCCGACTCTTTTGCGACCCCAAGGACTGTAGCCTGCCAGGCTCCTTTGTCCATGAGATTTCCCAGGCAAGAATACTGGAGTGGGTTGCCATTTTCTTCTCCAGAGAATCTTCCCAACCAGGGATCGAACTCACATCTCCTGCATTGGCAGGCAGATTCTTTACCACTGAGCTACCAGAGAAGCCCATCACTAACTTTAGACAAAGCATTAAGAATTCCCAGGCTCAATTTATCCATAAAACAGTGTCCCTGTGAGAATCTGGGGAGAGGGTTCATTCAAGCACTTAGCACTATGCCTGGCACTCAGTCGGGACTCAGTAAACTCTGAACGTGCTGGTGCGTCAGCGCTACACTCTCACAGGACTGTGAACAGACTGGGGCTGACCCTCCTCACCTTTGGGGCAACGTCTATGACTCCAGTGCCACAGTGCATCTCGGAGGTCTGGAAAGCTTGAAGAGCAGCAGCAGCTCAGAATCAAGCCTGGACCCTTTCCTCTCACTGCCCCTGTTCCCCAGCTCTTAGCAGACAGGTCCAGTTCTCAGGCATCTTATCCCAAACCCAGTCAGAGTTTCTCAGAGTTTCTCTAAGAGAGCAGAGCCTTCCTGATGGCAGATTCACCTTGGTTCTCCTCCTCCTGCTCTCAAAGTTCTACAAGTGGTTAGGAAAAGCAATGGAGTAGGGCAAGATTTCTGTATGAAAGTCTCACGCTGGATTGCTGTGTGGCCCAGGAAAAGTCTCTTTCCCTCTCTGGGCCATCTGTAAAATGAAGGAGTTGAGACAGAAGTCTACATGTAATATTTGAGGGAGAAGATGACAGTGATGACAGAGAGCAATAATTCTCTCCTGTGTCCCACTGTCCATCCCTTCTATCTTAGTTTAGCTCCTCCTTCTCTTTCACTGAACTGTCACAATGGCCTCAAAGCAGGTCTCCCCGGACCTGCTTTCTCTCACCTCAACACTTCATGGTCATGCCTGCCACACTGATCTTTCTGAAGTCACACTGTGCTCTTGCTCCGCTGCTAAAACTTCAGTAGTACCCCACTGGCTACAGAATAAGATCCAAATACTTTGGTTTCATAGTTAAGGATACCCACAGTCTCAAATCAATCCATTCTACCGCCTCAACACAGCAGAGTGATTGAGAGAACGTGCTTTATATAATCAGACAAACCATATTTCAACCTCACTATTTACTATGTGAATTTGGACTAAATACCTAATCTTCCTGAGCCTTCAACTATAAAATTAAGGTGAAAATACCTATAATGACAGGATTTTTTTTAAGATAAAGTGAGATGCAATTTGTGGCATGCTTAGCAAAATGCCTGGTACATAGTAGGTCCTCAGTAAGAGAGACATTTTATTACTTATGCAGCTGATGGTTGAGCTAAACTAAATTGTGTAAATGCCCCTGCCTACACACCTTTGCTTATGCTATTCCTTCCACATGAAATTCCTCTGACACTCCAACTCTACAAACCATAATCCTATATACACCAAGACTGCAGCCCTCGGTCCCTCACATCGGGTCCTGCTCTGCGTCTGTACTCCTCACCCCTGTCCTTCCTCCTCATACCTTACTGGCCTCCTTTCCAGCAGAAATCAAGTATTACTCTTATTTCAGAACAATATCAGATCTAGAGATGCTAAATTCAGGAGGATGGAACAACCTGATAGGGGCCATTTCAAATGCTACCTTCTCTCCAAAATCACTTCCAGATTCACCTGGCAGTAATCTTAACAACCTAAAAGCAATATCTAACATCTGCTTATCTAATAGCAGCAATATCTAATAGAACCTTTTCTGACCATTATCACATTCAGTTTTGTACATTAGATTTGTGTCCATTCCTCTCCTGGCTGGCTAGGTGATCTGAGCTCCATGAGGGTAGAAGCCTGAGCCTCCACGCTCATTGCTTTCCTACTGGGCCTCATAAGTGTTTACTGAGTTGCATCTCATTCAGAGAAGAGACATTCCTTTGAGAGCAGGAAGACATAAGAATCTGGTTCTTCATTCTCCTCTTGGGTAATGTCTCTGAGTTCTGATTGCAGTGGGCACATATCTTGCCCTCCATGTCCCCTTCCCACCAACACTCTCACCAGGTTTTTAGCACTTTCCCACTAAAGCACCTCATGCTTCCTATTTCACCACAATTTACAATTTTAGAGGAAGTTACTGGGAGAGGTTAGAGTGTGAAACTAGACATAACAGGGATGGGGAGAGGGGTGGCACACAGGAAGCCTTCAATAAATGTTTTTGAATGACAGACAGATGAATGAGTGAGTTAATGCTCTACCTTGGTCTCACAAGCATGCAAGCTGCCCAGTTTCCAGAAATCAGGCCATCAGGGAATCTCAGAGGCGAGACTGGAGAGTGGATGCTAGAGCCTGCTGAGCCAGAGCTCTGGTAGCCCCTCCCTCTCGGACTTAGAAGATGGGCCACCTTGAGGGTCTGAGGACTAGAAGCCAACTACAGGAGGCAGGACCTGAGACTCTCGGGTGGAGAACTCCAATGCTGCTCCTCCTGCCCATGAACCTGAACATGGACGCCCAGCATGTTGAATACCAACCAACGTGAATGTACGGCCAAGTAAGCGAGACAGCATTTAGCTCTCAGTCGATTACAACAATTACATTGATCCCTTCTGAATGGCATTTCCCACTGCTGTTTACCAACCAGGGACAAGAAAATCAATTGATGCAGAGGGGAGGAGCCAGGCCACTGGGAGGAGATGAGTTGCGTATGGGTGTCAGACAGTCTCCACATCTCTTACCCTCTCTACTTACACAGCATTTCATAATAAAACCCTATAGTTTTTATTTTGTTTTTCTTCTTTTAGGTAATGTATGTTTATATTTTTTATAATCAACATGCATTACCTCTGTAATAAGAAAACTAAAATATTTTTAAATATCAGTAATAAAATGCAACTATAATAATGTCCTTCCCTACTTAGAATTCTCTGAAGACTCCACTCACTGCGTGCCTCCTCCCACTCCTGCCCTGATTCACTCACTTGCTGTTCTTCCCAAGGCACGTGCTCTTGCTTTGCTTTCAGGCCATCACAGGGGCAGTTCCAACTGCCCTAAACGCTTTTTCTTTTCGACTCTGCCATACTTGGTCTCACTTTAAATATCACATCTTCCTGGCACCTTCCCTGACCTCCACATCCAAACCTAGATGGAGAGCATGAACTCTGTATCTCCCAGTGACCTGTTTTAAGCCTCAGCAGAGCCCTGTCTCCGAGTGGTGTAAGCACCACACAGTAGGCTCTGGGACACCATACACATGTCTTTCTTGTTCTCAATGAATTTTCCAGTTCCTAGAACAGTGCCTGGCACTTAGACACTCAGTTAAATGTCACCGGAAAAAATAAAAGTAACAATCATTACCCATGACATTTGGAAGGGTTCTTGGAGACCATCTAGGAGCTCCCCTGATGGCTCAGAGGGTAAAGAATCTGCCTACAATGCAGGAGACCTGGGTTTGTTCCTTGGGTCAGGAAGATCCCCTGGAGGAGGCAATGGTAACCCACTCCTGTATTCTTGCCTGAAGAATTCCATAGACAGAGGAGCCTGGTGGGCTACAGTCCATGGGGTCACAAAGACTCAGACATGACTAACTGACCTTCATTCACTCACTCACTTACAGACCACCTAGCCTAACTTTTTTTGTGAGTGGCTGTATCACCCAGCTTGAGAGATCTTAGTTTCTCAACCAGGGATTGAACCCAGGCGATGGTAGTAAGAGTGTGAAATCTAAACCACTGGACTGTCAGGAAATCCCCTCCTAACTCCTTTTAACAGCAGGGCCCAGAGAAGTAAATTCAGATTCTAATCCCAGGTCTTCTGTGAACTGTTGTGTGACCTTGAAAAGAGTCTCAGTCTCTCCAGCCATAAAATGTGGAAAGCTCTTCATACTCCAACTTTTTCTAGCTATGTTCCTTCTCCTCCCCCGCCAGGTACACAGACTGGGTGGGTAGGTAGGATGGTACAAGAGAATTACAAGGTCAGGTCTATTGTCTCTAATTGTTTCTCATCAAGTTAAGGAGATAAGACACAGGGAGGAAGTGCTAAATTAAACATTTCTGGTGATTTGGTTTTACCAGAAAATCAGAAAAGGAAGAAATTAGGAAAGTCTGTGGGCATTAAGGCCCCTACAGGAGATAAGGCTTAGGCTAAGCAGGCTGTAGGGATGAGAGAAAATGGTCCCCAGCAAAGAACTGGCCATCCACTGCCAAGGGACATAATCAACAAGTTCTCACTAGGAGGTTGGACTGATGTGGATTCAGACTCCAGCTTTGCCACTAACTAGGCTTCCCTGGTGACTCAGACAGTAAAAAAAAAATCTGCCTGCAATGTAGGAGACGTGGGTTTGATCCCTGGGTTGGGAAGATTCCCTGGAGAAGGGCATGGCTACCCACTCCAGTATTCTTGCCTGGAGAATCCCATGGACAGAGGAGCCTGGCGTGCTGCAGTCCATGAGGTTGCAGAGTTGGACACGTCTGAGCGACCATCACTTTCACACTTTCTGCTGCCTGCTAGCTGTGGGCCTTGGGCAAGCCTCTCAACCCTTCCAAACCTCGGTTTCCTTAAACTCACTGTGAGAATATGAACATCTAGCTTGCAGGGGTTTTGTAAGGATTAAATGTGTGTGACAGTATCTAGAACAATGCCTGGTGCCTAACAGGCCGTTTTAAATGCCACTTTATTTTCCTCCTTCCAGCCACATAAACCATTTGACATGTCACTGGCAAGAACATCAGAAGTGCAGCTGGGGTTTGGGGACTTGAAGGCTTTTTCTGTCCAACCATTCATAGTCTGTATACTCTGACATGACTTGCCCAGTGCCTCATCTCTCTCTCTCTGTCACACACACACACGCACACACACACATACACACTTCATGTAAAATCCACAGGACAAAAAGAGGCCATTTCTAATCCCTGATCAGATGGAACCAGATTGGGAGCTATCTATTACCGTCAGTAGGAAAAACAAAGCATCAACTTCCAGTCTGGTCTGAAGTTTTCCTCCACCCTGGGACTTATAAGATATGAAATTATGACGCCAAATGCCATTTTCTATGGGCCTGGAGGGAGAGGCTTCAATTAAATTATAGAACAATCCTATAAAATACCTTGGAACATTTTATGAAGCTGTTGATATTTCTATAGGCGTACAGAATGAGGCATGAGCTGAGGGGGAAGTGGCGGAGTGAAGGTGAGGGCGGGGAGAAGGGCTGTTTGCTTCAGTTCGTTGGTGCTGATGACAGACCAAGAGTGATTAGGATTTAGAGGCAGCCCCCCCAAAAGAAAACAGAGCACAACCTCCCTTATCCTGCACCTTCAGAGAAAAAGCAATAGCAGGTGCTTATGAGTGCTTAGCAAGAGATTATTACTTGAAGGAGAACATTTAACGTTGGACTTGAACTGAGGTTATAATATTCTAGGGAACTATAAACCCTCTTGGGAATCCAATAGAGAGAGCTAGACACTTCTTCCTAGGACAACACAAATACACCCTAATTTCTACTTGTGGTGGAATATTCATGGGCTGCAAGTTTACAATGCCTGTCTAACAAAATTTAAAACTTTTCTTAATGGAAATATTTCTTAACTTCATTACCCAATTTCCCACCATGGAGATCTATCCATGCCATGAATTGCTTCTCAGGATGTGAATACAAACTACATGGATTCTTTAAGTTCCTCTAGGATCCAACAAACAAATCCTCAGCTAGCAGTCAAGGCACCCAGGCTCCAAAATGGGCTCTGCCTTGCCTTTTCAGAGAGACACTGGCCAGTCTCAATTCTTTTTTGATTTCAGTTTCCCCATCTGGAGAAAAATAAAGATGGAGAAGTGGGTAGTTTTGACTAGAACAGCAATTTCTAACCTACATTCTGTAGAAGACAAGTAGCATGCACTACATAAGAGTTCTATGGCCAAAACGAACCAGGGAAATACTGAATAGTCCATTCCCTTCTTGGAGATACACACAACTCCTTAGTATATTAAGGTCTCTGAGAAGTCCTGCAATAAAGAAATCTGATATATTTGGTTTAATCAAACAATTCCCTACTTGGTTTGATCGTAGTCTTTTTTTCAGCAGAGTAACTACACTACAGTCCCATCAGAGAGTATTTAACTTAGCACTGGGTTTAAAACTCAGTAAGGTGTGTCATCTATTACTCCTCCCCAAACAAACAAATCGACACATGTTATAGACGGTAATAGAAGGTGGGTACTAAAACAGAGTGGTATGAATTCTAAGACCAGCAGAACACTATAAAATTCCTCCACCCAATCTTTCTTCACTTCTTGGGAATTGGGCAAAATAGTGTGACTGCTCAGGCATTAGCTCTTAGTCTTTCTGTTCTTTCACTCTCTCTAGAACAGTGACTCTCAAAGCTTAGTGGTCATGAGAATCACTGCACTGATGGGGTTGATAATCAAAGGGGGACTTCAGCTTTATCTGTGATGTATTATTTCTCTTATATAACAAAAACTGATGCAAACATGACAAAATGTTAACAGGATGAAAACAGGTTAGGGTTAGTATGGGTTTCCCTTTTTTTTTTTTTTTTTTAAGTTTTTCAAAAGAAAAATATCTAAATAAGATCAGTTTAGAGTTGAATATACTTAATAGGGCATCCAGAGAATTTTCAGGGATAATTATGACTCCCCTGATTTTTGCCTGACGCACAGACTTGACGCCTCACCCCCACATGAGATGCAGCTGCACTCTGATAACATCCTCCAGAATGGGCTTTGGGGAGCACTGACCGGAAGCACCCAGGCCCTCCACCATGTGACAATCCAGGGCCTAACTCTGAGTCCGCCTCCTTATCTCCTGGCTGTAGGACTACAGGGTCAACATCTTCCTGCGGCAGCAGTGGAATGACCCCCGGCTGGCCTACAATGAATACCCCGATGACTCTCTGGACTTGGACCCATCCATGTTGGACTCCATCTGGAAACCTGACCTGTTCTTTGCCAATGAGAAGGGGGCCCATTTCCATGAGATCACCACGGACAACAAACTGCTGAGGATCTCCCGGAACGGAAATGTCCTCTACAGCATCAGGTGAGTTCTGTCAGGCTCATCACCCGCTGCATCCTCAGAACATGCCTTCTGGGAGCAGACACCAAGAGGAGGGCCGAGCAGAGGTGAGCGGGCCCTGACAACCCAATGCCTTTGCAGAACAGGCAGAGCCTGCTCTGCCACTTACACTCAGCAAGAAAGAATCAAACACCATGGGAGCTTCTAGAAGTCCATGGTTCATTATAAACAGGGGGGCACCAAGGAAGCAGCCTAGAGATGTAGGGTTAAAGCAAGGCCCCCAAGCTTCTCCAGCATTTCAATAAAACAAGATGGGAAAAGAGTATTCAAAGTCAATGCCCACCCCAGGAATGTTTGGTCACTCAAGATAAATAAGTTCCAGAGAGTTGCTGTATATCAGTGTGCCTGTATACAGCAATACTGGACTGTACACTAAAACATGTATTAAGAGGGTAGATCTCATACATTTTTTAATGTAATTTTTTACATAATTTTTTAAAAAATAGCAGGAGTAAAGGCACAAAGTCTAAAAAAAACCACAGCAACTTCAACATAAATGGCCAGCCAGGTGGACAGTGCTGCTCACAGGTATAAACCAGGGATGCTCCTGATTATAAAACCTTTCTATCCTCTATTCCTTGTACTGACTTTAAAAACCTGGGACTCTCTTTCCAGGTTGGGAGGTATCCTACAAACACTAGTTGGGGTCAAACCTTCAGAATTTTCTGCCACACTCTGCACCCCCATCCCACCTAATTCCCAGTCTCCAACGCATGGAGGGAAGAACCAATGTCCATGTAATATTCTTACTATGCATCATTCCCTGAGAAGTTACCCACTAGGCTGGGACTTTCCACGTATGATTTCTAATCCTCCCAACAACTCTATGAAGCAGGTTTTGTTATACCTATTTTGCAGATTAGACACGTGAGGATCTGAAAGTTTAAGCAACTTGCCAGAGTTCCCACAGCTATTTAGTAGCAGAATCTAGATTCTACTATGTTAGTGTGGATCTAATGCCCACTCTGAGCCTAGAAAAACATTCAATAGGCACTCAAGTATTGGATGAACATATTTCTATTTCAAAGAGCTTAAAGGAGCACTGGTCCTAAATGCCTCCCCGTCCCCAACAGTTCCTCAGGGGAATATATCTTTTTAATTCTATTAGGAGACGAGCTTTAAGTGTTCAGGCCCATAGGAGAGGCCGCACAGGCCCTAATCCCCAAGTGTGACTTGACTCAAAGTCTCCAGAGAGCAGTCAGGGTAGGAGGGGGCCTCAAGGACCTCAGGAGGGGAAGGAGGCACTGCAGGAGGGCAGACTGGGAGGAATCGGGGCCAACATGGCCTTGCTCACTTGCTGCCCACCCCACGCCATGCACACCCAGACTGGGAGAGTGACAGGCTCAGGATGGCCACCAAGGCCCCGCTGGCTAGGGGTTTGCTGCAGCCAGGCTAGTTTCACATCTCCGGGAAGCTAAGCCCCAGTGCAGCATGACAGAAGGATAAATCAGCAGAAAGTGATGTTCCAAGGTCATTCAACTTCAGGAAATTAACCCAGTGTGACAGTTGCCCCACTTTAGAGCTTTTATCTGCAGAAATTCAACTGCGTGCCCTTTCCCTTCCCCCTCCTCCTCCCACTCCCTCTTTTCCCTCTTCTTTCCCTCCTCACTTCTGCCTTGTGCTTAAAGGGCCCACATCCACAGCCATGGGTAAAAGTTGGAGGGGGGCGTTCACCCAGGGCTGTGTGCCTCACCATGTGGGGCCAAGGTGCCAGCAGCTAAGCCCCACATGACCACCAGTTAGGGGTCTTTGGGCATTGAGGTTGGCTTTTCAGGACAGCAGTTCTAGAAAGCCCGTCAGCAAATATATGAGTTCAAAATCCAAAGGCCAGGAGCAACAGTTTTGAATCCTGGCTGAGCCATCAGTTTGCTGTGTGAACTGACATGTGCCCCTCCCTAGCCTCCTCTGCACCCCGGTTTTCTCACCTGTCAAACGCGGGAGTTGGCCTGCCGACTGAAGTCTGTTTGGCCTCCACTGGTCTTTCTTCTCCATTCCCTGCAGCAGGGGCTCGGGAGTTGGCAGAGCCCTTCAAGCTGAAGCCTTGCATCTCAGCTGAGCTGCAGACCTTGGATTCTGCTAAGGGGACTCCCTATGCTTGAGACTGCAGCCTCTGCCAGGGTTGAACAACCCAAAATCAACAGCTAGCCCAAAAGCCTGGGGCAACCACCGCTTCCCAGCTGAGCCCAACAGGAGCCCGCAGATGGAAATCAGCTGTGTTTGGACACTGAGCAGGCAGGGGGCCTCTTGGAAATCACCTTTGATGAGTGTGTGAAGGGAGGAGCCAAGAACCACCTACACACCTGCTCCAGATGCACCTGGGGATGCCTAAGGCCTGGTAGTGCTCAGTTTAAAAGTCAGGCTCTGTCTGTACCCAAGAGCTCTGCAGAAGAATAAGGATGTGGGCCTCCAGGCCTCAGGCAACTTGCTAAAGGCAGGTTTCTAGAAGCCAGATAGACACCAAAGAAGCCCAGAAGTTCCACTGACTCTGTGTAACTGGAGGCAACCTCCTTTCTCTCTCTGATGTGGAAAGATGCATATATTACTTCAATAAACACTTAGTTCCCTGACCTCCTCGCCCTATCCTAGATAACTAATTTGCCGGTAGTAACTAGCATGGAGGCACAGCTTCCCTGGTCTGTGGATCCAGCAGTATTCCATTGCTTTCTCTTCCCAGAATCACCCTGACATTGGCCTGCCCCATGGACTTGAAGAATTTCCCCATGGATGTCCAGACGTGCATTATGCAACTGGAAAGCTGTGAGTCCCTTGCATGAGGCCTCTATTAAAAAAAAATCAGATCTCCTTTACCCATGGGACCAGTAGAAATCCCCACACACCTGCTCCTAACCCCTGGACCCCAGGAGATTACTGTGCTATGTGCTGTGTTTAGTTGCTCAGTCATGTCTAGCTCTTTGCAACCCCATGGACTGTAGCCCACCAGGCCCGTCTGTCCATGGAGATTCTCCAGGCAAGAAAACAGGAGTGAGTTGCCATACTCTAACAGTCCAAAATACCAGAGGAGGGGCTTTGCTGTTGGAAAGTGCATTAGAAATATAACTTCCCTTACTGTCTGACTCTAGAGCCAGCAGCATTCTGCAAAGAGACACTATTCCGTGTCCTCTGTGAACATGCTTACCAGGAATAGAGAAGTAATAGCTTAAATAAGTCAGAGTCCTTAAACTCCCAGAGTTGCTCACTCCAGCAGGGGAGAGAGATGTCTGTCCACACAAATAATTCTAACGCAGAGTAGCAAGTGGTAAGTGTGTGGCTAGATGTGCAAAATGCTGTGGCCTCAAGGCAGAAAGGGCACTTCCTTCTGATTGGGAAGGAGACAGGATACAGAGAAGGCTTTATGGAGGAGATCACAGGTGAACCAAGATTTTAACCAACGGGGTAGCTCACTTACTTGATTGGAAACACAGAAACCAATCTGACGAATTTAAAGACTGGAATTAAGTGGAAGGGCATAGGGGTTCAAACTCCTCACAGATTTGAAGGAGAAGCTAAAGTACAAGAACCAGGGAAGAGCGTTAGGCCACAGGAACTAACAGACCATTCCCTGGAGCACCACCTCTGAGGAGAGTCAGCACCAGCCAGCCCCCAACTTGCTGTCACTTTACTCAAGAGTCAAGGTTCTGGGGCAGAGAGTCTGATTGGCCTAAATGAGTCACCATCTTGACCTTGTCCCCCAACTGATAGCCCCACCATGACAGCAATACATACAGTTATTCCCCAGGGGCTGGGGGGGACGTGCTTGCAAGGATGGTGCACAGGCAAAAAATAGCAGGGGTCAGCTGAACTTGACAACAGAACTGAGAGCTGGGATGCTAAGGTGGGATGCTGGGAGGAGCAAGAGAGGTAACAGGGTTGTGACGTAAACACAAGCAATTAAACCAGCTTTAACCTCCCATGGGAGGAGGAGGGTGGGAAATAAAGCAATATAGTCTCATGAGTTCCATTGAGGGTCTGATGCCTCTTCACCCCTAACCCTAAACACCCCTGACTTCAATAAGCTTCAAATAAGAGCTTCCAGGTGGTGACTTCTTCTTCTGATCCCATCCCAGTTGGATACACCATGAATGACCTCATCTTTGAGTGGCAGGAGCAGGGGGCTGTGCAGGTGGCAGACGGACTAACCCTACCCCAGTTTATCCTGAAAGAGGAGAAGGACTTGAGATACTGCACCAAGCATTATAACACAGGTAGGTACAAGGGGCCACCCTCCTCAGGTCCCACCCTACTGCAGCAGGGCCAGAGCTCATCACAAACAGTCATGCCATCACTGTTTCAGTGGGTCTTGTGAGGTACCCATGGTGGGTCTAGTTCTGTATTTACTACCCAGGAGTTAAGGGAATGTCCCTTGAAGCCAAAAGTGGCTCCCACAGTTTCCTCTTGAAGTCCTGGGGCAAATAACTTGAGCTTGGACCACAGCTCACGACAAGGGGAACTGGGAGATACAGTCTTTCTTCCAGGTAGCAGTGTGCTCAGCTCAGGATAGAACCTAAGGCAGAAGGGAGAGCTGGCAGTGGGAGGACATCTAGCAGTGTCACAGAGGGGCTGGCATTTCTCAGAGGGCAAGAGCAGACAATGTTCCCACTAGATCTCAGGAGGGAGCTGCAAGCCGGCGCTGAGAATTAGTAAGCAGTGACGTTGGAAAGGGTCCCCTAGAGTGTGAGCTGTGAGGGGAGAGGGGAGAAGCCCACTCTCTATCTCAGCTCTCTACCTTCCACGCCTAGCCCAGGCTTTGCGGGAAGATTGAACACATGAATGAACTGCAGCAAGACCAAGACTGGCTTCGCCTGCCCTGTTTCAGGCGGGGAAGGAGCTTATGGCACATTGCGGACAAAAGGCAGCCAGTCAGTATGCCCGCTGTGTGGGGGGGACAGGGGGCCTGCCGTCTGAACGCAGCCCAGTGAAGTGGGGGCTCATGATAGGCTGTGACAGGGGCCAAGGAGAGGAGGAGGAGAGGGCGAGGAGTTGAGGGAAACCACTGTGCGTTCTGATGCAAGTGGAAGGCCCAGAAAAAAGCAGGCAGCCTGGGTTCTGCTCTGTTTAGGACAAGTATCCCTTTCCAGTGACCTCGGAGATAGATATCCTAGGAACTTCAAAAATACTCTCTTCTTCCCTGGGAAGCTGAGACTCAGAGAGAGAGCAGGCCAATCATCCCTCAGTCTCCAAAGGAATTTGGTTCCAGGCCCCTCCAATTACCAATATCCAGGGATGCTCAAAGCCATGGTCAGCCCTCCTCACTGGAGGATGCAGGGCTATGGGTCCGGAGAGCCAGTGAGTCCCCAGGTATCAAATAATCACAGCCGACTCTCATACACCACAGCGCTTTTCTCATTCATTATCTCAGTGGCCCTTCATTACCCACATTTAAGTAAGAGCTGAGTTCTGGGTTAGTTCTGTGGATTCAGTGAGAAAAGACTGGCAAGGCCCTAACCACACTGAAGGTGCAGTCCAGGGAACTATACAAAATTCCCCTGGCAACTGTGTGTCAGTGGACTGGAGCCAAGACCCCACCAGGGGACAGCCTGGCCCAGTTCAAGGGACACACAGACTGGGAGATGAGCTGTCCACAGGCTGGTGCAGAGGACAGAGAAAGAAAGAGAGAGAGGTCGACTTGCCTACTCAGTGTACTATGCCTTAAAGAATCCGATGCTCACATGAACAGAGCTGAAGGGACATGGGGAAAAAAGAGGCGCTCTGTCTAGGGGAGATGTCACCATTAAACTGCCATACAGGAGAGGCAAGATTCCTTGGCAGGTTGTGGGGTGGAAGAAGAACATTCCGGGCAGAGGGATTACCAGGCTCAAAAGCTCAGAAGTGTGAATGTTCAGAGGATTTTCAAGGCAAGGGCTAGAGTGTAGGAGTCATGGGTGAGGTGAAGAAAGAAGGGAAATGGGGTGGAAACAGGCTGCACTGTGAAGGGCAGACTACAGAGGCTGAACTTCTCCTTGTAGGTATTAAATAATCACATGATGAGGCTGATGGCGAGTGACATTCTGAGCACTAATGGTTTGTGAGGGCTGTGCTAAGGTCTTTACTCATTTTACCATCTCATTTACCACCGCAGTAAACATGAGTAGCCATGTGCGGTTGGTATTATTATCATTTATCATCATCATCATCATCATCCCCGATTTACCATAGATGAGTAAACTGAGACACAGAAAGATTCAAACGCTCCCCCAAGGACACGGCTAGTGTGAGGCTGGACCAGGATTCCAGCCGAGGCTGTTCTGACCTTGTTCCTATCCACTAGGCCACTTTGCCTTCCCACTCTAATTTCCTGCAGGCAAATTCACCTGCATCGAAGCCCGGTTCCACCTGGAGCGACAGATGGGCTACTACCTGATTCAGATGTACATCCCCAGCCTGCTCATTGTCATCCTCTCATGGATTTCCTTCTGGATCAACATGGATGCTGCCCCTGCCCGTGTGGGCCTGGGCATCACCACTGTGCTCACCATGACCACCCAGAGCTCTGGCTCTCGAGCATCCCTGCCCAAGGTAAGTCCCACTGCCCAAGAGCACAGAATACCCGGACAGACCTGGAGGACACACGTCTCCCTTCCCTGCCTGAGATCAGCATGCACAAGGAATTAGGCACTATTTCTTGATCCTCTAAACTCAGCAGGATCCAGCATTCAGACCCACAGAAACCTTTCCTCCAGAACATTTCCTGTATAGAACATTATGTTCTATACAGTTGCCAGATAACCACATTTTGTTCCATTCTCCACCAACACTAGACACGTATTCTGCTTCATCTGCTATTAACACTCAACTCCACTTCCTTCAGCCGCTTCACAGTAGTGCTAAGGACAATGTTCCACTCCTTTCACCACCAATGGCACTTTGTGTCTGGGGTCTTCAAGACCACACCATGTACAAAGATTCATAGGACTGAGAGACTCAACAAATGGTTGAACTCACAGCTAAGATTCCTTAGAGTGATTAGGATACACATTATCCTTAATCCATAGATTAAGGATACACAGCTAGATGGTAAGAGAAAAAGACACAGGCAGAGTCTAGAGGGATCCATGTGCAAGCTTCCTCACTCTCTCCATCCCATGAGGGACCACACAGAGTTCACTCTCACCACAGCAACAAAAACACAGCTATATGTGTGACAAGTTTCTGCCCAGAGAGACAGAGAAATTGTTTTGAGATTCATTTAAGATTCAATATTAAAGGTTTTTATTAGGTGCTGGTCACACAAGTACCCTCTGCCCACCACATCCCCAAATTCCAGACTCCAAAGAGGAAAGCAGGTGCTCAGCTTAAACCACACTGTTTATACCAGTGGTCAAAACATGGTGGGGCACCCTTATCAGTTAGGGACAGTGGGAATATAACCAAAATCCAAGTTCTAGATGTCAACCAAGGGCCAACCTTGCCAGCAGTTCCTTCATAAGATAGCAGTCCAGTGCCTGCTTTGTTGTACTCTTTTCTGCAGTACCTCAGTCTGATTCTGAAATTTTTTTTTCATTTATTTTTATTAGTTGGAGGCTAATTACTTTACAATATTGTAGTGGTTTTTGTCTTACATTGACATGAATCAGCCATGGATTTACATGTATTCCCCATCCTGATCCCCCCTCCCACCTCCCTCTCTACCCGATCCCTCTGGGTCTTCCCAGTGCACCAGGCCCGAGCACTTGTCTCATGCATCCAACCTGGGCTGGTGATCTGTTTTCACCATAGATAATATACATGTTTCATCGCAGCACTGTTTATAATAGCCAGGACATGGAAGCAACTTAGATGCCCATCAGCAGATGAATGGATAAGGAAGCTGTGGTACATATACACCATGGAATATTACTCAGCCATTAAAAAGAATTCATTTGAATCAGTTCTAATGAGATGGATGAAACTGGAGCCCATTATACAGAATGAAGTAAGCCAGAAAGATAAAGACCAATACAGTATACTAACGCATATATATGGAATTTAGAAAGATGGTAATGATAACCCTATATGCAAAACAGAAAAAGAGACACAGATGTACAGAACAGACCTTTGGACTCTATGGGAGAAGGCGAGGGTGGGATGTTTTGATTCTGAAATTTCTAATGTTAAACACCACCTTCTGTTCAGTCAGTTCAGTTCAGTTCAGTTGCTCAGTCGTGTCTGACTCTTTGCGACCCCATGAATCGCAGCACGCCAGGCCTCCCTGTCCATCACAAACTCCCGGAGTTTACTCAAACCCATGTCCATCGAGTCGGTGAGGCCATCCAGCCATCTCATCCTCTGTCGTCCCCTCCTCCTCCTGCCCCAAATCCCTCCCAGCATCAGGGTCTTTTCCAATGAGTCAACTCTTCCCATGAGGTGGCCAAAGTACTGGAGTTTCAGCTTCAGCATCAGTCCTTCCAATGAACACCCAGGACTGATCTCCTTTAGGATGGACTGGTTGGATCTCCTTGCAGTTCAAGGGACTCTCAAGAGTCTTCTCCAACACCACAGTTCAAAAGCATCAATTTTTCAGCGCTCAGCTTTCTTCACAGTCCTTACATTCACTATTAACTCTTGAAGCATGTTCTGCTCTGTTCACTATTAACACTCAGCACCTTTCACTCCACACACTGCTAATGCCAGATACACGTTCTGCTCCACGCACTCTGTGCTAGAACCAGCATTCTGTTCCATTCTTCTCACACCAGACACAGCAATCCACTGCATTCATACCAACACCAGACACTAATCCTCCTCCAGTCAACTTGACAATGAATGCAACACTATTCCTTTTACTGTTAACACTAGACCTCACATTCTGTTTAATTCACATTTAACACTAGATGGAATGTCCCACGTCATTTACTATTAATGCCAGATGCCACACGCTCCTCCGCTCACCCACACTTGAGGTAAGAGCGCTCGGCTCCATTCACTACGAGCACTCGATGCCTCAATCTGCTTAACTCTCCTGTATCGAGTGCTAGGTGCTGTTTTCCACTATGTTCGCTACAGTCATTGGAGCCACTTTCCACATTCCTCAACACCAGACCCAACGTGTGTGTGTTAAGTCGCTCACTTGTGTCCAATTCTTTGCAACCCCGTGGATTGTAGCCTCCCAGGCTTCTCTGTCCATAGGATTCTCCAGGGAAGGATACTGGAGAGGATTGCATTCCCTTTTCCAGAGGATCTTCCTGAACCAGGGATCGAACTCTGGTCTCCTGCATTGAAGGCAGATTCTTTACCATTTGAGCTATAGGGAAGACCCAACATGGTGCTCTGCTATTAATGCCAGACACCAACCATACCCTGCCCCCTTCAGCCTTATGCTAAATGCAACATTCTGCACCATGTGCAATGAATACGGCACTTCACTTTCTGTTCTGATGCAGAAAAGTTGGAAGAATAAGCAACGAATACCTAGTAGCCTTCACCTCAATTCCAGTTATCATTTTCCACGTTGTCTTTATCTTTCTCTCTAGGTAAGCAGGTAGACAGATGCGATTTTTACTGAATCATTCAAAGGTTACAGACAGCATGACAGTTCACCTCTAAATAAGGACTAAGGATCACTTGATATTATCACATCTAAGAAATTAACACTAATATAACAATATTACTGAATTAGAAATAATTCCATAATTTCATCTATAAAGAATCTTTAAATTTTCCCAATGGTCCAAAAACTGTCATTAGTAGACATGGTGAGGGATCCAATCAAAGATCCAATAAAGATCCACATTGCATACAGTTTACTCTTTTAATCTAGAAGAGTCTCCCCACTGTTTTTTTTCTTGTTTTTCATGACACTGACTATTCCATTAACTTTTAATGTGAGCCACGACATTCTACTCCAATTGTCATCTATGCTAGACACCACTCTCTCCTCTATATCCTCACAAGAAAACTCAAACAATCTGCCCTTTGTACCATTAATGCTAGACTTTGCATTCTGCTACATTTACTATAAAAGCTTGAAACAAACCTTCTGTTTACTGTTACCAGCTGACAGCACATTCTGCTCTGTTCATTTGCAACAGCAGGAGGAATATCCTGCTTCCTCTTCCTTATGTTAGGCTCAACATGCTGCTCCTCTCTCTATGAATAGTCTACCCCACAGTCCCCTTCATTTATAACTGACTCTAGACTCAACATTCTGTTCCATTCATCGTTTCACTGGCCTTGAGAGTGGGCTCCGTTTGCTAATAACACTCAACCTGATATTCTTGCCTCTTTCAAAGCATAAAATTCAGTGGCATTTAGTATACTTACAAAGTTGTATACCCTCTCAGCAGTGTCTAATTCCAGAACATTTTCATCACCCCACAGAGAACCCCCCATATTCATCAATAGTCACTCCTTGTTCTCCCCTCCTACCAGCCTCTGGCAACCACTCATCTACTTTCCACCTCTATGAATTTGCCTATCCTAGATGTTTCACCTAAGAGGAATCACACAATATTTGTGTCTTTATGACTGGCTTCTTTCTTTCTTTTTTTTTTTTCATTTATTTTTATTAGTTGGAGGCTAATTACTTTACAATATTGTAGTGGGTTTTGTCATACATTGACATGAATCAGCCATGGATTTACATGTATTCCCCACCCCGATCCCCCCTCCCACCTCCCTCTCTACCCAATCCCTCTGGGTCTTCCCAGTGCACCAAGCCAGAGCACTTGTCTCATGCATCCAACCTGGGCTGGTGATCTGTTTCACTATAGATAATATACATGTTTCAATGGCTTCTTTCATTTAGCATAATATTTTCAAGGTTTACATATGTTATAGAATGTATCACTACTTCATTTCTTTTTATGGATGTGTAATATTCTGTTGCATGTATAGATCACAATTCATTTATCTATTTATCAGTTGATGGACATCTGGGTTATTTCCATGTTTGCCTGTTTTTAAATAATGCTGCTGTGAACAAGCATTTCCTATGTATAAGTTTTTGTGCAGACATATATTTTCAACTCTTAAAGATATATTATTATATGGTACATTATAGTCATTATATTAATATATACTATATATTATATATAAGTTATAGGTATATTATATACTCAACTTTTCGAGGAATGCCGAATTATTTTCCAAAGTGGCTATACCACTTTATAATACTGCCAAGGTTTCATTTTCTCCACATCCTCATTAATGTTTGTTATGCTATCTCTTTGATTATAAATATCTCAATAGATGTGAAGTGCTATCTCATCGTAGTTTTGATTTGAGTTTTCCTAATAATGTTTAGCATCTTTTCATGTGCTTATTCACCATTTTTATATCTTCTATGGAGAATCTATTCAAATCTTTTACCCATTCTTTAATTGGGGCATTTCTCTTTTTATTGTTGTAATAATTCTTTGTGTATTATGGATTTTAAACTCTTAAGAACATGATTTGCATATATTTTCTCCCATTCTACAGGTTTTCAACATTGATTAAAAATGTTCCTTATGCACAAAAGTTTGTAACTTTGAGGAAATTAATTTAAATTTTCTATTGTTGTTTGTACTTTTGGTATCATACTTAAGAAACTAGTGCCTAATCCAAGATCATAAAGATTTACATGTACATTTTTTCTAAGAATTTCATGTGCTGTGCTTAGTCGCTCAGTCTTGTCCAACTCTTTGCAACCCCAAGGACAGTAGCCTGCCAGGAAGCTCCTCTGTCCATGGAATTCTCCAGGCAAGAATACTGGAGTGGGACGCCATGCCCTCCTCCAGGGGTCTTCCCAACCCAGGGATCAAACACAGGTCTCCCGCATTGCAGGCATATTCTTTACCATCTGAGAGTTACACAGTTTAGCTCTAAATATAGTGTTTCAATCTATTTTGTTTATTTTTGCATATGAAACGAGGGAGGGATATCATTCTTTTGTATGTGGATATCCAGTTATCCCAGCACTGTTTGTTAAAAAGATTATTCTTTCCATCCATTGAATTTATATCCTTCTCAAAAGACAACTGGCCATAGGCTTTGACTAAGTAAACCCAAAAATATGGGTTTACTTCTGGACTTTCAATTCTATCCCATTGATATATACATATATACACACACACACAAATTTATCTTTATGTCAGCATCATACTCTTGAGTATCATAGCTTTATAGTAAGTTTAGAAGTAGAGGAGTGTGAGTCCCCCACCTTTGTTCTTTTTAAAGATTGTTTCACCCATTTTGGGTGCTTAGCATTTCCATATGAACATGAATATAAAATTTTAAGATCAGCTTGTCAATTTCTGCAGCAACAATAAAAACAAATTTTAGTTTTAAATGCATTGAGTCTGTATAGGAACTTGGGGAGTATTGACATCTTAACAATATTAGGTCTTCTAATCCATGAACACAGGACATCTTCCCATTTATTTAGATCATCTTTAATTTCACTCCACTGTTCTCTAGACCCCACAGTTTCTAACAAGAAATCAGCTGTTAATCTTATTGAGTATACCTCGTACATGATGAATTATTTCTCTTTCTTCTCTTAAGATTCTTTTTCTTTGGCTTCAGACAGTTTGATTATGGTGTGTCTAGGTGTGGATCTCTTTGAGTTTATCTTGCTTGGGGTACATTTAGCTTCTTTGATGTGTACATTAGTGTTTTTAATCAAATTTGGGGAAATATTGGCTGTTATTTGTTCAGAAATTCTTTCTGCCTTTTTCTCTCTCTCTCTCTCCTTCAGAAATACCCATCAAACACAGGTTAGTGCACTTCATGATTCCCCACATGTTTCTGAGGCTCTATTCATTGTTCTTCATTCTGTTCCTCAGACAGGATAACCTCAAGTTCACTGATTCTTTCTTCTGTCCACTCAGATATGTTCTAAATTCTCTCCAGTGGAAGTTTCAGTTCATTTATTTTACTTTTTAACTCTAGAATTTCTATTTGGTTCTTTTTTGTAGCTTCTCATGCTCTACTTAGTGAGACTTCATTCCCATACTTTTCTTTAGCTGGGTAGCCAAGGTATTTTTGGTTCTTTGAACATATTAAAAATATAACTGATTTAAAGTCTTTGTGTATTAAGTCCAATATCTGGGCACAATTTTTGTTGACAACGTTTTCTCCTTTGTATGGGCCTGACTTAATCAATTCAGGCTTCTATAACAAAGTACCATAAAGGGGGTGGCTTACAAACAACGTAAGTTTGTCTCACAGTTCTGGAGGCTGGAAATCTGAGACCAGGATGCCAGGGTAGTCTGGTTCTGGTGAGGATCCTCTTCCAGTTACAAACTGCTGACTTACTGTTGTATCCTCACATGGCAGAAAGAGAGTAAGCTAGCTCTCTGCACTCTTTCTATAAAGGCACTATTCGCATTCATGTAGGCTCCACTCTCATAACCTGATTACTTCCCAGTGATCTCATCTCCAAATACCATCATATTGGGATTAGATTTCAACATATGACTTTTGGGAGGACATAAACATTCAGTACATTGCATTTGCCATACTTTCTTATTTCTTGATATGTCTTAAATCTTTTTGATAAAAATTATACATTTACATAGTATAATATGGCATGTCACTGAGCCAAGCGGTTTAAAACTTTGCTGTAGCCTTTACTTTCTGCTTATTCAGAGTTGACAGCTAAGAGCCTTCTCAAGTCACCCTGGACACGCACATAGGCCTAAAAATGCACATTGGTTTCCAGGAATATATCATAGTTTTATGGACAGCTCATTCCCCAGATTTTCCTTTTATTCTTTTTGATCAACCAATTGTTTGCCTCAACTGTTACCAACTGCCTGAGGCTGATGTAATGTTCAACACTTGCCAGTGATTGTTTTCAACAAATGCCCTCAAGGAAAAAGCTGCTCACAATTGGGACAGCTCCAAGTCAGGTCAAATAAAGACAGCCTTGTGAGTGGTCTCTTTCAGAGAACCATAAAACAGGTCAAATAACAATTCCCTGAGAACATAGCTTTAAAGAAGCTCCTACTCTCTTCTGCCCCATCCAGTGGCTGTCAGGATACTGGTGTTCACTGTGCCTGCAGGCTGTTGCTTTACAAGACTAGCACCGAGCCACACATGAGAGGATGGGAATAGGGCAACTTAAAACATCACAAAGGAAATAAAAACATACATCCACAGAAAAACTTAAGTTCATAGCAGCATTTTTCCTAATAAGAGCCAAAAGGTAGAAGCAATCCAGATGTCCTTAACTGATGAATGGATCAATGATATGTGTTATATCCATACAGAGTACTATTATTTGGCCATAAAAAAGTACAGATGTACAGAACAGACTTTGGGACTCTGGGAGAAGGTGAGGGTGGGATGTTCTGAGAGAATAGCATTGAGATCACCAGCCCAGGTTGGATGCATGAGACCAGTGCTCAGGGCTGGTGCACTGGGAAGACCCAGAGGGATGGGATGGGGAGGGAGGCAGGAGGAGGAACACATGTAAATCCATGGCTGATTCATGTCAATGTATGGCAAAAACCACTACAATATTGTAAAGTAATTAGCCTCCAACTAATAAAAATAAATGAAAAAAATAAAATAAAAATATTAAAAAAATAAAATACTGACATATACTATGATACAGATGAATATTGAAAACATTATGCTAACTGAAAGGCCACATATTGTATGATTCCATTCACATAAAATGTCCATGATTGGAGGAAGAGAATTTGGGGAGTAAGGAAATGATAGATAAAAGGTAGTAGGTTTCTTTTTGAGGCGATGAAAATGTTCTAAAATTGACTATGATGATGACTGTATATAATTGTGAAGATATAAAATCATTTATTTCTATACTTTAAATGTGTATGATACATGAATTATATCTCAGTAAAGCTGGGTTATTTTTAATGCCATGAAGCCTGCTGTTCTTACTGGGATTCAACTGATTTTCCCAAACAAATGTTTACAGGATTGCTGTTAGACTTTGATTCATTAACAGAGTTTGGAGAAAAGTTGGTTCTGACCACTTTTTATGGAGTCCTCACTGCTTTTTTGTGGGGGGAGAGTTTTTGAAGATCTCGCTCTGCCATTCTCACTAACATCCTCCACTTACTTTTACCATTAGGTAAAAATTCTCCTATCACCTTCAGTCTGAACACCACATTGTATTCCATCAATGACAGAATGATGGACACACCAACACCAACCCCCTTCTCTTTAGGGCTCTTCTAGGCACCATGTTCTTTTTTTCTCAATATTCTGTCCAGTCTTCTTGATGAATTTCTCATCTGTTTCCTTCTGTACCCTCCATCCTAATATTCCAGCTGAGAGGAAACAACAGAAGATGATGGGGAAGGGGGTTTCTAAGGAGCAGAAAACATTCCTCCGTACTCAATATTTCTCTCTGTTCTCTCCTCATCTTCCTGTGTTCTTCCCCCCACCTCCACCCCAGGTATCGTACGTGAAAGCCATCGACATTTGGATGGCCGTGTGCCTGCTCTTCGTGTTCTCAGCCCTGCTTGAGTACGCTGCCGTCAACTTTGTGTCTCGGCAGCACAAAGAGCTGCTCCGATTCAGGAGGAAGCGAAGACATCACAAGGTAGGCCTTTGGCTCAGTGCTGGTGGTAAACAAAAGAGCTCTGTGCAAGCTTGTCTTATGATACTTGTTCTGCTGTACCATTCTCAGTGGATAAAGCATGCACAAAATACAGATCAAAGTCCTACAAGTCCTAGTTTCTCCTCCCATAAATAAAGCCCTGATTGGGTTTATGGGCACTCATTCTTCTAACACTAATAACACTAATTATCAGGTTACACTTGAAGACAGAATTGATGGAGCAAACACTGATGGGGCCAAGATAGAAACTAGCTATAAAACCAAACCATGGAAGGCGGTGGGATGTTTGCTGGTGTTTTCTATAAGAGTGGGCCGCATTGTTTCAGTGGGCCTGATTCCAGAAGCGATTGGTATCACAGAACATGAGATCTCAGAGTAGAATGTTGTTTCCAGGCCTTTGTTTCCTACCTTCAAGAAGAGGCAAGCTGCAAGGTCTTCCCCTGGAGTGAATTCTCTTCCCTTATGAGAGACAGAATAAAGAAATACTTTGAAATTAAATATTAAAGTATGCATTTAAATATGCAAATAATACCAAGTTTATCTTGTCATTGCTGCTGCTGCTGCTAAGTTGCTTCAGTCGTGTCTGACTCTGTGCGACCCCATAGACGGCAGCCCACCCGGCTCCTCTGTCCCTGGGATTCTCCAGGCAAGAATACTGGAGTGGATTGCCATTTCCTTCTCCGTATCTTGTCATTAGGGTTATGAAAATAAAATAGTACATTACTATATACTTGAAAAGTTTGAGTCCTAATGAAGAAAGGCAGTTAAAAAAAAAAAAGAAATACTTGGCAGGGACTTCCTTGCCAGTCCAGTGGCTAAGACTCCATACTTCTATTGCAGGGGGCCAGGGTTCAACACCCAGTCAGGGAACTAAGATCCCATATGCTTAACATTCCACAAGCTGTGTGGTGCAGCAAAAAAACAAAACAAAACAAAAAAACCTGGCAGACCGCCTCTGAAAAGTCACCAAACTCTGTTAACTCTGTGGGAGCAAAGTGGCTCCATACCCAAGTCTGTAACCACTTCCCCAGGAGACCTTTCTCCTAGGAATCAGACAACTTGCTTTTCTCTCCAGTCTCATCTTCATGTCACTTTTTCCCTTGCTCTCTGAGCACCATCCACACTGGCTTTTTTCATAGTTCCTCAAACACACACACAGGACTTCAGGTGTCTTGTTCTGTCCAGCCAGGTTGCTCTTCCAGTGGACTGGTGGCTCTTCCAGCGCACTTTGCTTGGTATGAACCTGCTCATTTTCCAGTTCTCAGCTGTGGCATCTTTCCCTGATACCCTAGTCAAGGTGCAGGCCCTGTATTGAGGTGCTGCTGGCAGGCTGTTAAGTGTGATCCGGCAGGTTGTATCCGAGGGCCCCAGCCAAGGAAGCGCTCTTCTCTTAGATCCTGCCCTGGCGTGGACTGTATCAGCCAGAGAAAGTGATCCCACTTCAGACACCCAGAGTAGGCGGTGCCACTCGTCTGACATGCACAAAGACACTTTATGTCAGCCAAGACGATACTCAGTTTCTTTCCTTCTAGACACAAGTTATAATTACACATTCAATCAGGAGTTTGTTCCATGCACACCATCCACTGAATGGTTAAGTTCCATCAGGTCAGGGACCATATCTACTCTTGCTCAGTACTACTGATACAGCCCTGCTGTTTACCACAAGACCTGATAGATAGTCAACATGGAATAGGAATTTGCTTAACAAATGGACAAAAGGATAATAAAAAAAAAAACTAATGGAATAAAAAAAGGAGACCCTGCAGTCTGAGAGGCTGCCCGGGAGCTTTTCCAGCTATAGATGAGGGCAACCAAGAACTCAAACACTGGCCACACCACACACCCAGGCCCTACCTGCTTTAGACTGACCTACTGAAAGCAGCTGTCTACCCAGCTACAAGTGCTGGGACAAAGGACTCTGCCCTTTGAATTCTCTTTGCTATGTGATTTTCAGCTAGCCTCTTCTAGGGACCAGCATCCGCGTCTGTAAAATGGGCACAATGGTGGACTGGTGAAAGATGAAATCAGATCCCAACATAGCTTTAAGTTATGCTCCTGCCACACAAGTACCAGGAATTAAAATGATTCCAAAGGCACACATTTCCCTCAGTATGTTTCTTAAACATCAGCAATCTGATTCGATTAACTTCTAGCAGTTTACCGCAGGCGGCAGGCAGACGTTCCGAGACAGAGGCTGTCCATGGGAGTTAGGATAAAAGCTGCACTGGAAGAGGGAAGCAAGCATTGTGGATGCAGCCAGACAGACAGGACTTTGAAAGATCCTGGTTTTAGTCTTTCCATTACTGTCCATCAGATACCTAGCCTCTGATTCTTATCAAAATCTAAGCAAGAAACTGACCAAACACAGCTATCTCTGGGATTTACTGCTATTTTCCCTTTTCCCCGACCAGGTGTTAGCAGCTTTCTGCATTTCCCTCTGCAAAAAGAATGTCAATAATTTATCACAGAGATGCTTACAGGAGAAGACTATGTCCAAAATACTTGACTGGTACCAGGTCACTAGACTGTGCCCTGCATAGCTCCAGCAGGCATTATATGCATGGACTAAAATGTGAATGCGGCCCCTTGCAGATATGTAACATTGTGGGACCTACAGTATTTGCAAAGGCTGCCTCCACCCTTGCCAAATGCCTACCAGTATTACCTACTAGAGAAAACAAAAACTTTGTCTCTAGCCAGGTAAAATGTGAATAAGGCCACTGTGCAGATTTGATCAGATTCCGCTGCTGGGTCCCTTCCTCATTCTCTCACAGCATGTTGGTGCTGGAAGAGCTCTCAGAGAGGGTCCCATCCACTCCTCCTGTGCAGATGATGACAAAGAGGAGGTGCAAGTGACCAGGATCTTGGAGGCACTGATGGGAAAGACATGGAGGCCTCCCAAGACCCATGGCTAATCTCAAAAAACACTGACCACACACCACCAGCCGCTTATCTGTTCATCAGTGTCTCCATCCTGAAGCAGATAAAAATAGTCCTGCATTTATTAGATCTTAAATAGGAACTAAGATTTACCCCAAGGCAGAGGTCAAAAACTAGTAGCTAGGTCAGATTCACCATGCAAATATCTTTAAGTTCACCAGCAGTATCTTAAAAATCTGGAATGAAGTGCCAGCATTTCAAATCACACTTCCAGCTTCACTCAAAACATCACAGCCCCTGGTCCCTCTGGATTCACATCCCACATGGTACAGGCTCACTGCAAATGCCTTTAGGTGAGGAACACAGTCTGCCACCCCAGTTCACTTCATCACTATCTCTCCGGCCTGGCCCCTGGTTTGCATCTGAATAGTGTGACTTTGTGCCTACAGGCTCTGAACTTGGCATAGATGTCAGAAACAAGACGCAGAATCAGGCTCACCATAAAAAACAGCTTCTTTTGGAGTAAGGCCCTGTGGATGTGGCTTGTAGGCTGGCCGTATATTAGCTTGGGCTGCAGAAACCTCCCTTTAGCAGAAAGTTTGCAGAGCGGGTTTTATGCCCCAGATGGTGAGTGAAGAGGAACTAGCCACATGCCTGAGTTTCTCTGAGCCCATGATCTTGGCCGGGCTCCTCGACTCCCACCACCCTCCCATGTTACCTCATTTGCTGGGCTGAAACCATCTGGTCCTCGAATTCCCCAGCCAGCCTCATTAGTCAGATTATTAGGAAATCTCTGTGAGCCCGACTGGGCAGGCACACTACCAACCTCCCTGGCTTCGATCGGATTTCCCGTTCCAGTCCCGCGCAGCTCCAGATGCAGTTGGGCATTCATTGCCTGCCATCTGCTGGCTCGAATAGGAATAGCAGGCTTTGTCCAGTTATTTCTAGGGAATTTCCTTTCTCCTGGATACAATGTAAAATTGATCACCTTCTAACCAGATGAGGCCTCCACACATCCATCCCCTCCCCTCTCATGTTTAACTGATGAAGAAGGCAGAAAATAATTTGCCCAAAGCAAAACAGAAAGTTAATTTTGAGTCTCCGCCTGAATAACTAGAGCCCAACGAAAAAACATTTTCAAGCACACCCTCCTCCCACCCGCCCCACTGTATTGCTACAGTGAGCAGATGTATATTGATAGATGAGATTGTCAAACCCAGCCCTGCTCCCAGGCACAGGGTCCAGTCACTTGGCCAGCTTCCCCCAGTCCTCTCCTCAGTGCTGGCACAAACCCTCTACTGTTGCCCTCCCCACAGAAAAATACTGGCTGAGACCCATTTGCCAGGTACTGGAGCCCACCTTCTTACCCTCACTCCTGCAATGAGGGTGTTGGACCAGATTCACTCATTCGTGAAAGATGTCTTGAGCATTCATATGTCAAATCCTCCAGGTGCTAGGAATGCAACGCCATTTTATTTATTTATTTTTTAAGAAAACAAGATGTTTATTTATTGTATTTATCTGGAAAACAATACACTAAAGATAAACTTATCAGAAACAAGTCTAATGAACAGGCATTTTAAATGTTTAATATTGGACTAACACAATAATAAAACACCTGTGAAATTTTGAACATTGTTGTTGTTCTGGATACAAAAGGTCTAATTTAGTTTAAATAAGATTTGAAACACCTTTATGAAACTTATTTTGCTCAATGGGTATGATATTAAAGTTATGTATATATGGAAGTGAAGTGAAAGCTACTCAGCTGCTCTTTTTGACCCCATGAACTATAGCCCACCCGGCTCCTATATCCATGGGATTTCCCAAGCAAGAATAGAATACTGGAGTGGGTTGCTGTTTCCGTCTCCTACACCATTTTAATTTAAATTAATTTTTTAAAAAAGGAAGCTGGGACAGACTGGATAGGCAAGTAAACCATTTGGTCAGCAAACATTTGCAGAGTTTTGAGCTCCTTCTCAGGAAATATATTCCTATGTCTAGTGTTGAGGATGCAGTGAACATGATACACTTTGCCTTCGCCTTCATAGAGCTTACACTTTAATGAGAGAGACAGACATCAGTCAAGGAAAACAATGTGATAAGAGATTTTTAAAAGGAAAAGCAGGAAATCCTGATGTATGGATCACACATCAGGGACATTGAGCCTAACCTCAGGCTCAGGGAAGGTGTCTGAGTGGGAATTAGTTCGGGGAAAGAAGGGGCTGGAAGCAGGGGACGGGTTGGGAGAGACAGACTCAGCAGAGAGAACCACCTGCGCAGAGTGCAAGAGGAGTGTGGCACGTCCCCATGGATGGGAACACCGCAGGGCAGCGGGAGCACAGAAAGTCAAGCGGAGCAGACAGACGGGCCAACCAGGTCACCCAAGGCCTTGTCACCACGTAAAGCTTTTAATTATCCTCAAGTCAGTGGCAGCCTATTAAGAGAGCTCTAAGCAAAGGATGACAGATAAGATCCGTGTCATACAACCCAGAGGGGTGGCAGGGATGGCGGAGATGGGAGGCTGAAGGGAAACGAGGCTGGAGGTCACCACAAGCCCAGATGAAGGCCCAGGCTGGGGTGGCACAGGCAGAGCTGGACACACACCAGGGACCCAGACTGCCCTGCACAGGAACAAGCAGAAGACAGAGCAGCTGCCCGCAAAACGCTCAGTCTCAAGTCTGCAGAGTGAGCCGATAAAGCCCCCCAGAGCCACACACTGAGTCAGCGGCCACCTCAGAGCTCACGAGGAAGGACCACAAAGCCAGATGTGGTGAGAGCAGGCAAGAGTGTCTCCTCGATCCAGCTGAGGAGAGGGGGAAGTGAAGCGGGTCAGGCAGCAGGCACTTGGGTAGATAGCGCGCAGCTGGGAGGTGGGGACACAGGAAGGACGGCAGAGAACGGGCAACAGGCAGGCGTGCAGAGCACAGGTAAGGGAGGCAGGGAGCCTGGAAAGGTAAGTTGGAACCAAATGATGAAGGGCTTGGAAAACTCCAGACGAAAATCTTTATAAAAGTCCAGAGCCTGTCTGAGGTCACACCTGCCAGGGATACGGGAACACGGAGGTGAGACAGCTGTGATCCCTGGGCTTGCAGCCCTTGCTTGCTCCTGGTCCATTCACTCCCTTCCCAAACCCACACACACAGGCCTGGGGGATGGGGTGGGGGAGAGGGCAAGGAGGCAACAGAGGCAAAGCAGGGGATCTTTCCAAATTGTCCTCTGGGTTTCTAACAAAACGGCATTCAGAGTATCTTCTCAGCTACAACTTCTGATGATCGAAAAGCATCTTAAAGGAGTGGAGTGAATCTTATCCCCACTTAAAGGAAAAAAATGAAATTAAAAACCCTGAGGGTCACAGGAGGATGTCTTCTGAGGAAGTGACCTGCCCAAGGTCATACAGCCACAGGTGACTGAACCATGGTCATTGCGCTGGTCTCAGACTCCACACCACACACCTATCCCCTGGTTTGCATCTGTTTTGGCACTTGATGGCGCCCCTCTATAAGGCATAACTCCCCAGCCAGCCACAGAGCCTTCAGGGGCCTAGAGTGGTGCCGTCTGGGAGGCAGGGCAAGCCAGATGGGCATGGCCTGGCCCCCAGGGGAGTGCCTGCAGGGAGGGTGCCCAGCCCCTGTCTTATTTTAAGTAGAGCCCCATGTTGAATCTGTTCCAGGAGGATGAGGCTGGAGAGGGCCGCTTCAACTTCTCAGCCTATGGCATGGGCCCAGCCTGCCTTCAGGCCAAGGACGGCATCTCCGTCAAGGGCGCCAACAACAGCAACACGACCAACCCCCCTCCGGCACCATCCAAGTCCCCGGAGGAGATGCGAAAACTCTTCATCCAGCGGGCCAAGAAGATCGACAAGATCTCCCGCATCGGCTTCCCCATGGCCTTCCTCATCTTCAACATGTTCTACTGGATCATCTACAAGATCGTCCGCAGGGAGGACGTCCACAACCAGTGACGGGTCTGGGCTGGGGGTCGCTGGGAGTGGGCAGAGTGGGAAGGGCACAGGAATCTGAGGGCCAGAAGAGGAGGAGGGGAAGCGAGGTGGGGGGCACACACGCAGTGTGTGCCATCTCTCAAATGAGGCGATGAGGAGATGCATGGCACTATCTATTCAACCTCGGGTGGGGGTGGGAGGGGGAGGGAGGGGTTTTTCTAATATGGGAACTGAGGGGCGGGGAGGAAGGGGAGGGTTCGGGGTGGGGCAGAGAGGGGGAGTGACGAAAACCACTTTCAAAAATTTGAGTCCACGGGCTGTGCAGTTTTCCTGTTTGGAAGGAGAATACAGTCTGCCCCAGAGCAGCGGCGAAGCCATGTAATATATATGATATATATTCATGCTTAATATTAATGCAAAACCACAAGAACAAAGGACTTGTTTCTTAACCTATCAGCCTAGTAACTGCTTAAATTTTTAAAAGTCACAGAAGTGATGGACACTTTTTCCCAGAGTGGAAAACAGTCACAAATCAGCTTGCTCTGGTGTGTCCCACATCACACCCCTCCCAACGCCATGCCTGTCTTCAAACCGGCCCAGGTGGACTCATGCCGAAAAGCCATTCCGCATTCCACCTCTGCTTCAAGGGGGTCCGTGCGGCCCAGGCAAGGGTAGTAGAAATGGGGGAAGGTGGAGAGGAGAAGGGGAGTGACTAAAGAGATGGGACGATTCAGAGGCCCGAGGATGGAGAGTCACCTCCACGCCTCCAGTCTGGGGCCCTCTCTCTCAGCTGCCCCTCTCTCAGCACTCTCATTTCTGTGTTTCACCCACCCCACTCACCCTCCACCACCCAGAAATGGCCCCCATGGTTTTTCTCATCATATTGCTAATATGCAATCTTTTTTATGGTTAAAAAAAAAGTAATAATCTCAAGAAATAATATGCAGATAGACTGAGTATAAACAGATGCACTTTTTCAGATGTCTATTTTTTTGGAGAGTGTCTTTGGAACTGCAAGCAGGGGTAGGTTTGGGAAGGTGGGGTTGCAGGATGAAACAGATGTATTATATTGTGGCTCTACGGAGTGGAGTTTTACGAGGTAAAAGGGCAGTAGTAAGGCTGCTGCCGCTTAGATATATGGATACGGGTGGAAAGAAACAGTGATGTTTATAAAGTCTGTCCGTTATATTCTGACATTTCATATATCACAAAGAACATGGGGAGCTTGGCGGGGGGGAAGATTCCATTATATTTTTGTAAGTCTTTTTTTGGTTCCCTTTTTGGTGCTTCATTTAGCTTTAACATTTAGGAAAGTTAGACAAATTCTCTTTCCTTCTAACTCTGAAGTGCCAGAACTATCCCAAGATAGCTAGGGTACTCCGGGGGAAAGGAAGAGGGTCTAGGCAGTGGACCCCAGGGCGTGGGGGAGCCTGCTCCAGGACACGGATGTTGACAGGTAGGAGGTCTGCAAGGTGGGCCGTGGGATTAGAAGGGAGCTGTGTCGGGCAGCTGTCACACCACTGCACCGGGGACGACGGCACTATTATTTGTAGCATCCTCCCTGCTATGGCCTATAACCAGAATACTGGGATTACATTTCTTTCTTTGCACTTTTGTGGATCAGAGTGGTAGGCAGCTGACAATCAGTCTGGATTCACTTGTGTCTTTGGAGCATCCCTAACTTAGGGCAGGACAGAAGTGAGACACTGGGAACCTAACCCCACCCTAAAGCACCTTCCCCAGGGGAAATGTCTCCCATTTCCCATGGTGCAATAGCTAATTCCCACAGAGGCCCAAAGAAGTGGGTCAAGACAAGGACCCAGAAGTGATTCAAGTCAAGAAAATGCACTATGCAGCCAAAAAGGATTTGGCTTTGTGGCTTTAACGAAAAAGTTGTTTGCAACCAAGTTCCAAGGTCAATAAATCATTGCCTTCCTTTCTCTTGGCCTGTATAGAGCAGAAAACGAAGCTGTATTCTAGCCTTGGAGGGTGTGGGATGGATCCTGGAATCCTTTTTTCTAAGAAGTACTAAGGGATGAGAGCCAAGTGAGTAGGAGTCTCTCATGTAAGACCGCTCATTTCCCCACCACTAACAGGTGTCTGAAGGAGGAAAAGTTAAATAGAGGGATGTGAACAATTACTACCAATTCAAGACTAGAATATCAGACTTTGGACTGCTATTAGCACCTTTCATGAGCACTACATTCACTTTATTTAAAGGAGGAGGTGGGGAAAAATTTAATTCCCAAGTGGTACATGGGTCTCCGGAGAGGCTATCAGCCCTTTTCACTAGCACTTTATTCACTTTATTTAAGGGGAAATCATTTTTAAATTAAAAAAAAAAGAACCCCTTCTCTCTACTTTACACATTATTAGACTAAATTCAACATGTCTGAAGTCTAGGTGAATCAGGCAACAAAGGCACCATGCCACTATCAGCAATGAAGACAGTACCAATTATTCTAAGACATTCTGTTTCTGCTCAAACAGCAAAATCACACTGGTCTCCTTACATGATGAGGTGTCCAGAATCTCTTTGAGACATAGAAATCACTGGGCCATCTGCCCAACCTCTGCTGGATCCTTGAACTTCTGACACAATAGTGAATTTGTGTGCCCACTGGGTGCTGCCAGGTCTAGCTGACAGTATCCACCAGACAACAGAATTATTTCAAACACAGAGGAGACAACAATTTTTTTGCAGGCCATTCTAAACATGGTATCCCTCACAGAAAATAAATGTGAGGTGATGCATGATAGCAATGAAAAGAAGAATGCAAATTTTAGTCTTGCCACTAAGATGCTTGGGTGACCTTGGGTAAATCACTAAGCTTTGGTTTCTTTAACTATACAATGGGGAGAGTGTCACAGGTGATTTCTAGCACTGACTGTTCTATGGGTTTGAACTGGTCTGTAGGAATTTCACGCATCAGAAAATTTAATATCATTTTGATTTCTGAACTCTCCAGGTGGCCATGAGCATACATATGCACACGTATGTAGACATACAATTCTTGTTGCCTTTCTTCTTTGGACAACTGGCAGATTTGTTTTTCCCTTTTGCTCTACTTTATCAAAGGTAAACAGTGGTGACGGAAAAGACAGCAATCATTATTATAATGTCAAAAATCCCATCATGAATTAGGAATGGAGCATGCTCAAGGAGAAGACATTATCATTAATGTATAATGTAGTAAGGATTTAGCAATTAATTATATGGATCTCATCTAATTATAGAAAATCAAAGTAGGTAATTTAGGCCTTTTTTTTTTAAGATGGCTCTAATAAACAGGGCAATATTTTCTTAATTTCTTTTCAATTTGCTCACAAAGGACATCATGCCCTGGCACTATGCATGCCAAGTGCTAATGTAGGGGGGAAACTGATTTACGTGTAACAAGTGGTTTACTGGTTTTCAAAGCCTTTACATGTATAGACCAGTATTGATGCATGGAGGAGGATCGATACTGGCATAGACCAGTGGGTGATTTCACCCGACTCCAAAACTGCATCTATTACTAGGAGCCAAATTTAGGAGATGTCAATTAAGCAGATAATACCAACAACTTCTCACCTATTTGTCTACAATAGATCTCATTGGTTTCAAGAGCAGTCAAAATAAATGGCTCAGTTCTGCCATCCTCTGGTCCTTTCAAGTATTCAAGAGTCCATTCTTGACAAATGCTATAGGGAGTGACCAAGGACAGACATAAATTGAAAGGAAAATGTGTGTATGAAAGAGATACCTTTAACTTAACTCTATTTTTATTTTGTCTTCAAAAACAAAAGGTAATTTGATCCAAATTACTTCTTTAATTAAAAAAAAAGGGATTCCTCTAGGAAGTTCACCAGTATATTTCATAGGCTATTTTTTCAAACTGGGGAGGAAATATATATGACAGAAGACAGTTCTCTTTAGAAGTATGCACTTTTATGAGCATCATTAAAAAGAGATGAGATGGTGTTTTGTGAGGCTTCATATTAGATTGCAGAATAGATCGGTGGCCCAGCTAAGCCAGTACCATCACTGGTAAGAGCCATGAAAATTAGATTTCTTAGTTGATTGTAACACTGAAATTGAAGGGAGCTGAGTTATCATCATGTCTGCAGTAACTGCCTCCTTAGGAGAAGCTGGCGAGCCGTGGGTACAATCTGTATCAGTTTTGGGACTGGGCTGGAGATCTGAGATGTGCAGATATCCCCCCCATCTGGCTGGAAGCCCAGCCCAGGACAATCAACACCACTCTGAAAGCTACCAGACTTATTCAATGAGCACCTTCTACACATTTAAAAGGTTGCCCTCCCCGCCAGCTCTGAAGAGCCAGGCAAGAACCAGGTTTCCTCTGTGAGCTATGATCTCAGATTGACTGCGATGCTTGCTCTTTGAGGGGCTGGTAAGGTCTGTTGAGAAAGGATGAGTGGATCACTACCCCCTGATTAATAAAACCAACCAGACCAAAAATTCTAGAAGCAGGATATTCTTAAAATATAATTTTTCTTCTTCAACTAAGACCCTTCTCTCAGAAACCAATTCCTGAAATTTGGATGAAGAACCCTCCTATTTCCCTACAGCTCTAGGAACCAGAAGCTTATCCTGACCAGAGGAAGGAGTAAAAGACATACACTTTGTTTTGATTGAGCTGGGCTGCTCTTAGCTACTTGTAACACTATAAGGAAAAGCATATGTTGCAAAGGCTTCGGTCTCAGAGTATCATGAAATCCCAATGGATAGAAGGAACTTCTGTAGACAGGTTGAAATCCCTATAATAATTAGGAATTAAAAAAGAAAAAAAAAAAAAACAAATGCTGCCCTTCCCATCCTAGCCCATGGGGTAAGAGAATGAAAGCGATGACTACTTTCTGGCTCAGGATGTCCAGGAGGACAAGAGCAAGCTGCCAATATCTCTCCCATCCTCGAGGCATCTAGAATCTTGAGGGCCCAGACTAGACGATGCCTCTACCAAGTTATTATCCTGTTGCTTCCTTAAGGATTTCTTAGGCTGTAAACAGCAATGGCAGGAGATAAGTTTGCTCATATGTGGGTGCTATTTCATGCTGTTTTGATGGAGCCGTGTGGTTATTTAAAGCAATAATTAAGGTGCTTTATCATTCTTTGAAACAACGAAATGAGTTCCGAAGTAGAAATTATTGCCCAATAATTTTTAGGATCATTAAGGCTTCTTTAGCTAGGATCCAGACCATTACTTCTCCCTCTTCTCTCTCCATCCCACATCTGCCTCCTTCCACTGTCTCCCTCCACCTCCTCTGTTTCATCAGTTTGTTCACCTTGTTTTTGAAACCCAACTCTGCCAGAAGATGTGGATGTATTTCTGAGGGGGTGGGGAATGGAGTACTGGAGTGGGGACTAGAATGAACTAGTAGCTCCTCTCTCGTTTGCTTTAAGGCTGTGATTTCTATTCTTCCTCTAGCTCTTGCATTTTGAAAAATTCAATGCTCTGAAAAATGCTCATTGGAACACTGGGTCAAAAAGTCAGACTATAGAGAATGGCAAGCCAAAAATATACCCTTCAGAGAGCCCAATGACAAAAATTATATTCTATGTAAGGCTATTAACCAGCTATAGCGCAGAACCAGGTCACTAACCTGGGGGTTGAAAGACAGACTGGCGACAATACACTCCAAGCATGACGGGCCAACTGTCCTGCCTCCCACGTCCCTGCATTGCCTTGTTTCAGGCCTGCCGTTCTTCAGATTCAACTGTTCTCTCACACAACTCCAGAAACCAGTGTTCTATGTAAACACACCTGTCTCCTGAAGTGGACAGAGGTCAATGGGAAGTGGGTCCTCATTCTGGCACTACCTCAGGCTCACCAAGGAAATACAGGTAAGCTACTCCACCTTCCTCGGCCCAAACACCCCCTGTAAACAGAGGGCATTGAAGGAGACTTATCAAAGCCAAATTCTGGATACTTTGATGGGTTGACCACGAGGATACTGTGCCTTCTAAAAAGGTTCCGTTGTTTCCCCATTTCAGTGTCAGGCTTGGGACCCCACCCCAGCCCTTCAGTGGGCAGGTAGGGAGAAATTAAGAAAGAGGAGAGTCTTGGTCCTCAAGGAGATTACCATCTTAATTTTCTGGCCATGAAAGTCCTAGGTATTACACAGTATGGCTAAAACTAACTTCTCACCTGAGAATCCCATCCAACATCAGGACAACATTCTGCTCTCGTAGTTTAGCATGTATGTCCTATGAAGGCTGCACCCCACTTCCCAGGGAAGTTGTTTGAATTCTCTATGCCAGAGACTCTGGAAGAATCAAAGAGAAATGTGTCAGATTGAACTTGTGAAATACCCCTGGGGAAATAACTGCACTGACTCCAAGTTCCCCCTAGCTTGTCACCACACATCATTTAATCAGCAAGACTTAGAAATATTTTCCTCTCTAGCTGCAGTTTCAGCCAGAAAATAAAAGGGGAAGGTGGATGCTTCATACCATTGGGAAGGTTCATCTAAATTCATACCACTAGCTAGGTTATACTAATAAAGAGAAGAACTATCATAGCAAGTATGGTGCCGTAGAGCCAGCTGTCTGCAAATCTTCCCCTCCCCCAAACAAACCTCATCCTTGCAACAATGTTCCTGAAATCATTTCCACATTCCTGTAGCTCCAACAAACACTCCTTATAATCAGAAAACACTGCTCCTGCCTTTCCCACCAGGGATGTATTTATGCTTTATAGCAATAGAATCTCTTCAAAATGCTTACAGGATGACATGACAAATAATCTTCACTCCCTTCATCTGGCCCTGAAATTAATGGGAATATTGCAGACTGAACTTTTTTCTGGTTCCATATTTTTTAAAATTAATAGACTTTTAAAAAACTCACCATTTTAGATTTCACATAAGATAGTAAAACAGAAATGATAATGCTTCCATTAGGAAACCAACTGCTTCCTATCCCAGCTCCCCATCACCATATAGCCACTTCCTCCTTTGTCCCTAAATGATTCAAGCCAGGCATATTTTAAAAGACCTCTAGAATGGATAGATGTGTGATAAAACATATATAGTGAAATCGTAGTTTTATAGTCACTGTAAAGTTCTATCTTCCCCTCAGTTTCCCTGTCTCTAAAACAGGAGTATTGAATTAGTTGAGCATGAAGTTTTCCTAGTTGTAAAGCTTGTTGATTTTCTTTTAACACCACTTCTCCAGTTGTCTTTTAGTTGCAGAGAAAAAACAAGGACTTCCCAAGACTCTGTGATGGTCTTACTCTTCCTCTTCTCCTCTCAACTTTCCTCTCTAAACCCACTTGTGATTTTCCTAGTACAGTGGAAAAGGCACGAGCTCTGAGTTAGAAGGCTGACAAGCAAGTAGGTGAGTGATCTTGAGCAAGACCATCATCTGTCTGACTCTCAATTTCTTTCTGTATCTGGGGATAATACCCACATCACAGACCCACTGTCTCAATAAAATGACATAATGTTAACTCCACCCCCTTGTTGTAAGCTCTAGAGCATTTTCATCATCTCAGCCTCTCTGAAACTCCTTCTTTACTTCTTCCTGTTTGCCAGAAGAGGTCACCAAAAAGCTTTCTTTCACAACTGAGGCTGGTACCCAAAGGGCCAAACCCACCCACCCTCCAGAGCAGCTGATTCATGCTGGGAAATGTCATGCCTAGAGAAAATTCATGCCTAGCCCTAAGCATTCTCTCACTGGTGAATTACTCTGAGCTCACTTCAGAGGCTGTACACATCCCAAGAAACCTAAATTCTAGTACTGATTCCACTTAACAAGCACTGCATCCCTTTTTCCACAGACACCATTTGAGTACTACCTAAATATAATAGAAGCACCATATTTAGTAAACTCTGTGAATAGTGCTCAATCACATGTAGACTATTAAGAGATTGTGAATAAACACTGAATATGACAATAATACTGTTGAGCACCTACTGTATGTCAGTCTATAACTTAATTCCCACAATGGCCCTCATCCTATTTCTCCTTTTATAGATGAGGAAACTGAGGCTCAGAAACCTTATGTTACTATTACTAGCCAAAGTCCCAGCCTTGCCCAAGTTTGACATCATTATAGACAATGGGAAGCCAAGTTTTGAAACAGGCATGACATTTTTACCTCTTCCACTCATCTGTTTTTGACTTCAACAAATTATTTCACTGTGACCTTAGTCACCTGCTTGTAAAAACCTCTTATCTTCCCAAATTGTTAAGTATAAAGTCAAGTAATTGATGTGGTAGTTTACTTTGTCATTAAAAAACAATATATTTAAGAGACAATAGTTTAACTCAAAATGTTATCTTCTATCTTCTGATAACACACATGGTTCCTTTTGCCTAGGCACATTCCAAGATTATAAATTTAACTTCCTGTAACATTACATGCCAAGGCATACCATTTTGTATTAGACTGGAAATCAAGCATCATGTAAATCAAGAACCCAACCAAAATAATCCTTGGCCTCCCTCTTGGTAATAAACAATATAAACCAGCCCACTGTTAAAGACTGAGAGCCTACTAATCCAGTGTTTGGTACATGAAGGATTTGGAAGTGATATGGGGCCATTTTCTGGCTTTAGAACTGTGGAAGCGAGCAAAATCAGTTGACAGCAGGGCAGAGTGGGAATAAACAGCATTTGGAGGGCAATGAGAACACTTGTTTGTAGTCCTGTAGGAGAGGTCACTGTGACCTGGAATGGCTTGGATTTGGCTGGACTCATGGGTATAAGAACTAGACCTTTTCTGCAAGTCTTTCCTAGGTCCCTCTAAAATACTCAACCAAGAACCTACTACAAATAAGGCACAGGAACCAAAGACAATTACAGAACTTAATTTATGAAGTGAAATGTGATATGGACATGAATAACTAAGCCAAAAGATATGGTAACAGATGAGGCAGAGGAATCAGGAGAGGTCTCTTGGAGGTTGGCTATCTGGGCTCAGACTCTTAACAAGATAACAGTTTACTTTTTTAAGCCACCTTTCAAAGTGTTAAACCCAAGACCACCACTTCCTTCAAGTAGCTGCGGAGGTAAAGAGGGAGCAACTCTTTATATGAACGTAACCCACCGCCACTCCCCAAAATTGTTAATAAGCTGCTACTTGTCTCCAAGCTACTACTTGCCTCCTTATGTTTCTGGCTAAACAATCACCTAGGTAACTTGATGTGTACAAACTAGCCAGACCAGTTCATAGGAGTAGGCTTCTTACATTTCTGAGGTCCCCTTTGGCCTCATCCATGACTCTACAGTTGCACCCACAAGTCTGGCCTGTGGCGTAACAGGACCATGAGCTATAAGCAGCAATGCCAGGCAAATCTTGGCTACTGCTCTGAGGGCTAGAGCCCTACTTCTGTGTAGCTGTCTGGATACTGGTGAGCAAAAATGGCACTCTGAATGGACCCTATCTAGTGACTACAAGTCAGGTTCAGCAGGTCGCCAGGCAACTGTTGAGTGCTTGCCTTTGGGTGATTTTTCAAAATATCTCAGCCTAGAGAAAGCAGTTTAGCCCTTCAAGGTTTGAGCTGGAAGCTCAAGGGGGAAGTTTCAAAAGAAAGTGTTATAGCCAGGACTAGCGTGTACATATTCTTTCCAGTTTTCCTATCAGCTTTGTTTTTAACCTCCCTACACCTGCCTGTCTTCATCTACTGGCTATTTATTCAGTCTACTGTTATCAAGGCAGTTTACTATGAAAGCAGGGTATCAGAATACAACAGAGCTTCTTTTCTTACAACATAGGAAGGGATAATAGAAGTACTGAAGTAATTACTAGTGTGGAATGCAGGAAATATGTGACAGAGAAAGGAGGGTACCATGGACTGTGCAGAAAATAAATCATGGAACGTTTCATAGCTGACAGGCCATTTGAGAAGTAGTAACCTTAAAAAACATGTGAGATTTTGACAGATGGGAGAATATTCCGGTAGAAGGAACATAAGTAAAAATACAGAGGTAAATAACAAGGGGCACAATATAAGGCACTGTGATTATCCATTTGGCTGAAGTCTAATGAATGGTAGGGCTGTTTGGAAAGACAGATTTGGAGTACATCAGGACTACCTTAAAAGTAGAAAAAACCAAAAGGGTATTCCCTCATGGTTTGTAAAGCAGTTCATTCTACCCCCTCGCCATTAGCTGATATTAATACTTCCAACCTAATTCAAACTTACCTGTACTTTCTTGCAGGAAACTCAACTTTATCTTAGCAGCAGATATAGTAAGTACCCACTAGAAACTCACATCATCAAGGACATCAATTCAAGTATTAAGCAGTTAGTTTGTGATAGGGAGGCACTAGAAAGAGGACAATAAAGGTACATTCAGCTCACTATTCTATAGTGATTCTAAGCAAGTTACTTTTAGAGTCTTATCATTTGTCAAATATCAAGCCAAGCCAATCTTGTACATGGGCAGGAATTTGGAGAGACTGTGCTTCTAATGTTGTTACATTTTGTTAATCTGAAATATTAAACAGAGATGACCCAGAAGACAAGTACAGTTTAGCAAACCCCCCCTTTTTTTTTTTCAGCTTTAACTAAAATAATTCTCCCAACCCAGAGAACATCTCTCCATTCAAAGCATGAAATTATGACTATAAAGTAAAAAGTGTATGGAGGGGGAAAAAGTCAAATATGAATAGAAAAAAAATGACAAAAGTAACTGGTTTTTAGTAAGTCATTGCCTATGGAAGTATGTAAAAAGGATAGTTTCTTTCCGAATGATTTACCTTTCTTCAGAAAGAATATTTTTGGGAAAGAGAAGGTTAGTATTACCTATCCTAGTAAATGACGGACTGTCCCAAGTCTTTTTTAGAAGTGGTGCTTACATATCAAATAATCACTTTGCTAAACTCAGTTTTTCCCACATTAGATATATTTCTACCTCATCTAAAGTTATACCATGCTCAACATGCCACTTAGCCAGACTATGTAAGAGATAGAAAAAAAAAAAAAAATTGGACATTACCACAATGCATTTCAGCATTTTTTAAATTCAGACTATTTCATATTTTGATGGTTCAATCGTCCCATACTTGATCCATTATATTTTCAGCACTAACAACAGTTAAAATGAGATGAGTAAATTAAATCCCAAAGTGTGCATCTTTGCCACTTAGTATATTGGACACAGATAAAATACCTACCCAATGTGATTTTTGCACACATTAAACAGAAGAACAACGTTCTTAAAAAAAATTTTTTTTCAAAGCAAGTTAAATAGCCAAGTTCTACTTTCAAGACAAACATACCAACTGACTTCAGCAGCCTGAAAATAAGTTTGAAAAACAATGCAATACACATCTTCACTGTTGTAATTAGACTTGACATGTACAACATGAACCACAAAGTGTCTAAGACAAAACCCTTAATGCTTTTATGCCTGGAGGTAAGGTTGCCAAAGTTATCCCTGTCTCATTGTCTGGATCAGTCCAAACTCGGTTTATCTAGAATGATTCAAATCACTGCAAGCAATGTAAATAACTAGTGTCACTCTAGGTGAAGTGTACTTGGAAAGTACAGTGACTGCTCACTTTCTAAGTGTTCAGACATACTAAAGTGCTTCCAAACCACACATTATCTGGTCCTCTCCCAGGACAAGCCATTTCCAGAGACCTCATTCTCAAATTTGACTGACCCAGGGAACCTGGGATAAGACAAATTACCTTGCAACCAAAGCTGTGAATGCCCTGAGGCCCTACTTGGAAACTGGCCCATAGACAACTGGGGATGAACAGGACTATTTGATATCCAATTCATAGCTAAGTCAACATTAATGAAAAAGCAGTTAGACTGATCTACAACATTCCAAAATGAGTGATAACATTATCAAATAAATGCTCAGTCACTGTACCTTATTTACATAATTTATCTTAGACTTACTTTCTTTTTTCTTGGAGGGTTGGTGGGGGGACAAGATTCATTCACTGAGATGGGCCAATCTCAAGATTTCCCCTCAACCTTGCCAAAGTAAATGACTTCTGCATCATTGGAAGTCAGCTCCAAAGGACTTGCCCTTCAAGCTTTCCCCATTTAACTCATGTTTTTGCACAAAAGATCTGCCCTTTGTCTTAAAAGTTGCCTGACTTGATGTTTAGGCAGAAGAGCAAATCCCATGTATGATAATTCTGCAAGTAATTTTACATTTCCTTTTTTCTGAAAAGGTAACTGCCAACTTAAATGTGTGACACAGTGGAGATAAAAGTTGATTACTAAGGAAACTTCCCTGGGGGGTGTCCAGTGATCAAGACTCTGCTTCCATTGCAGGTGGCATGGGCTTGATCCCTGGTAGGGAACTGAGTTTCTGCATGCCTCATGGCACCGCCAACAATAAACAGTTATTAACTTTCAGTGACTCTAGGGGTTGTTACCTGAAACCTCACATCCTGGTCATTACACTTTATTCATAAAGTTCTCTTTTAACTCCAAAGAATAGAAAGGCACTGTGTAGTTCTTCAGGTTACAATGCCAATGCTGACTGTAGAGTCTGTTACAGGTAAGACAAATGCAAATTACACTTCTGACTGTAATTACAATACTTTTGGGGAGATGTAAAAATTATGCTGGATTGGGCAGTGTTAGCTAAGCTGCTAAGTGCTTCATCATCCATGATGGAAGAGGTTCAAAATAATTCATAGTTCCCTGTTACAGACTGCAAGTCTCAAGCCCACACAGCAGTAACTGACAACTAGCCAAAGTAGAAGACATTTGTCAGTAGCCTGGGGACATCTTAAACAATGAATGGGCCTGGAAAACTGGGTCAGGATTACTCACAAAGCTCCTCATCCTTTCCTGGAAGAAAATGTGATAGTATGTCTTTTATATGGAAATTTCTTTGTATATATGTATAAACTTGGTATGGCCTTAATGCTGCAGTTAAGGATTTGTTTGGCTACCACCTTAAGCAGCGTGTTAAGCAATCGCCTCCTTATTGTATATTTTTACTTCTCCCTGGACTCTTAACCTTGAACAACCAATTCCCCTTTGTCCCTTATTCAACCCTGTTTTCTGCATGAAGTCATAAATGTTATGGCAGTTATTTTTTGGCTTGTAAAAAAAAAAAATCTATTTCTGCAGTTTGAAGATGGAATGTAAACTTTCTGTGATACATGTATATATAAAAATATATTTATTGAACCATCCATATACACACATCCATGCTGATTCCAATGGAAAAAAATTAAAAGTTTTCTGAAATTTTCCCTGTGGTTAACTCAGTTATTACTACTTAACCAACTTGATATTAGAACTTTTGAAATCTCGCAATTACCCGAGAGAAACCTACGTATCGTCTAGAAAACATCATTTCACTTAAGACAAAGCTTTATACTGTTCGTTCAAGATATATTTATTGATAGGTGCTATGGGATACAAAGATGACTGAAACACAGATCCTGCCCATAAGGAGCTTACAGTCTAGTAGGGAAGACAGAACACATACATGGGATACATGGTCAGAGCTAGGTTTCAGTAAGATGAATCTAATATTGTGTAGAAAGTAGACTGGAAGTAAGAAGAGGTAAAGAAAGTTGAGAGGCCACTAAAAGGAAGTGAGGAGGAAGGATGTGAAAGACTGTTGAGGTAGAACTGACAGGAATTAGCTGCAGACAGCATGTAAGGAGTAAGGAAGCAGGAAGCAGGTGACTAAGGTGACTTTTGACTGGTAGCATGGGTGATGACAAACTGAGAACAGAGTAGGTTTATGGTAAGAAATGAAACTTGGCACATACAGCTCCTGTGCGTAAACACAAAACGCCCAGGATACTGGGCACAATCAGAAAGAAAAAGGTAACTGCCCAGACCAGGGATGGAAGTACTTCAAAATGACCAGTGACTTCTCCCTCTTCTGCCCACCCCTCAAAATTTCACACCAATCCCCTCCGACATGAAATGAGTGATGCCTGTAATTCACTGAATTATGCCCAATCCCTAGGCATGCCTCCCTCATAAGCATGAAAACAGGAATACATTATTCAGCTGAGTGAGTCATCATTTAAGGGTGCTTTCATGTACCTCCAGGAGGAATGGATTAATTCTCCAGTCCTTGTCCTCCAGGAGATTACGTTATGTTCTAAGTCTAGGTTGAAGGGGTAAGTTATAAGCTAAGAGAAAGGTATTAAATATGCTAGGATCACATTTTAAAATGAAGACTGGGATAGAATTTCCAATGGGAGGGACAAGGTGGAAGAAAAGTAGATGAAAATAAATTTGCTCCTTACTTCAAATTCTGGACAGACCAAACCCCACAGGGTAATGAATTAACCTCTCCTAACACATCTTAAGACAGCTTTTCTCTTAGGGAGAAAAAAAAGCTCTTGAACGAGGTCTTAAAAGGTTTTGATGGTGAGAGATTAGAGATGGCGGCGGGAGGGGTGGCAGGGAGAATGCAGATGCAAGTCTATCTTCAGGGAAGTGAAGGCCCTTGAAGCCACAGAATCAGCAACACCTAGCTTGTCGGCAAACCATAAACATCCTTCTGTGAAGAATAGGAAAAACCACTGGAAAGGCAGATTAGGACCCTGATTCAAACATGGTGCTGACAGGCACTGAACAGGGTATATTATATGCCTAAGACCAAATTGCTGCCCCTTAGGAGCTTACAGTTGTAACGATACAAGGTGGGGGAAAGCACCACAATTTACAGAATGCAAAATGCTGACAGATTTAGGAGAAAATTACAGCTGAGTTTCAGCTATTAACACATAAAACCCAATAGTTTTCTGACAGCTAGTAATAAACCCATCCCTGAGGGGAACACAAGTTAATGTCCTTATTGACAAAAGGCCCTGGTAGAACCGGGCATTAAAACAGTTGGAAGAAAACAGAAAATGTGGGTATGAAAACTGAGCTAATGGAGCAACTGGATAAGCATACACAATGTGGCTCCTTCCCTTTTCTCCCCACATCCTACCTTTTAACAGCTTTGGCTTACTAAAGCAAACATGGGCAGGACTGGCAATCCTGAATGTGCTGTACTAGTCATCTGAGTCACCTTTAGAAAATTGCAGGGATTACACAAATCACCTTAGTCCTTTCCAGCACTGATGTTCTAAGAAATCTAGGAGTCTCCTCTTGTTTCTTGTGATAACCATCAGTACTGGGGGCGGGCGGGACGACTTTACAGAAACAGTTTCTCACGTAAAATTATGATTTTCTTTTATAGAAACCATAAATTATTCATATTCCATCAGCTAAATTCCACCCCTATCCCACTCTTCTTGAAAACCAATGTAGCTACCTATACAAATTTATTTTTAACACAATGTATGTTCTACATAATCTACTTAAATTTGTACACTGAATCTTTAAAGAAAGGAAGTCTCTTCTTTCCTAACTCCTTATGTCTTCATTTAAAAGGGCCAAATCATTGTACATACACTCCTCATAAAAACATTTAAGAATCTAAACCAAGCCCAAAGTCAAACAGGTGACAACAAAACTTAGGGAGAGTACCAGTAACCAAAGTGGTTAATTACAGCAATAGTTAAAACTACATCCATATTAAATGATATAATCATCCCTCTAATTACTACCAAAACTACAGGTAAACTTCCTACAAGTGGGTTTCTGAAAAATAAATACTTGCGAAAAGTACTTCAACAGTGAATTTTTGGGTAAGCATCACTTACTTTAAAAAAAAAAAAAAACACACACACAGACAAACTGAATGGATACAAGTCCCTTAGGAATCTGTGACATTGGACACATTTCAAAGTAATAACCATGCATAGATTTCTGTAACTGACCAGGTCACATAGTTTATGGAAGTAACAAGAGAACTGATTTCCAATACTATATTCTTCTCACTGGGGGCTACCAGGTTTGAGTGGAAACTCTTCAAGAGGAGAGACTTCGAAAGGCATGCAATCAAAAGACAACTTTGATTCTAAGCCAATGCATAAGCATGATCAAAAGAAACTGGTTAAGGGTTGTAGGCCACCTTTAATCAACCTTTCACTCATTCAGGCCATTATTAAAGACTGCTTCATGAAAGCATGAGCAAAGCAATCTAATTTCAGCATCATCCAGAGTTAGATACATATCCACTAAAAATAAGTTTTATCTCACATGTGCCAACATATCTTTAATTCAGTCTAGTAAGTTCACAAGCCCATCTATGGTCCCCAGAACCTTGGTAATACAGTAAACACAAATTCCAAAAGAAAGGTATTACTACCCTAAAACCAGAAGTCCTCGTTTAATGACCTAGTACAATATGACAAGCTACTTTAACCTACAACCCCATCCCACATAAAATATTGCTAAGTTTCTAACACATTCTTTAAGGTTTCTAAAAGATTTGCAAAAGACTACCTCTAATCGTCCACTGCCAATCTGTGGTACATCAGGCACTTAGCTAGACCTCCATATTCAAATAAATGTTGAAGTTGCTTCTTTTACAAGATTCAAAATTGCTAAACTAAAAGTTCAACAATTATCTAATTTGTATACAGCTCCTACAGAGATTCTTTTAAGTAGCACAAAAATAAAGCTTTAATATAAAAATTATTTTTATAGATCAGTAGATTTGACAAATGCAAACACTTACCTAAAATAAGCCACAAGAGAAACAATGGTCTACAAATTTAAACTTCATAGAAAGAAATTTTCATATAGATTCTAACAAACGGTATCTATAAAGTGCCACGTTCTCCACTAAATCACTAACTCTATCAGGGTTTTCAAATAAAGGGATGATGAAAAGGATCAGAGGATGGCAGTTATAAGCATAAAACACAACTAAACTAGCCTGGATGATGCTATGATAAAAATATTGTCTCCCACACCCAGATTAAATTGTACTAAATGTATTATCAAACCAGATGAGAAAATAATCTAGTAATTCAATAGCACTGTTAAAATACAGTCTGTAAATCAAAAGAAGTCCTACAAAATTAATGTTTAACTACTTTACCCTCAAGGAAATAGAAAATGGTAATGCTAGTCTTGACCTGAATGTTTTGCACTCACTCAAGTCTCTACACTGTAGTTATTTCATGCCCTATTCCCTTAACGGTATTCAAATGTAAATACAGGTAGGCACTATGGTTCTAGAAAAAAAGCATCAATTTTGGAGGCCAATCTGCTCCTACTACATGGAGGCTGGTGATTTAATTTCTTCACCTACTACTTTGGTGGGGAGGTGGAGGGGGTGGGGTAGGTAATACCTAATCCACAGTGTATAGCTATGAAAAAAATTTAGTTGTCTAACCTAAAACTAAAGTGCAATTCAACTAACATGGTGGTAGTAACCTACTGATCCAAAACCAAAGAATTCTTCTTGCATTATCCATTCCACTACTTCCCAGCAATAACTCAAAATGTTGAGAACACAGGAAAACACAAAACCAACTTCAATATAAAAGCAAACAAAATTATTTTTGTTCAGTCAAAGATCTATTTATTTTCAACAGGTCTTAGAAGACTGAGATCTACTGAGCCAAACTAATGTAACTTAGCTAAAATGTTCATGTGTGAAGGGTTTTAATCTCAGGAGAAAAGAATTACATGTTGGGCCATTCTGACAGACAAAAAAATTGTTGACTATGATGAGGTGATGCTGCCTACAGAAAATCTTGCCCTCACCTATTTTATTCTCACTCACTGTGAAATACGTGAATAGATGTGTACCTAGGGTAACATGTTTATTACATCAGCAATAAATGTAATCAGTGATAGCTGGATACTTAAGAATGTTAACCATGGTGCTAAATCCTATTTATAAAGTCCAATGCAAGTCAACACACCATAATATCCCAATTATGGTAACTTGAAATTACTGAAGCAACCTTTTGTGAAATTATGCAGGAATTCCCTGCAATAAATTACAAGCAGCATATAGTATATTGCTACCTCTCCAAATTAAAACACACACACACACACACACACACACAATTGGTACAAATTGGGATTAGTTACTTACAGTAGTTGTTACTATAATTCCTGAGAGAGATTTCTAGTTGTTATTTTTCTGAGACTCTATTTCACAGGAATGAGTCTTCACTCCAGTTGTCCTATTCCACCATCCTACCCACCATGAATTACAGGAGTAAGGACTCCCTGTGTTCTCAGCGGGGCTGCTTCATTTTCCAAGAGCATTTTGGCATCACTGGCTCCCAATTCACCAAACACCAGATGCAGGGTATGCATCTCCTTCCACCCACCTCCCCCCCAAAAAACCCCACAAATTTCTGCATGTCCTCTAGGATATAACAATAGCCCCAAGTTGAGAAACACTGTATTTTGTTAGTGCCCTTAAAGCTCCGTTCTGAGGAGGAAAAACATTTAGAAATGTATGGTTTAGTATTCACTTATGAAAAATGATTCCTAGGTTACCTATATTTTATCACCTAATAGTTACCACAACTGAATTTTTTTCCTCAAAAATAACTCAGGCTAAATTTTCTTCTTTCTACTATAAGCTTAATATAAGCTACAAAAGTACAAGCTGAATTTCTTCTAATTCTGGGCCAAATGAAGTGGTTACCAACTAGTTGTTTAAACTGACCCAAAAACCAGCCACGGATTCAGTTATGTAAGTTTTTTTATGTTGTTATATACGTTTATGAAGGAGATGTTGCCAATTGTCAAATATTTGAGGTACTAAGGACCAACTAATAACATCAAAAACGTAATTTAAGATTACACCCTTCAGTAAACCTAGTTTCCCAGTAACAGCAAAACATTCTTATTCCTACTAATATACTAGCCTCAAACGATAGTCTTAAAAATAAACACTGTTAGAAAAATAAGTTAAAGTTGACAACCTCATTGCCCTTCAATTGGTAGTGACAAGTTATCACACAAAGGCTTGCTACACAAATGTGTAAACAAAACCTTCACCCATCTCACACACAGCACTCAACACATACTATGCAAAACGAGTATTAGTCTATATTGCCAGATCTTCCAGAAACGTTTTAATAAAAATTGGCCATTTCCAAGAATACCCACTGCATGCCCACCAGTAAAAGGGAACCATAACAAAACAGAAAATTTACCATATGGCTATGATTTAAAAAAAAAAAAAAAACTAGCACACACTCAAGCACACCATCAAAGTCCAATATTAATGTCACATTCTTTCTTATGGGCTATGATTAGGATTCTGAATAGACACTGAAATAAAACTTAATACAAATGCTGAACTATTCAGGTCAAAGGACTCTACAGAAGCATCTGTACTCAAAGGCATTCCAGTTTGAGACTCAATTTCAGGATAAGGCATAACAAATGAACACAAGACATACAGGGTAAAAAAGGAAGTCATAATTCCCAACATATTCTGAACCTGACAGAACAAATCTAGGGGTCTTTCTTTTATTATTTTCTTGAAACAATTGCCAAGACTGGAATCAAAGATAAATAGAAGGCACAACAGTTTTGCTCTGGTTTTGTGTTACTTAGATTTGGAAATTTTTTTTGTTCTTTTTTCTTTTTTTACAAATACAAATTAAACATGAAAAAAACTCTACTTTCAAAGAAAATCTAACAGTTCAAGAAAAGCTTATCAGTTACATTCTAGACATTTAAACCTATCTCACAATTTAAATTCCAATGTCAAAAACAGTAGATTTTGAAACTGTTTTGTGATCATTTTTTAAAAGAAAACTCTACTAACACCTTTTATTCAGTTTTTAACCACATCAACGAGAATCAAAATTGTCAATTTTTCCAATGGCAATTTCTCCACACCAGAAGATAGTCATGACTCTCAAAGAAGAAAACAATTTGGATTTCTCTGGTCTTCAAAATGTTTATCAAATCCTGTAATTCTCACAGGCTTTTGAAACACATAGAAAGTAAGTAAGAAATAGTCCAATGAATGAAACATACCAAATGTCAGTAAGAAGCAAGACACATTCCTTTAGGGAAACTGTTAAAAAAAAAAATCCAGTCTGTATATGCAAATAAAGCAAAGAAATTCAGTCAGTCTGTTTTTTTCTTCTTTAAAAATCCATTTTTCCTAAAATATCATTCCACAAAATTGGAAGTGAAGGACTAAAAGGTGGGAGGCAGGGGAGAGAAGGAGCACACACCATTAACACAAAAAGTAAAATTGTACAAACTTAAGCAGTTTATAATAGACTAGGATCATATTCCAAGATACCAAGGTTGGTTGAAGAAATTCATCATTCTGTGGGAGCGAGCTAGTTTGTACTGCTGCCTGAAGACTGGTGAACAGCAATTCACTGCCTTGGAGCAATGCTCCTGCCCACTCCAAATCCTGGTTTCTGCACCATGCCTCCACGGGGTGGGCCTCTCATACCACCACCCAGCCCACCTCGAGGACCTCCAGGTCCCCGCAGGCGGTTATCTCGGCGGTCCCCTTCACGGGCGGCTCGAGTCTTCTTTTCTTCCACATTCAGACGGACCTCTCCTCTGAACATGATGGGCTGTAAGAATCAAGGTGAACAGATTTATAGAGGGCTTATGAACTACTCTCAAAAGAGTAGCAAAAGAGCTTATGAGCTAGCTCTCAAAGATAATAGAAAGCTAAAAAAAAAAACAAAACAAAGAACCAGCAGCTTACAAATCAGCTATCTTCTCACAGTTCACTTTTTGTCTCAAACTCAGAACATATAATTTTTCCATTAACAGATACATGAAGCGATCAGGTATTCAAGTTAGTTCAAAAGTTAAAAAGTCCACTTGTGCACAGCAGTACAAGTAACTCTTATAAAAAAAAGTAAACCTTACCTTCTCATAGAATTATGTAAGTGGAATATAAATAAAAATTGCCACCTTCTCCAGGGATTGGGAGACTTACAGCAAAATCCCATCATCATGTAATGTGGAAAGATTTTGCTGCACATGTTGCTTTTTTTGCTGCACATGTTTACGCAAAGCACACATACATCTCAAAACCATGAATTTCATTTCAATATAACCTTAAGAAAATGCGATTTGCCTTAACAGAATTTGGGAAAATATTAAAATAACAATACCAGATCTTAGCGCAGGGGAAAAAAGTATAGGGTCTTCGTTTTTGCCAAAAGAACTATAGTAAACAAAGCGTTACTCAAGATTTCAATGAACTCAATTTATGTTCCTTGCTGGCACTCTGTGGTTTTCTAACGGAAGTATTTTTTTAAAATACCTAACAGTACTTACTATGCAGAAGTGTTCTTCACTTTTATTATCTCTTTTAATCTTCACAACAACCCTTTAAGGGTTATTATCACAACTATTTTATATAGACCAACAAGCTGGTACTAGGGAGGTTAAAGAATGCGTACTGCACAGGTCACAAGCCTAGTGAGTGACAGAAGAGCAATGTAAACCCAGGCATCCTGACAGGAAAGTAGAAGCACTCAACTACACAGCATGGACAGACACCAGGCATATTCTACAAGCTCTTTCTGTACACAAAAAACTGCTGAAGGGAATAAGGTAAACTTCTACCCAGACAGTGAGGTGAGGGTAAGTGTTAGTTGCTCAGTCATGTCCAACTCGTTTCTTGCTCAGTTATGTCCGACTCTTTGAAAGCCCACAGACTGTAGCCCGCCAGGCTCCTCTGTCCATGAAATTCTCCAGGGAAGAACACTGGAGTGGGTTGCCATTCCCTTCTCCAGGGGATCTTCCAGACCCAGGGATCAAACCTGGATCTTCCACATTGAGGTAGTTAGTTTTTTACTGTCTGAGCCACCTAAAGCAAGCTACATTTGAAGCTCCCAAAGTACACAGACATGATCTGAAAGTGCATGTGAGGAAACCTGCACAGGGGCTGGGCAGGGAAGCCTCTTTTGGGCTCTGATTCTAATTTAAATTTTATATTCTGATTAAACATATATTTGTACATATATAAATATCTTAACACATCCAATATTACAAACATTGTATACATACTTTATATATACACTATATAAATCATACACATTAATATGAAGTGCTATTCCTGGCAATGTTCTACATACAATGAGAAAAACAGAAGTATTTTAAGCCTGAAAGATAAGAGGTTATGACTGCAGATATTTTAAAAGGTAGTTATAGAAGACATCTCTAAGGAGGTATCAAAAGGATAGAAGCAATCTGAATGAAAAAAGGTAGCAGACATACACCCCTTTCTGAGGAACTTTACCTCAACAATTCTTATGCCTAAAGATACCACAACTCACCCACATGCCATCAATGAAACACCAAAGTCCTCCTCTTGGATAATTAACTGGGAAGCAAACAGGTCTGACCTTGTTTGGCCCCACTGGGATTATCACACCACTGAAGAAAATACAAATTCAAGGCTGCACCAAAAAGTGTGACCACTGAACTACCACATGCTTAATGGTGAATTTACAACAAAGCCTACAGGACATTTCTGGGTTCAGTATTCCTGTGTCCTGGGTGAGATAAGCCATTATTTTCTCCACATTTCTCAGTGTTTTGCAGGAAATGCTTCACAAAAATAGTGGTCAACAGTTTGATAGATAATGCACATTTCCAGATGAAGGCTAACTTATAATCACAACATTAAACTTTGTAGTATATCCACTAACATTCTGGAGAACATCAGACATTCTGGAGAACCACTGGGAAATAATGATCTGCACCATTTCTAACTAACATGGTTAACAAAATGTGTAAGCTTTAACTGGCAGAGACTCAAAATAGACTAGCGGTTGCCAGGGGTTGGGGAGAGAGGATATGGGGAGAGACTGCTTAATGGGTAAGGGATTTACTCTTGATGAAACTTTGCAACTAGACAGGTAATGGTTGCACAACAACGTGTATTCAATGTCACTGGATTGTACCCTTTAAAATGTTTAATTTTGTTATGTGAATTTCACCTCAATTGAAAAAAAGTGAGGTCTTAAAACTCCCACATCCATCTCAGTAAATTAACAGTATTTATATCTTTGTTCTTCTCTACAACGACTACTACTACAGAGCTTTTTTGCTAATGAAAGTTGTGGGGGAAGGAAAGGACTCTATAAGGACACAGAGACAAGACTCCAATTCTACAAATTTCTCTACTATTGGAGAAGGTAGACTGACTCCAAACCCAGATAAGTTAAAGAACAAAAGGAGACGCTCCTTGTAGTTATACCCCAAACAGTTACACAGGAAAACTGCAAGTATAGCTGGTAAACAAACTGATTCTAAGTTCTTAGCTAAAAGTAACATAGTGCTTCATTCATCTCTTACAACGAATAAAGGAACTGCATAAATCTCAGTGTACTGGTAACCACAATTATTTCACTCTCCATCACACAACTTAGGCAAAAACTATTTATATGACAGTTTTGTTTTGCTAAGCTCCCAGGCAGTTCTTTTAACAATGGTTAAACATGATGAAAAATATTACCCAGACAGGTTGGAATAAATTGCACTTTACATGTAAGACAGTTTTAAGGATGGATGAATACATTAAGATAAAGATTAAAAAAAAAAAACAAGATAAAAATTGCTTACCCTGTTGCTAAGCACCTTCTGAACAGGCTCAGAATCATCAAACACAACGAACCCAAAATTGGGTAATTTCCCACCACTGTTAATACGCAGTTCCACCACATTCCCATAATCTGCAAGTGAAACACAGATTCTCAAATAAGTTAGAACATTTTTTAAAAATATTACATGCACATTGTCCACCAACAGCCACTAGGCACACGTGGCTATAGGGAATGTGAACTGTGGCTAGGGCCAACACACACAGAGGATTTCAAAGACTTCCAATAGGATCATGGAAAATATCTCATGTTTATATATATTCAAATGATGTCTTAGACACTCTGGGTTAAGTGAAATACTAATTTAATTTTAAAGTGTAACTACAGGGTGATCTAGTGGTTAAGAATCTGCCTGTCAGTGCAGGGGACATGGGTTTAATCCCTAGTCCAGGAAGATCCCACAAGCCGCAGAGCAGCTAAGCCTGCGTGCCACAACTACTGAAGCCCGAGCACTCTAGAGCTGGTGCTCCCCGACAAGCCACTGCAAAGAAGCTCGTGCACCACGACTAGACAAAGCCCAAGTGCAGCAACAAAGACCCAGTGCAGTCACATAAATAAATATATCTTAAAAATAAAAAATAAAGTGTTACTAGAAAACTTAAAATTACATATGTGGCTCATCTCTATTTCTGTTGGACAGCAGATGAATCTAGTGTTTAAAACTCAACAACATGGAGTGGGAGGGCGGTTCAAGAGGGAGGGTACTTATGTATACTAGGGGTGATTCACATTGCTGTATGGCAGAAACCAACGCAACAATGTAAAGCAATTATCTTCCAATTAAAGCTAAATCTTAAAAAAAGATGAAAAAAAAAACCTTAATAACCTACTTTGAAAAAAGTCTTTAAGCTCTGACTTGTCCACCTCATGAGGCAGGTTGCCAATGAAGAGCTGGTGACTGTCAGGGTGTCTCACAATTCTTCGGGGTTCCACATCGCCTTGCTCACCAGCCTCACGGACTGAAGAGGAAACAAAAACAGCAAGGAATGAGAAAGAAGACACCTTGCAGTAACTGTTCCATTCAACAGTTTTCTCTCTACCCCTAAACACAGATAATTCAATTCACTTTGCAATGTATTTTTAAGTCTAAGTACCCACAAATATCAACTGCCCTCCCAAAACAAGCTCTCATCCTCAACATGCCCAGCGTAGAGAAGCCCTTCTGAGCTCTCACCTGGTCTGGGTCCCCTCTGGGGAGGAACATTTATTCGCTGTTCTCGCACCCTCTGATCCCTCTGAGGCCTCTGAAGTGGAATCTGAGATTCAGGCTTAGACTCCGGGCGAGGCTGAAAAATGTATGCATCAACTTTGGCATAAAAACAAAGCAAGCTTACCTTTTTTTCCCTTTTTAAGTGTTCTAACTAACAATAAGGTTTAAAACTAGAAAATGACAATTCTTGAGTTCTCTCGCTGCCCCCTCCAAAAACCCCAAACAAAAATAAAAACACATTAAAAATCACCTTGTACCCTTTCTCCTCTGCCTTATGTGTTGCTGTTTAGTTGCCAAGTCGCGTCCGACTCTTTCAAGACCCCATGGACTGTAGCCTGCCAGGCTCCTCTGTCCATGGAATTCTCCAGGCAAGAATACTGGAGTGGATGGCCATTCCCTTCTCCAGGGTATCTTCCCGACCCAGGGATCGAACCTGTGTCTCCTGCACTGGCAGGCAGATTCTTTATCACTGCGCCACCAGGGAACCCTGTCTTATCTATTAAACCTCTGTAAATTCACATTACGTGAAAATATAAGTAAATTTGCCTAATATGCAAATTTAATTATAAACTCACCTGTGAAGCTGGTACTTTAACAACATGTGGGGGTATCCCAGTAACTGGAACAGCTCCACTGGGTGGAAGGTTCTTACTGGTCACAGATGCCCAAGAAAAGGTCTAAGGGAACAACACCATGAGTTGTTATGATACTTGGCAAAACAATATAAAAGTTCTAGGCTTTTGATTTCTTGTACATTATATATGCATCACATTCTCAAGAGGCAAGACAGTTTATAAGTAACTTGAGATTCCTTTGCCCCATCACTTAAAATTTAGTACTAAAAATTCCTTAGGACTTATCAAGCATCAGCAAAATATGAGCAGCTACTTCCACTCAATTTTAAGTTTGTGAATCCAAGAAAATTCTCCCTCCAAAGCCAGCTCTTCCTCTTTTGATTTTCTCACTCTACAATCCAATTATACCACCTTTAGAATTTTCTTGAATTATTTCAATCAGTACCAAAATCACCAGATCTTATTTACCTCTTATCACTTCATCTTCACTGCCATGACCCTAATCCAGGATGTCATTACCTCTCTCCAGGACTACTACAGTTAAACCACCTAACTTGTCATCTACTCTCACTCCAGTAAACGTAATTTTCCACCTGCAAGCTACAGTCATGTCACCATTTCTCTTTACTACTCACCTACAAGCTGCCACATACCTATTTTATACAGACCAGCAAACTACAAACCGGGGAGGTTACTAAGAGTTCCCATACATAGAATAATGCTCAGAACAATTTCAAGCCACTTGAAATAACTCTTAGACAAATAACAATTTAAGAACACTGGCCGCATAAATACAGCACTAAAACATACTCCTTCACAAAGCATCAGCTGTAAAGGTTCTGTGAATTCAGCCAGTAACATCCTGGTGTGACTCATGAGAGGTAATGAAAAGCCTCAAACTTTTGAAATCAGTTATTTTAATTAGAACATATTACAATTTGTTTCTACTTCTACTGTAAAGTTGTCCTCAATTAGATTTCACAGAAAAGGGCAGGAAAAGTCTGCTGTGCCATGTTATTTTTTTGAAGATTCACTATCATTTTTTTGTGCAACAAGCACATAGTAACATGCAATTTGAATGTAATATTAAAAAGAGGGTTTGTTGATACGGCAACAATATAGCACCCAAAACTTCTTGTCTGAAAGTATTCAAATTTCCTTAGAGGAGGGAAAAAAAACTACTTTTGACTTTATAAAGCATATGCATCTTATCTGAGGTATGGCTCAATACGGAAGAAATTCCCCAAAGGAATACAAAAATGCAGCTACAAAAGTCAACCTAGCAACAAAAAAGGAAAAGAGATTTTTCACAACAGAAAGAAGCAGAATAAAACTGAAGACATGCTGCATACTCTCAAGTCCTCCTGCGCTGTCTGGGCTATGTCTGCTGGTGCTGGAGAAGAACTCTTCTGAACATCCTCAGGAGCAGTTTCTTCCAATACTGGCTCAGACTTTTCCTCCTGGACTTCAGATACAGGTTCCTGCTCTGGTTCTGGTTCCGGTTCAGGCTCTGGTTCAGCAACAGGTTCTTCTAAATGTTCTTCTAAGTCATTGCTTTCACAGTAAAATTTGAGAAATATCATTCTGCTTCCATTGATTTAGCAAGAAATTCCTATAGAGACCTGAAACTAAAAATAGCTCCCTCCTCCCCACAAATATCTACAAATTATGTATTTGAGTATTAAAACATGAGAACTTTTCAGAAAAGCCCTTGATGAGAAAATCAGATTTGCTAGATTCTGATTAAGTAAATGCATCAAGTATATCAAAAGGAACTAAACCATTGTTTCTCAAAATCTCAACATATCACAATTTACCTATCACATACCACAAAACTCTAATAGGCGGTGGGCAGAGGGGAAAGGGAGCTGTTTAATAGGTATGGTTTCAATTTTGTAAGATAAAAAGTTCTAGATATCTGTTGCACAACTGTGTGCATATACTTCACACTACTACATAGTACACTTGAAAATGGTTAAAATGTCATGTGGTTTTTACAACCAAAACATTTTCTCATGCTAAAAACACATAAGGAATTTTGGAGGGGGAAAAAAAAAATCAGCTGTAATTCAAAGTAGTTTTTAAACTTTCACATAAGTCATAGGAACAGTCTTTTAAAACTGCATATGCTTTCCCCCTGAACTTCTAATTTGGTAGGCTTGTGGTAGGATAACGAATCTTCATTTTCAACCAGCAACCCAGGTGAGTAAAGTCAGTCCTATCACACCTTCTAGTTCTCTCAAAGCACTTAATGCTTATGTATTAACACTTGATAAATCCCAAATCTATTTCCACTTATGGTGAAGAAAAAAACTGAACAAAAAACGACTTATGGATACTATTTAAGTAGGTATCAGAGTGCAATCTATATTAAACATGCTTTATATATTTATGCTAAACACCAAAAGCAAAACCTTTCTTCTGGGAAATTATCACTGAGATAATTCTGAGCATTATGGCTGCCCTCCAGCAAACAGGCCTACACAACTCGTTTCCATGCAGCTCTGGACAGACGAACAAAGTTTTCCTTACCTGACAGTTTGATCATAAAAAGTTCCAGAATCATCAGGTACCACCTCAGGTGTCTGCTGTCTTTCTTCAGGTTCCTCTACTTCTTCTTCAGATTCTAAATGAGAAAAGAAATTTAACATCTTTGTGTTCACTTAATTCACAAACATATTCATTTTCACAATGTTCATCATGACAAAAAAAGGCAATGATATAAGTACATACACATAAAAAGATATAGAAAATAGGGCAACTGGATAAAATCATGGTACAGGATTTAAGGACAGAATTAAGGCTATTTTAATGTCTGGATTACAAGTATGGAATCTGAGGTAATCCAACAAATGGTTCTACCACCTAACTAGCTATATGACATCAGGCAAATGACTCCTATGCCCTAGTTTATTAAATGGGAACAACAGTACATAATGTACTTATCTGTAAGGTTGTTGTATTACAGCCTTAAATAAATACAAAGTACTTAGAGTTCTCAGTCATATAGAAAACACTAAAATACAGTCTCTCTCCAGAGCAATGGGCAGGTGTATTTGCTGACCATTCTAAGGTTTCAATTCCTTAATTAGGGTTCCACTCTAGTAACACTCCACTGCAGTGGAGGTACCATCTAAATTTCTGCAGAGTCCTACGCAAACTGTGACCAAGATGCTACTACTGCTGCCATAACTTGTCTACTAACTTAAAACTTCGATGTGTCCCATCAGTACCAGTGGCGTAGACTTAAGCGGTTGGCCTCAAGGTTAAAATCACCAAGATTTCTTATATCTTAACAATTAAAAGTCACTAATGAAAAATACAGAGAATTACGAAACCATTCAAGAAACTTACACTCTCTTCAAGTCAAACTGATGCCATCCAAAAAAAAAAATTTAGACAAGTAACTTACCCTCCTGAGGTTCAGTGATAAAGCCACCAAAGACTTCATCTTGGTATCTGAAGATATCGTTGTGAACATAGAACTTATTTGCAACAGAGCCCTGTAATGCCAACAAAGTTTCATTTATCAGCAGACTTTTAAAACTCCAAATTACCCTACACAAAATTACCCTGGCCATTAGTTCTCAACTAATGGTGATATTGCCCATCCCAAGAGACATTTGGCAACTTCTGGAGACAGTTTTCCCACTGGGGAGCAGAACTGACAGTTACTGAGTGGAGGGCAGGGATGTCGCTAAGCATCCTACATTGCACAGGATAGCCCTGACAACAAAATTATCCAGGCTCAAATTTTAGAGTCAAGGTGGAAAAGATCCTTGCTCTACCCTCAAATAGATTAAAATCTCCAAGATTTTAAGACTTAACATGTTTCTTAAGAAGCACTCATATATACCGAGTGCTTAAAATACCACCCGATGAATATCTAAAAATTGACCAATTATTTAAGATGCCAAAGCCCAAATCTCAAATCACTTCTTGAAAAATAAATACGTATTACCAACTGCGTATTTTAAAATCCCCTAAATCTGTATCTATGAATACTGACACAAGCACTCAAATGTGGTATAGCTAAAAAGGTTTGCCTACCCTAGATATAAGACACACTTATGTTGAAATCTAACTATGTCATTTACTAGTCATTCAATTTCTAAGACTGTTTCGTCACCTGTAAAATGAGGGATACTAGCTCATACTAGAGTTTTGATTATTAAATGAGACAGTTTATGAAACAATCCATTATACTTAGGTAATATTGAAATCTTCCTCTTTAAAGATAATAAGTAAATTTATGATACTTATTAATATCCCATGATTTCTTGCATATTTAAGTCAATCAACAATTTTAACACTACAGATAATCTAAGCCTTTTCAAGAAATCATGACTAAACTGACTTCATATGATTTTTCAAACAAACTGAGTTATTTTATATTTAAACAGTAAAACGACAGGGATTTTAGATTCACTGTCCTTCAACAGAAAATTATCTTAAGGGTAATGCTATAGAAAACTTTCAGCCAGCAAGTCATCATAGCCCCTTCCACATGCTCACACAGATCAGACAGGATTCCTAACTTTGCTCATTCTGGACCAGGCGAGAAGACACTTCAAATGCACTTAATCAACATAAATCTGTGGTCCTTTCATGATAACATGAAAACTAAAAAAAAAAAAAACAAAAAACAAAAAACCAGGATTCCTTGAAGAAACAACTGATTCCAGAACCGGGGTGGAGACTGGAGCAGGGAAAGTGCAAGGTGATCCTGAAACCTCCTGTGCCATGAAGTGCCCTGTTCCCAAAAAAACCCCATCAAACAAAAAAACCAGACCCACTCAAAACAGTTCACACTTAGCAGATCTGGGACATTTTAGAAATCAATAAAAGTTATTAAATCTATTAAACAAAGATTCCATGATAGATAGGAGAAAAGGTAAAGTTACTTACAGGAGAATGCCAACGAATAGACAAAAAAAAAATTTAGATGATCACCATTTGTACCCATCAGAGTAGCAGCTGATTCTGGCAAGAATTAATGAATGCTTAAAACTAATACCTAAAAAGTTTGATGAAAAACGTAAGTACATGCACAGTCTCAAAAAAGCCCACAAGGAATCAATCCCCTGGTGGTACAGTGGATAAGAACCCATCGGGCCAATGCAGGTCTGGGAAGATTCCACAAGCCTTGGAGGAACTAAGCCCATGAGCCACAACTACTGAAGCTCACACACCAAGAGCCTGTGTTCCACAAGAGAAGCCACTGTAATAGAGTAGCCCCAGGAGGCCACCAGGTAGAGAAAGCAACAAAGACCCAGCGCAGCCAAAAATAAAATAAATAAAAAAGAAGCACGCATAATTTACATACTGATGAGAAAAGCAAAAACATTAACTTTACATGTCAGCCTGGTAACCATCACCTTAACTAAGTAATACTAATAATAGGACTGCTAATTGCTACTGCTAAGTCGCAAGAACACTGGAGTGGGTTGCCATTTCCTTCTCCAATGCATAAAAGTGAAAAGTGAAAGTGAAGTCGCTCAGTCATGTCTGACTCTTTGCAACCCCATGGACTGCAGCCCACCAGGCTCCTCCGTCCATGGGATTTTCCAGGCAAAAGTGCTGGAGTCGGGTGCCATTGCCTTCTCCGAATAATAGGACTAAATGATATCAAATGCTGAAAGACACGTATAATCTAAAACTAATATGGAAATACCAGACAATTTAAACTGACACATTCTACATGGTAACTTGATTGTCCTCTTTAAAAATGTCTACATCTTGATAAACAAAAGATTAATGAATTACCGCAGATTAAAGGAGCCTAAAAAGACATAACAGCTAAACAAAATGTGTCATAATGAGCTGAATCTTGGATAAGGGAAAAAAAATACTATTCTTTGTATTACTGGAACAGTAACTGAAATTTAAATATGGACTATAGATGGATAATTTATTTGGCTGTGCCAGGTCTTAGCTGCGGCACATGGATCTAGTTCCCTGCTGCTTAGTCACTCAGCCGTGTCTGCCTTTTCGACCCTATGGATTGTAGCCCGCCAGGCTCCTCTGCCCATGGAATTCTCCAGGCAAGAATACTGGAGTGGGATGCCACATCCTCCTCCAGGGGATCTTCAGGAATCAAACTTGGGCTCCCTACACTGGGAGCGAGGGGAAGTCTTAGTGACCAGACCACCAGGAAGTCCCGTAAATACCTCCTGACTTTGATTAAGTGAAATGCTCATTCTTAAGAAATGTTCACTTCAGCATCTGAAGATGACTAGCCACAATGTCTCCAACTTACTTTTCAAACAGTTTAGAATTAAAACTGACAGGTATATAGAAAAAGAACTATATAAAAAACAATTATAAATGTGTGGGCAAATGTGGCTCTAGGTAAGAGAACATGTAGGAGTCACTACTGTACTATTTCTTCAACTTTTCTGTAAATTGAAAGTTTCAAACATTAAGTTTTTACGACATGTACGAATTTTTGTATCTTTTTTTTCATACCTCAGGAGCAAGGACAAAGGTCTGCATGAATCTCCTCAAAGCCTGGTTGTTATTAGAGAGCAAGCCCATCACCTGGACCACCACACCATCATTCAGAGTAGCATGAGCATCAACATGGCGGATCTTAGTGTGGCAATTGGTGAAGTTCTGTGACATCACTTTCCTATGGATTTCCTAAGGAATCAAGGCAAGAGATAAGGCAGAATCTCCAAGAATAACAAAAAACTTTCTAACACAACAAAGAGCATTTATCTGTGTACATCTGAATTACAAACTACAGAGACCTCACTATAATTTGTCTTAGTATACTATATTTCCAGTGACACCCTGACTTTTTTAAATTGTCTTCAATTAACATACCTAAAAACGTTTACAATAGGTGATCTCCATGATAAAACCATTTATCTTCAAACATAAAAAAACTTCAGAGTATATCACACCAAATGAACAAAAAAATTTTCAATGACTGATAAATCAAGTAGTTAACTGAATATCTAAATTTCTAAACAGCAGTTAACAATTTTGATTTTCAAATATCAACAAACATTAAGCATGTATCCACCTCAATTCTATTGGTTATTTCCTAGCTGATCAACATCCTACATAAAGCTTGTTATGCTTATGCTTACTTTCTGTCCATAGACGGCATCTGCTGGCTTTCCATTTGAATCCAATCCCCCATGGACATAAGAAGAGTTCTTTCCATAAAACCTGTAAAACAGAAAGATACTTGTCATCTTGAAGCACCGTAAGACCAGGTATTTATTGTTCATGTTTGAACCCATCTGCTTCACTAGTACATTCTTGGAGGCATGAACGTGTTTTCTTTTTCATCTTTGTATGCACTCACCCCCTACATTCATAACATTTGCTTAATGGGCATGAATTTGGTCAAGGAATTTTACAAGTCAAAAGTTCCAGGTCTCAGGAAAGGATGGTGTTGGAAGGGATCTTGTAGTGCACCTCAGGAAGGCCACTTAACACACAAGTTCCTGTTTTCACTCATGGAGAAGAGACGTAGTCTTGAGATAGATAAGGAGATCTATGGACTTCCCTGGTGGCTCAGAGGTAAAGAATCCACCTGCCAATGCAGGAGACTCAGGTTCGATCCCTCAGTGGGAAAGGTCCCCTGGAGAAGGAAATGGCAACCCACTCTAGCATTCTTGGCTGGAGAATTCCATGGACAGAGGAGCCTGGTAGGCTACAATCCAAGGGGTCGCAAGAGCTGGACAAGACTAAATAGCTATTCTCTCTAGTCTTGGAGAGTCCTTTTCTCCTATCTGAGAATGCATGTGATGAATTCCCATTAAAACCCAGTAACTCAGGCAGAAGGGTTTAAGAAGTTCCATTTTTGTTGATGCATTACGAGCTTCAGACTTAATTCTCCATACCTTTAATTCACCTATCTCTTCAACTGTTTTGTTTTCATTACAACAATACTGAATTAGGAAGGTGCCAACTTCTGCCCTACCCTGCCAACACAAACACACACACATGCAATGCCCTAACTCGGGGATAATCACTATTAGGATTTCTTGGCACCTGTACTCCAGACAAACAATCATTCACAAACGAGCCCATATTTTTCTCTATCCTGATTGTTTCCCCCCTGCTCTCCAAAAAAGGACAGATCTGGGCCCTTCAGTTCAGTTGCTCAGTCCTGTCCGACTCTTTGCGACCCCATGAATCACAGCACGTCAGGCCTCCCTGTCCATAGGGATACCCAAACTACCTTTCAACTTTTCAAGTTACTAAAAGGCTCCACATCAGCAGTCACTTAGTTCACCGCTGGCTAATCCACTTTTCATTGTATCTAAAATGTACCTCAGAGATTAAGTGTGAAAAAATACATGTGTTAGAATCAATAAGTAACAATGACAAGAAATATATTTGGTTAGTTTGTTTCAACTCCTACTCCATTTTAAATTCTAAATGTATCTAACTACTAAAAGGAAAGAATACAATTGACCAAAAAATAACAAAAAGGGGGATATGTATGGTTTACAGACTTATTCTATCACTCAATAGTCCTGTGAATACCAGCAAATTTTTAAGCCCTTGGTGTCTTTACCCATGAAATGAAGTTAATTATTCCACAAGGCCTTACACTAAGAGCTTCTTTTTTTTTTTTCAAAGATCAACAAAGGTACAGGAGAAAAAATAGTTCTGTTCCAACAAATATACATGCATTTTAAAATTTCTAAAAAGTATTCTAATAATTCCACATAAATAAGAGTTTTCTATAATGCAGCATTGTTTATAGGAGGAAATATCGTTAACTTATATATTCATCATTAGTGGAGTAACAACAATTTTTTAGAAAATAAAAATTCTATGGGTATTAAAATTAATATGATACATGTACTATCCTTGTAAGATAACATATTATCAAGCTAAAACACAGCATAGTAAAAATATTTGCATCTACACAGAAAAATTAGCATTGTTTTTCTAAAGACTCCCATGTTTATTTCATACATGTTTTAATTTACAACAAACAAATCATTTCCACAAAAAACATACATCCTTATTTTTTTAAAGCATATTAACAGAAATATGTCAGAACAGGGAACAGTCTTGTATCTTCAATACATTCATAACTAAATAATTCACAGTTCACCAAAAGAGAAAAATAAGCAAAAAAAAAAAAATCAGAAGTACAAATATACATTTATATTTCAAGCATTATTTTCCTGATAATGTATAGGAAACTTTGTCCAGTTTTCAAATATTTACATATTCTACTATTATGTAATTTGAATACCCATCACTTTTTGGTAGTTACAAAGCATTTTTATGCAACAACCCTAGACAGCACATAATGAATCAGAGAATCTTTTTTTTTTTTTTTTCAACTGAAGGTTAACTACAATATTGTGTTGGTTTCTGCAATTTATCAATATGAATCAGCCATAGGTATACATATGTCTCCTCCCTCTTGAGGGAATAAGAGCATCTTAAATACTCACATACTAAAACACGCATTAGGTGATACTCAGGGAAAAAAAAATTTTACCTGTGTAGCATGTCTGGGGCCTGGTTCAACAGTGTGTAATACTGTCTCACAAATTCCCGCCCGACCAGCAGGGGACTAGGCTTCTCCATAACCATTGCTTTGGTCAATTCAACCTGGAAAAAAATAAAATAAAATATTTTCTACCTGATAGATCAAGTATAAGGGGAGAAAGGAGCAGGGGAGAAGACTGAATCATTTAGCTGAGACTGACTCACAGACCAAAAAGATCACTTCAGCAATTCCTGGGTTTTAAAAGGAATAAACATTATAAGAAACAAAGCAAACCCACACAGACCAGTGAGATTTTATACATTCAAATTTACTGTAATCAGACACATGCTATGGGGGAAAAAAATCCTATGAAGAATTAACTCATTATCCCCAATATTCAATTTTTATAAACTGAACATAACAACATCAAAGGTACATATTTTCAACATGCATTCCAACTTTCCCAAGCTAGTAAACTCAATTAAGAGGGTTCCACTTGGGGCGGGGTGGGGGGGGGGGGGGAGTGTTCCACCTGTAATATTACAACATATTACCGTGGCAGTATTAGGTTCAAGTGCGACAATACAGCTTTGACAATACAGATACACAATATCACATTTTTAGTTAAACTAAATCAGAAATTTTTACTACCTTAAAAAAATTCTAAATTGCTTAGTTTATTTTATAACAAGATCAAAAAATGAAAACAAGCAAAAAGTAACACGCAAGATGTTTTTATTCAACAAAATAATGCCTGCCATCTCAAAATTAAGACTTAAAGTGAGTGTGCTGGAATATTTAAAAAGGCACCTGGCACATAGTAAGTTTTCAAACACTGTCACTTACTACTTTTAAAAACCCTTTCAAAGTATTTGGCATGAGATCACCCAATTTTTCATTTGAGGAGATAAAATCACCCTGAACTTTATAAACATAAAGGCAAAGAGAGGTATGTAAAATTAACTATAGCATAAAGATGAAATGAGAAATTGCATCACAATTTTCTTAAAAGAATGGGCAAAATGGATTGAGTTTGATTCTTGCACAAGCAGGATGTAGAGATGTTTATCCTTCACTAGTCCATGACTGCATTATTCTTAAATTACCTGTACCATTTATTACTTGTTTCACCAAACTCTAAGAAACTACACTAATAACATCAATCTAATTGTATCCTTTGACACTAAGTAGTTTCATTAAAATTTCTAAATAATACTTTATCAAATATTGCTTACCACATTCAATCTTCTCATGCAAAATGATGAAAATACTTCAGGTTACAATATCAAAGGTTAAGAAAAACTTACAGACCACATCTACAACTTCTCCTTTCCCTTTGAGATTATCTAGATAATTCAAATTAAAACAAAACAAGCCTATCAGCTTGATTACACCATTATCATCAATGTTGTATCTCAGGTCACTCCATAAAGCCAAGAAAGGGTAACATACTGATATTTATATAGCAAATTGATCTTTACTTCATTTGTGATTTTTTTTCCTTTGTTATGATTCTGCAGCTTCTCATAAAAATCTGTATTATTCACCAAGTTTCTTACTAGTTTGACAGTTTATAGGATTGAGTATCTTGCAAACTAGGGTCTCAATTAGCATTTTTAAATGTTTCAAATAGATGACACTTTATTTTAGGATTACCTCATATAGCCTTGCAGACTCCCAAGGATTATATTCACACTACAAGCACTATATGGTTCCATTAAATTGGAAACTCCAGCTCAAGTCTCTCCTTTAAGCCCATCTATAACAAATATCAACCAATCAGCTCAAGGGAAATGGTAGCAGTACTTAAAATAATACTTCTGTCAATTGTATCTCAATAATTGAGGGAAAAAGGGGAAAAAAACAGTATTTGAAAAGTAATTGTATCTCAATAATTGAGAAAAAAAAGTAACAGAATACACACAGTATTTTAGTGATAAGAAACTATACTGCAAAAAAAAAAAAAAAAGAAACTATACTGCTTCAATGCTTTAAAAAAAAAAGGGACTGATTCTTAAAATAGCCAATGGCTTCAAGAATTCTACCTAAGTCATGGTCAGATAAAAAGAACATTTGCAAGAAGGCTGCAAGCTTCCTTTAAGAGTTAAGTTTCTTAAGGGACCATTTCTTATATAACTTTCTAGCTCCAAAACTGTTTCTGACACACTCAGGAATAAAAAGCTTTCTTTCATTCATCATTTTCATCACAAAAGAGGTTTATCTTTTTTTGTTGTTGTTGTTAGAATTTTAAACAAGCAAAGCAGATTTTTGATCATCCATTTGTCAGGCTGAACCGTCAAGGTTTTCCAGAATTCAGATTATGACAGCAGGTACATATTTTTTTTCCCAATGATTAAGAAAAGGCCAAAGAGAAAACTAAGCAAAGGTGCTTAGGGAAAAAAAAAAATTTAAGTTGTCTGAGAGGGAACAGACTGGGAAGGACCTGACGGGAACTGCCTGGGGTGAGAGGACTCACATTTGAGTGATGACTTATTGTATAAAACTAAAAAACTTTTCAAATTGAACCTTTAAATTCTATAATTTTGTGGTTTGTAAATTATGCCTCAAAAATTTAAATAAAAATGCTTTCACATGAAAAAAAAAATTTTGACATGATAAACTGTTTTAGAGTAATTAAGAATACTGAACACCCAACAGCACCAGTTGACTACAAAATGTTTGGGGAAGTTCTTCAGTAATCTAAGACCATATTCCGTAAGTTTTGTGAATAATATCAGCATTTCCAGTAAAAAAACAAACTGTAGGACTTCCCTGGTGGTAAAGAGGCTAAGAATCTGCCTGCCAATATGGGGGATGCAGGGTCGATCCCTGATCCAGGGAGATTCCACATCTTGAGAAGCAACTAAGCCCGTGAGGCCCGAGTACTGGTCCCACACTCCAGAGACTGCGAGCAACAACTACTGAGCCTGCGTGCACTAGTGCCTGTGCTCCACAACAAGAAAAACCACTGCAACTAGAGAAAGCTCACATGCAGCAAGAAGACCCAGCCCAACTAAAAAGAAAACTTTGGCATTTGAACCCAAAAGATTTAGTCTATATGAGACTCAATCAATTCTCATCAGAAATTTGGTAAATTAGCTCTCTGAAATCTCCATCTTCATTTCTGGCCCAAACATAAACCAGAAGCTATGAGGAATATGTTAACATCATACCTCCTGAGAATAAAGTTCTCACCCTGGTTCATAAAGGGTGAAATAAAGGGAAAGGGAAGAAATCACTCACTTCCATTCAAGTTTACATTCCACTAATTTTATATACAACTTTGTAATGTTGTGACTGTCATAATATGCCAAAAGGGGCATGGGGACAAGAAAAACATATTTTAAAAATTATATTTTCTCTTACTTTTTCAAGAAATACTTTAAGGTACCAGGTTAGAGAAAAGGGAATTACAGAACAGTTCTTGCTCTAAAGAAGTAAAGGAAAACGTGGCCACTTAGAAATACTTAAAGAAGCAAAAATAGAAAATACCTTCAGTTTACCAGCTCAAACTGAACTGATAAATCTAGGACCAGTAAGATATAACAAGTGAACTTTGAAACGGAGTGCTCTATTTTAAAACAGTGAATGACTACTTCAGATGCAGCAAAAGGAAACCCTCATATTTTCTTTGACCAGTTCTCCCAAGGCAAAAGTTTAACACCCTCCACTACTGTATTCCTGAGCTAGTAACAATTTCTCTAATGCCTCTCAGTTCTTTCATCTCTAAAATTAAAGTCATAACTGCAGGAACTTAGTGTTTGGTAGTAAGCACTTAATATTAACTGTTACAATATATATGTTACAATTTAATGATATTGTAACTATTAACTGTAACAAAAGAAAACATTTCTACATTCCACCATTTTCTGTCACCCAGAAGACTATTTCCTTAACCATTTTGCTAGCAAAATAAAAACAGGATTATCTCCTGCAAGAATAAGAATTTCTGTCCAGAGTACCCTTGGACTACAAAAACCCAAGCACCTAATATAAAACTATATTTCATTGAACTTCTAGGTTAACTTGATGACAACAGTGTTCGACTCATGAATGCCACATAGGAAGACTCGCCTGTATGCCCACAGATTGTAACTGGTCCAATTAAACTATAAAACCAAATCAAGTGCATGTCTTAGTATCTTAACTTTTAAAACATGCATCGTGAAGATAAAATAATTTTTGTATGTTTACACTATGTTACGTATAAAAGTTTCTACTCTTTAAAAAATATAAACAAAGCATCATGTATATTTTTGCTCAGTGGCTCAGTCATGCCCAACTCTTTGCCACCCCATGGACTGTATCCATGGACTACAGCCTGCCAAGCTCCTCTATGCACGGGATTTTCCTGGCAAGAATACTGGAGTGGGTTGCCATTTCCTACTCCAGGGGATGTTCCCAATCCAGGGATCCAACCTGTGCCTCCTGCACTGGAAGGCAGATTCTGGGAAGCCCCAAGATAGTCACATAGGCACTTAAAAGATTAAAAAATGATACAATTGATAACTACACCAGTTTAACTGGAGTGAATTTGAGAATTCCTGGCAAACTATGATATAAATTCACCCTATTTATAGCAGTCATATAAAGTCAGTATGAACTAGATCTCAGAAACACAGTCACTTGCCAAATATGTACTTATATGATAGCCCTGAAATGTTTAAGTGTATTCAGTATATGTAAAACAGTACATTGTTCAGATAACAGGTAAATATATTTTTAAAATAGTCTGGATGTAAAAATAGACAAATAGATCCACCAAACAGAATAAAGAAATATACTCACACATAAATAGACAACTGATTTCCAAAAGGGCAGACAATTCAGTAGAAAAAGGGTATTCTTTTCAACAAATGGTGCTGAAACAACTGCATATCCATATACACAGAGAACCTCAATTCAAGCCTCACAGTATATTAAAATTTAACTTAATAGTTTTAGATGAAACCTAAAACTATAAAACTTCTAAAAAGAATCTTAATGACCTTGGGTCATTTTTGGATATAACAAAAATGTATTCTATAATCAGACAGATTGATAATGTGAACTCCCATCAAAATTAAAACCTTTCAGGGACTTCTTTGGAGGTCCAGTGGTTAAGACTCACTGCTTCCAATGCAGGGGGTGCAGGTCTGATCCCTGGTCAGGAAACTAGGATTTTGTACACTGGGTGATGTGGCCAAAAAAGTTTTCACTTTGCAAGAGAGACTATCAAGGGAATGAAAAGGCAAAGGCTTGCAGTTAATATCTGGAAAGCAACTTGTATCCAGAATATAAAGAACTCTGAAAACTGAATAACCCCATAAAAAATTAGTGTAAGACCTAGAGACAATTCATCAAAGAAATTATGAAAAATACTGAACATCAATACCACCAGTAATTAAAGAAATGCAAAATAAAACCACAGGAAAGTACCACTGACACATCTGTCAGAGTGACAACTTCAAAGGCTGAGTATACAGTGCTGCAGAAAAGGAAACGGCAACCCACTCCAGTGTTCTTGCCTGGAGAATCCCAGGGACGGGGGAGCCTGGTGGGCTGCCGTCTACGTGGTCACACAGAGTTGGACACAACTGAAGCGACTTAGCAGCAGCAGTAGCATGCAGTGCCGGCCAGGATATGGAGGAAAAGGAGCACTCAAACACTGCTGGCAGGAATGTCAAACAGCACAACCACTTTGGAAAGTTAGGCAGTTTCTTAAGAAGTTCTGTTTTTAACAGCCAAAAGCTGGAAACAAACCAATTTCCACCAGCAGGTGAATGGATAAACAAATTGTGGTATACTTACAGAACAGGACAGTCAATACTAGTCAGCAATTTAAAAAAAAAAAACACATATTGTATGATTCCATATAATAATTCTAGAAAGTATAAACTGATCTTCAGTGACAGAAAGCAGGTAAGAGATCCCTGGGGGCAGAGGAGGAGGGGGAGTGGACAAGAGAGAGAGAATGCAAAGGATCATGAGCAACTTTGGGGGATGATCGCTATTTTCATTGCAGTCTTGACTGTGGTGATGGTTTCATGGATATAAACAATGCCAAAAGCTATCAGATTCTACACTTGAAGTATGTGCAGTTTATTGTATGTCAATCATACCTCAATAAAGCTATTTTTTAACTCACTAATGTAACAGCTTGGAAAGACAAAAGGTTGTCTCACAAGGAGAGAGCAAAATGGGAACCTATACAGGAAAATAAGCAAATTTAAAAGAGTGATGCAAAATATTAACTGTCAATTCTGAGACAGAGACATTTAAGGGATTCTTTTACTCTATTGTAATAACTATCAAAAACACTAAGGACAAATAAAGTGAGGGTTTCTGTCTACTAACGTAAGTGTACTAAACTGTTGTAAAGTTTGCTGCAAGGCTGTGCTATGTATTCAAACACGTGAAATCTGCCTTAACTATAAGAAATAAAAATGCTTTCCAGGAACAAGAGAAACTACTGCAGAAACCAAGCTGCTCTAGCTCACAGCAAGAGCAGCATAACCATTACTGAACCTACTACTGTTTAAGCTATTTTCCAAACTCCTCACATTTACCACCTGTTACCCGCCTTCAAAGTTCTTCCTGACAACTCCTTGGAGAAATGGGACAGGCAAAAATACAAGGTGAGTCTGAAGTACCTGATAAAGGAAATGCTTTAAAAAAAAAAAATAGGCTAACATCAAAAGGACAGAAGTCAAAACTAGAACAACTGAATCAATAAAGTAATAAGTAGAAGAGCAAAAATAAGGTAGAATAACACTGGATTACAACCCCAAAGAATAACTAAAAATCTAAAAATTAATGGGTAAAGTGTTTAAAAAATGGGAAAATGAAGTTCTTAAAAGAACTAGATCCCACATGCTGTAATGAAGAGTTCACAGAGCCACAACTACAGATCCTGTGTAAAGACCCTGCACAGCCAAATAAGTAATTTTTTAAAATGAGAAAAGACACCTTTCTTACAAAAGAATTTTAAATGTAGAAAACACAAGGGAAATACAGAATCACCATGAGAACACCTCAAGAGCTGCAGGCAACATCTACTAATAAATGAAAAAATTTAGCAGGGAAACTAAAGAAACAGAGTATCTACTTAATTTCCAAGTGCTTTTCCCCCAAAATGTTCAGTTACCTACAGTGGTAGCTTTAATACATGTTCGCAAATTCTAAGGCTCTCCTTCCTTAGCGACTAGCTTCTAATGAAAATAATGCAAAGGAAAGAAATACTACCTGGTAGCCACCACATTATCAAGTGATCAAGGTTAAAGCCAACCAGCAACAATATTATGTGCCCCAGGACGTGGTGAGAGGGCTAAATCACCTCTGTGGCATTTCCCCCAAGATCTATAACCTTAGTCTACCTAACACCAAGTACACTCAAATGGAGATCAAGTGTCAAGGTCATTAAACATAAAGAAAATATAACAAACTGGCACAGATCAGAGGAGCAAAACCAAGGAGACTGGAGGACTAACTGCAATGTGGTATCTTGGACTGGATTCTGAAACAGAAAAAAGGACATGAGTAGAAAAACTAAGGAAATACAAATAAGGTCAGCCCTTTAGTTAACAGGACTTTATCAATGTCAATTTCTTACTTTCGATAAATGCATCACGATTAGGTATGATGTTAAAAAGCAAGATGAGTGAAGGGTATACAAGACATGTCTGCATTGCAACTCTCCTGTAAATCTAAAATTCCCTCAAAAACAAGTTTCCCCAAGAGAAAATAACTTAAGAATTGGGAAACTTAATTCACTAACTTTTCTTGGTTTTTAATATCCCTCCCCCAATTCAGCAATAAAACCCAGTCAACTAGATTTACAATTAAGCAAAAATCTGGCCTAAGATGAAAAAATACTTTTATAATACTTCGTCTATGAAATTCCTTAAACATGAATTTCCTATGCTTTAGATCTCATAAGGTATAGGTGGATGTATGCCAGGAGTAAGCTTAAGATAGTTGATACACATGGGGTATACTTGAGGCAAGTTAAAAACAAAAACCTAGAAAGGCAGATGCCACTGATGCCTTCCAAGATTCTAAAACCTTGAAAATTTTTTGAATAAGGAAATATATGTAGCACATATCTACTAGGTACACCACAGCTTTACAAAATACTTTAAGACAATTACTTGGGTTACAGCGCTCTAGGTCTTATAAGCAAAAACATGAGAACACCTAAAATGTGTGAAAGAACTTCAAAAATACATAAAGGGTTATACAAATAAGCAATGATGTTGCCACAGAGCCACTTAAGGATGACATTCCTACCAAGTCAAAGTGTGTCCCATGCAGAAGCCAGTTTTTTCTATGAACCATCTCTAGTATTTGCTTTTTATTAATTATCTGAAATACATCACACAGGCTAAACAGCTAAGCAATATGACATTAGAGACTGGCCAGTGGTCAGAAGTGGAAATCTATCACTTGATGTCATCTAAAGCCTTGATTTTATTTACAAAGGCCACAGTCTTCAAGAGAACTTTTAATTACTTTCTGCTTTGTAAAGCTCCCTCTTCCCACTCTTCATGTGCAAATTTTTCCTAACTCTTCACCCTCTTCACCTAATTAGGTTTGCAATTAAGTTTTCCCAAAGCCAGATAGCATGAATAAGGATACTAAAAAAATAAACAGAATACTGATTTTTGAGATTTAAAAACATAAATGCAGTTGTTCACCACAGAGTGATCAACTACAAGTGACTACAGTTGCTGAACCTCAATAACTCCATGGCTGGAAGGACAGTATTGTACTAAATGTCCTATAGCTGTTAAAAACTGACTAGCCAGAGGTGGGGGAAAAAAGCTTTTCTTACCTACCTACTTTAACAATCATCTTCCTTTTTAAAATCAGAAAAAACCTTGCCAAGGGAGTCTCAAAGCACAATTAAATGAATACACAATGCATACTTGAATTTTGAAATATTTTAAAAAACAAATCTAGCTGCAAAATGTTGAGATATCAAGTGAGTAATGTTATAAACTGGCAAAAAGAAAAATAGGTTTAGGTCACACAAGCAGGCTTTATACCAAATTTCATCTTTTAACACTGTCCCATCCATCTTAAGTATATATCAGTTCACAAACCTATAAAAATTTAAAACTAACCTCTGCCCTTTGCTTTCTAGGCAAAGTACTAAAACAAATTATTAAAAATGTAAATTACCAAAACCTGCTGCGAAGTAGGTCACCAAGAAACATCAAATCTAATGCTCCCTTAACAGACTGTCAGCTGAGAACAGCAAACTTGAGTTAAGTAAAAGAACAAAGAACTACCTACTTTTCTACCACTTAGAAGAGGTACAAAAGCTTACACTCAAAGGATTTAACAACAAAAGTAATCTCTAGTTTGGATGGGAGACTGGAAGGCAGACAAGTCTGATATTATCACAATTTGCTTCAATTAATTTGCTCCAGATAAATGAAAGCACAAGTCATCAACCAGGCTACCAATCTGTGAAATACATTTTCATATTCCTACCCAACTGGAACCCATTTGTCTGAAGTCAAGAAATTTTTTAAAATATCTAAAGAGGAAACTAGCAAAAATTTCCCTCATTTAATGCACAAACTTTCATTCTGATATTTACCTCAAGTAACAATTAGTGGACTCAAATTAACAGTTTCAATGTTGGTTATTAGTGTTTCAACGTTTGATAACTTAAAATGTTACTAGTTAACTGGTAGCTAAATGCAGGTAACTGTAATGGTTACAAGAAGGCAGGTTCTGGAACTTCCCTGGTGGTCCAGTGGCTAGGACTCCAAGATCCCAATGCAGGGGGCCCAGGTTGACTACCTGGTCAGGGAACTAGATCCCACATGCCTCAACCAAGACCCAGTACAGGCAAATTTTTTTTTAATATATAAATTTTTAAAAAAAGAAGGCAAGTTTCAAAGAAAACAATGTTCTACTCCAAGCTATCTGCCATTCACAAAAACACCAACAAAGGTTAGGAGCCTATTCATAAGATATTTTGATCCTGTCTTTACTGCTACTTTCGGTTAAGAAATAAGGAAATTACTGGGTAAATGGAAACACAAAAGTGTTTCAAAGCTTTTTAATTTACTTATAAAGATGTGAATCACGTGTTCCCTCTAGCAAGGGCTTCCCTAGGGGCTCAGACAGTAAAGAATCTGTCTGAATGCAGGAGACCTGGGTTTGATCCTTGGGTTGGGAAGATCCCCTGGAGAAGGGAAAGGCTACCAATCCAATTTTCTGGCCTGGAGAATTCCATGGACAGAAGAGCCTGGCAGGCTACAGTCCATGGGGTCGCAAAGAGTCAGACATGACTGAGCGACTTTCACTTCACTTAGCAGCAAAAAAAATTCTTATATAAAGGTCAATTCTAAAAAGTGTCTGCACACACGAAATAGATTTTAAAGAGAGAAAAAAATGTTGACAGTCATTTCAATCAAAATTAATTCGGAAGAGTTAGCTCCAAAACTCATTGCAGTTTTAGCTCAAGTAGAGACATTTGTGATGCGAAGTAATGATTCAGACCTGAATATTTATTATTCAGGAATATTTATTATTTCATTAAGCCAAGGAATAAACTAGCTTTGAAAAATCTCAAATGTAACTCTAATAGAAAAATTTACACGCAAGTTTCTGAAGGTGTCTTCTACCTTTGCATATAACAGGAGCATCTACAGAATACCAAATAAATGTATGAAGACAAAAGCTTTTCATCCATAGAAGTTCCCAACTGCCAGAAGGGTAAGATTCCCAACACCTCAATCACCCCTAATTCATCCAGCTTAGGCTCCACAGAGGGTCAAGCCTGTGGGCACCAAGCTTTCCACTCCAATTTCAAAATTTCACTTACACATGCTGGCCAGACCTGAACCTCATCGCTCTGCAACCTCATTTTTTTCAACTACATAAAACGAGGAAGTTAATCTTGTGGAAGGTCTTTCTCAAAACCTTGCTCCAATTAAAAAATGGAGGGAAAAAAAGATTCAAGATCTAACATCAGAGCCTAACTTCCTGCTGGCGGTAACTTCCCATCAACAGGCTGTAAGGATCGAATCCGAGAAGGAACACTGTTCAGGATCACCTGGACGTATTGATTTTATTCTACACTTTCCCCAGAAGCTTTTAGGGCAGCAAACCTGTAGGAAGATGGGCAGAAAGGAACCCTTTCTTACCCTTTGTCATAATCCCACGGCCAACCCTCTTCTCCCTGGAAGCCCGCAAGTGGCCCAAGTACAAATAAATGCCTCTGCAGTCGGTCTTCCGAGGCTGCGGTTGTCTCCAGGGACTAGAGAGCTCTGGGGGCAAAGATGCCCTGGGCCGCACAGAGCGCTGGAACAAAGAATGAAGCAGGTTCGGGGACGAGGAGTCAGGAGGCCTGGATTCAAACAAATACCTGCCCCTTATGGCCTGTGTGCCTCTGACCGTGTCACTCCACCTCTGGGCCTTCAAGTCGGCTGTAAAAATAGGAAAATCACCGTACCTACCTCATCGGGGCATTTCAGGAGTAAAAGAGAAACACACAAGTTGCTCCGCACAGTGCCTGGCACACAGTGAGGGCTTAGAAAAATGTTAGTTATTATCATCACTCAATACGCCTGAACTCGCTGCCCACCCTTTACTCCCTGTAAAGAAAATCGAAAACCTAGGAGCAGCATTTCGGCTTCCAGTGTCGAGAAATTCTCACCTCACTTTCGTGCCTCACCTCCCCCTCCCCTCCCCCTCACCCCACCACCATCAAAGAAAAGCCTCCTCTGGTCTAGGTTAAGCTGGAGCCCCCACCAAAGGAGGAAGGCCTCGGCTGGCGCGCGGGGAAAGCGAGCGGGAAAAGCTGACGAGCCGGCCGCGCGGGGCCCCAGGCCCCCGAGATCACCCTGGGGCCCGGGCGGCGGCCGCGGCTCGCTCTCGCCCCGCGTGGCCGTTGGGCGCGGCACGCGCACGCGGCGGACGCGGACACGGCCACGCGCGCCGGGCCGGTGGGGGCGGGGGGCGGAGAGTCGCCGCGCGCCCGTGCGCCCGCCGCGCGCGCCTGCGGCCGTTGGGGCGGGAGGGGGGGTGACGGTGGGCGCGCCTGGCGCGGTCGCCGTTCGGGCTTCTCCTCCCTCCCATCAGAGCCCCAGTTAGTCCTCGTCCTGGGGCCACCCAGCCCCGCCCACGCTCAGGCTTACCTGCACGGCTGAGCGGGAGAGGAACAAGCTCTGCTCCACGGCACGACAGAAGGTAAAAAAAACCCCTCACGCAACTGCGTCCGCACACACGCGTGCTCCGTCGCCGGGCTATATAACGGTGACACAGCCTAACTTGTTGCGGCCAGGTCGGCCAGGCTGGTGGCCAATCCCGACTGCGTCCTCTGGGCTCTTCGAGCAGCAATTGGGTACTGACTCAGGATGAAGGCGTGGCTCTTGATTGGCTTTAACTCATGCCTATGAGACTGTGAAGAGCTCGTTTCCCTAGTAACGAATTGGCACTGATAGAGGCCAATAAGTGAAGGGTACGGTGGGAAGGAGGGCGGGAACTTCTTTGATCGATGTCTAGGGTAGCCAATAAATGCGTGGGGCCGCTCCCATTCGTTAAAATGTCTTCCCCTGGGCGGAGATCAGGTCTCCCTGAAGGAGCGGTTGCTCCACAAGGTGGGGCCCGTGTACTTTGGGGAAGTAAACCCCAAGCAACTAGGAGGTGGGCGCCAGGATGGCCAAGGAAGCCCCGGGCCAATCGCAGCACGGGAAGGAGCTGATTGACGCGGGGGTTGGACAGCACCAAGGAGACCGAGCCCCGGGCCGCCGTGCCCTCTGGGGCGGTTCTGAGGCTCTGCCGGTCCCTGCTCCTGTCTCCTTTTTCCTTTCCTTTCTTCACTACTTGGGTGCGATCCCGGAGACCCCTGATCCCACCTTTTCCGCACAGTTTGGTACCAGGGGAACCTGATGATAAAGTTTCCCGTTGTTTGGTTGCTGTGTTTCTTTATACCAACTTTATTTCCATGTGGCCGCCTAAGGGCACTTGGTGGCTTGCAGCATTAGTCAGCACTATTGGACAACTATTCAGGGAAACCAGAGGGGAAAGTAACTCCCATTGTGTACCTACGGTCCTGTAAAAAAGAAAAGGAAAAAAAAGTCTCACGTGAAGAGCATTGAGTTTAAAGACATATATTTCTATCCCGCGGTTCTCGGCAAGTGCTGCTGCAGGTCATCTCGTGCGTGTCCACCCAGAAACGGGAGTTTGTAAATTCTCATAACGGCTTGGGCCTTCCTGCAACATCCTGGGCGCCACCACCATTGTCATTCAGATTTCCAATGCTATGGCTGTGGGGGTTTATTTCTTCGGGTCGTTACGTCTTGACAAGCTGGCTGACTTGTCAAACTCCTTTGTGAACACCCCGAAGCTTTCGCGAAACACTTCAGGCGCTAAGTGGTGCTCCAGACTGGTCCTGTCCACGTCTCTTACTGTTTTTGGTTTTTTTTTTTTTTTTGAGGGGGGGGGGGTCCTCTATTAGTCACCATGGGCGGTTTTATGGGGAAACACAGGGTCACGCCTCGGTCCCGTTCTCCTTCCAGGTATGTGACCCTGCAGTAGGGGCTCACGTTAAGTTTTGCAAATTTGGGAATGAAGCACGTGGAGCCTCTCTGTTGGAGACAGAGGGGCGCGGACAGCAGCTGGTGGAGTCGAAGGTGCGGCCCCAGGAGCGAAGCGGGAGCATCCCTTTGGCTCCCTAAGCCCCATCCAGCATCGACTTGGCTCATTCAGCATTTATTGCGCTCCAGGGGCTGGGATCAGAGGCAAACGAGACGCTGTCCCTGCTCGCTGTCATCCATTCAACAAGCCCGGACGCCTCGCCGATAGCTCCCAAAACTGGAGAACCGGTGTGTGGGGCTCTGGAGGCACCTGAGGGGACTCGGCTCAGCCAGAAGCTGCTAAAGGTTTTCTGGAGTAAGGAACCTACAGGATCGTGTTAACCTTGCTATGAAATTTGAGCTTTATTCTGAGGGCGGTGGAGAGCCCCCAAAAGGTTTCTTAAATGGGTGGACTAAGAATTTTGCATTTTACAAGACAACTTTCCAAATCGAAAAGCTAATGAGAGCTGGTTGGCAACCCTTGAAATTCACAGATTGGTAATTTAACCCAGTTGGCCTGAGATTGGGGGGGGTCCTGGCTATTCTTGATCACATTTGGAGAGAATTTTAAGTGATACAGACAGTTCTTTTTGTAGAACTTTTGGCAGTCTGTTAAAATTGTGTATATTTCCTTTCTTGCTTGATAGCCATGTGTCTTTACCAAGAGGCTTGTACTAGGTGTTTGTTACATCACTGTCCACTTTATTATGATATTTAAAAACTGAAAACATAACTACTCATGAATTTGCAAACTGACTAACTGGTAATATACCCATAATATAGACTACTGTACAGCAGTTTAAAAGAGAATGAGAAAAAACTAGAAGAGAATGAGGTCAAACTATACTGATATGAGCTGATCTTCAGTTGTTAATTGGATTAACTGACAAAAATCAAGTTGAACAAAATATACAATGAGTTCCAATTTATGTTAAAAATGAAAAACCAGAACTCTTGATTTCTGTATGTTAAAATAGGTATGTTTAAGTGTGGAGGAGGGGGATTTAAATTTAAAACAAGTCATTCCCCTAGGGTTGGGAGTGGCAAGGATAATGTTACTTGAAAGTGTTACAATGATACTGTTTTCAGCTACGGTTTTGTCTAATATGTCTGTAGGAAGAAAGGAAGGGGAAATAGATTACCAGAGAGAGAATGTGGACAAGACCCCTCAGGTGGCTGTGACTGTCTTCCACAGGAGAGGGCAAGCTGGCATCCTCCTATGGTCGTTTCTGTACTGGAATCATAAACCCTCAGGAGGCAGATGCTGGATACTTAGTAAATGTTCAGTGAATAATTTACCTCCATGGAAGTGTCTAGAGTGCTGGTTCTCAACATGGGGGAGATTTTGCCCTCAGGAGACATATGATCTTTTCACAACTATGAGAGGGGCTACTGGCATCTAACGGATGGAAGCCAGGGAAGCCCAGGAGAGCCCCCTGATGAAGGGGGCCACATTAATAGTGCCGGGGTGAGAAACCCTGATCTAATCATCTAAGGGAGAGTACCCACCCTCCTCCTAGTCTTTCCACTGGTAAGCAAATTGTGCAAACCCCTCAGAACATGACTTCACCCTTTTTTTTCTGCCAGTTCTCCCCAAAGCTCTGAGACTTAAGGTGGAAAGGAAACAGCGAGATCCTGTGGGACTCTTCAGGTACATATCCTTTCTATGACCTATTATTTTCTGGGGGAAAAAGACTTCAGCCTCCTTGACCCTCCTTGAGTTCCAAAGGGCTGGTTCAAATTGTTGCTAGTCAGGGAAGGGAGGAGATGCAGAGACAAAGGAGGAGCAGTCAAGAAAGGATAGTGCAGCCTTGGGGTAGGGTCCTGGTTCCTCCTTAAGAAATATACATAACAATATCTTTTGAGTTCTTCCGCAGCAACTAAGGCCCCCACCCAGGAGGAGGATGGTAACTTAAGGATGAGAGTCAAGATCCCTAGAACCATCCCATTACCTCACCACCAACCAATCAGAAGAGAGTCAGAGGGGGGAAGGGCACAATTTTTGAAAGAGTGACATAGCGCAAAGACATAACATAAACCAATTAGAAGCAAATGGGACCAAGATGGCAGACAAGACTAGACCTTGATCCTCAATCAGCAAATGAAATGACACACCCAGAGGCACCATGACAGTTCAAAAGTTCAAGGAGTGGGCAAGGCCCAACTCCAGAAAATCTCCACCCTTCTCCAAAATAGATGAAATCATCCTCCCACTCATTAGCATATGAAATTACCCAGCCTATAAAAACTATTTATAAAAACACACTTCAAGCCCATACTCCCCTCTGCAATGGCCCACACTCTCTGTGGAATGTGCTTCTCTCTGAATCTGAATAAATCTACTTCTTACCTCTCACTTTATCTCTCGCTGAATTTTTTCTGCAATGAGACTTCAAGAACCTGAGCTTCATTACGTCCTAATACCAGGTACCATGGGTTTTGGCTGGGTTCAAGTCCCAAGCTGAGGTAAACAGTTTTACCCTCACCCCAAATTTTGCCAGCAAAAACCTCACACTGAAAACAGGGAGTTTGGGGGTTTTTTAACCTGAGTCACCCATTCCCCATGCATGGCCCTCCAATAAACCTTTCTCTGCTCCAAACTCCAACATTTCAGATTGTTTAGCATCACTGTGCCTCTGGCACATGAACTTCTGTTTATTAATAGTAACAGAAAGATACATGGGCAAGACCCCAGAAAGTACAGTTTTGTGGAGAGAATGGAAGGATGGTGTATTAGGTAAGGAATGGTAAGGAATGCTCCTAAGAATATCATCAGAATCAGTATGTCCAAGACTTGTGGTCCAGTGGCGATGGCTCTGAGCTCCCAATGCAGGGGGCCTGGGTTTGTTTCCTGGTCACAGAACTAGATCCCACATGCCACAGCTAAAGATCTGCAGGCCACACTAAAGATCCTGCGTGTCACAACAAAGACTGAAGTGTATTGCAACTAAGACCTGGTGCAATGTTTTTTTAAAAACTTGAGTCAGCATTTCCCAAATATAGCTAATTACTCAGAAACGGTGATTAACTACTTACAGTAGAAACAGGAAATAACCTAAATATGGAACTATACGAGACTAGGTGGATAAAATACAACCATACGATGCACTCTTACAGTGGACTGTCAAGCAACCATAGAGAAAATGAAGCAGATCTATGTATATGGTTATAAAGATCTCCAAGAGATGTAAGTGAAGACAGGAAGAAAAGGGGGGGGGCGGGGTGGAAGGGGACCATTATTAATGGGACAATTATTTCTATTAAGATATTCTGTATTGCTATAGTTGTCCATGCACAATCCTGTATGGTTTAGCTGTACATGCACAGGTAATATCTTGAAGGTGCAGTCATAAGAAACTGTTAATGATTGCTAACAGGGAGATGAAATTGGGCCAGGGTGGGAGAATGGCTTAGTTTTCATTCATTCAAAGTACCCTTTATAATACTGGAGTGGGTAGCCATTCTCTTCTCCAGAGGATCTTCTTGTCTCAGGGACTGAACCCAGGTCTCCTGCATTACAGGTGGATTCTTTACATCTGAGGCACCAGGGAAGCCCTAGTTTTTTAAACATGTGCATGTATTTTTCAAAAATTCAATGTTAAGTATGGATTTTACTTAACATTGATATGAGGAACCTCATGACAGTGATATGAGGAACTACACATATGAAAACTTTGATCTTTATTTTTTTTTTTTTTTTGGCAAGATTTATTGTGAACAGAGGGGAAGGGCTCAGTCCTTCTTGGCTGCCGCTTTCCTCATGGCGGCCAAGACGTTGCTCAGCTCCTCTCTCTTCCTCTTCGCGCGGATGTGTGTTCCCACCCTTTTCTTGATGAACTTGAGGGCCCGCTTGTCCTTGGAGACCTTGAGCAGCTCCATGGCGCGTCGCTCGTAAGGGGCGAAGCCACACACCTCCCGGATCATGTCCCGCACGAACTTGGTGCGTTTGGTGAGACGCCTGCGGCGGCGGCTGTGCCTCGGCTTGCCCACGTTCTTGGTCACCTTGTGACCCTTGTTGAGGCCCACGGCCATGGGGTAGCGCAGAGCCATGGCTGTTGTTCTACAATGGCTGCCGCGGCGGAAGGAACTTTGATCTTTAAAACAAACAGGATGGAATACTCTACATTACCCCTTTAGGTATACAAGGTGTTTTGAAAATGAGACATTAAAGTTTTAATCTGCCTCCCTCCCAGATTGCTAACCTCTTTTCCTTTTTCCCCTTACCTTACAAAAATCATACAAAGATCCCAAAGACCCTTCACTGGCCTATAAATGCATGCCTAATTGAATCCCTCTCTCTTTTGTTACTGACTGTCTGCAGACACATCACATCTTCAAATTGTGACCATGAGCCAGGCATCCTGCTAATGTTCTCTATAAAACTCATCTCATTTAGTAGTCACAACAACCCTATCTCAGAAACAGGCTCAGTGAGAGTAAGCAACTTGCCCAAGGTCACACACAGAGGGCTAGAAACTAGGACTCCCTGACTTCAAGTCCATGTTCTTTTACCCACTTGTCAGTACTGCCCAGGGAAGGACAATACAGCCACAGGTAGAAAAAGGCAGGACCTCCTCAGAAACCCCTGAGAGGCTGGGATTTTCTTTCCTTCTCTAGGGCAAGGCACCAGGTATTGCTGCATAGACAAAGAGAGATGAATCCACAGCAAATCCCTGTAATCTACAACCAAAGCTCTTTGCTAAAAGAGCACACTCTGGTACCATCTATAGACTTGGGTGTCCTTGCTTCCTGTGGCTTCAAAAAGGGACAAAAACTTGGAATTCAAAATAACGTAGCATATATCAAGCACCTACTGTGTGATGGGCATAGTGCTCTAGGCACCATGTTTGAGTCGCTTCTCACAAAGGCGTTAAGAAACCACCTTCCAAGTCAGCGGACTAGAGTTCAATCCTTGGTGGGGAAACTAAGATCCCACATGCCGCAGGACAACTAAGGCTGCGAGCCAAAACTAAAGGGCCCGTATGCCGCAACTAAGACAAATCACAGTCAAAAATAAGTAAGTAAATAAATCAGTACTTTCTATAAATGTTGACCAGGGTGTGGGAAAAGAGTTACTTTCATATACTACTAGTAGAAATATAAGTTAGCATAACCATTCTGATGACTATTTCAAAGCAACTGTTAAAATCCATCAGGGATGGGGTAGGGATGGATTGGAAGTTTGAGATTAGCAAATGCAAACTATTAAGTATGTATAACTGAATCACTTTGCTGTACCAGAAATTAATTGTAAATTAACTATACTTCAATAAAATAAATTTTTTAAAAATTCATAACCGTATAACTCAGAAGTTCTACTTTTCTACACCTACTCTGAAGAAACACTACCACATGTATACAGTGAGCAAAGATGTTCATTACAGCATTGTTTGTAATACTGAAAAATAATCTAGACATCTGTCAATAAGGGAATATCTAAATTTACAATAATAAATACATACTAGAGGATTTTATGCAGTGATTTTAAAGATTGAGCTAGTTTATGTATATATATGCATTTATATTCACAATATTCATATTTTAAGTATATGCTACAATAATATATAGCATAAATCTCAAGAGGATATTAATTAAAAAAGAGCATGTCACAAATTATGTACAGTATGTCATGTATGCTTAAAAAATACCAAAACTTAGAGCTTCCCTGGTGGTCCAGTGCTTAAGAATCCATCTGCCAGCTCAGAGAACACAGGTTAGATCCCTGGTCTGGGAACGAAGATCCCACATGCTGCAGGGCATCCAAGCCCATGTGCCGCAATGACTGAAGCCTGTGCGCTCTTGAGCCTGTGCTCTGTAACAAGAGAAGCCACAGCAATGAGTAGTCCCCACTCGCTGCAACTAGAGAAAGCCCACGCACAGCAACAAAGAGCCACAAAGACTCAGCGCAGCCATAAATAAACAAAATACCAACAACTATTATTTGCATGTGTTTATCAGTGTTTGTAAATGCATAGGAAACTATCTGGAAAGATGCAGAGCAATCTGATCAGTTACTACCTCTATGGAGGACAGTGACCTAAGAGTTTGAAGGAGATTTCACCTTATCTGTATTATTTTTCAATTTTTTTTTACATTAAGAAACTTTTCCTATATTATGTAACTTTAAAATTAGCTTGTCATAACTCTAAGAGTAGGTTTTGAGTGCTTCTATGTACCAGGCACTGCACTGATCATTTTATGAGCCCTGTCTTTTTCTCACAACAGCACTATGAATACAGGTCAAATTATTAATATTATCTTTATTTTACAGGAAAAGAAACTGAGGTTTGAAGAGGTTAATTGTCCAAAACAGTAAGCATTTGAACACAGGGTTTGTCTGGACTGTCTCATGGAACACAGCTTTAAATCTGGAAGCCTACAGTAGTTTGGCAGAGAATAAAGGAACAAGCTTCAATACTTTGGCCACCTGATGTGAAGAGCCAACTCATTAGAAAAGACCCTGATGCTGGGAAATATTGAAGGCAGGAGGAGAAGAGCAGGACAGAGGCTGAGATGCTTGGATGGCATCACTGACTTGATGGACATGAGTTTGAGCAAGCTCCAAGGGATGATGAAGGACAGTGAAGCCTGGCGTGCTGCAGTCCATGGGGTCACAAAGAGCCAGACACGACTGAGCGACTGAAAAACAACAACAACAAAGGAACAAGAGGAAGGTGTCTGACAAATATCCTCTTTACTTTTGGCCACAGTGCTAGGAGTCCACTGAAGCATGCTGGGGACTGGTGGCCCAAAGAGTTTGTTCCTTGTCTAAAGAGTCCCCAGCAGGCATCAGTTCAGTTCAGTTCAGTCGCTCACCTGTGTCCGACTCTTTGCGACCCCGTGGACTGCAGCACGCCAGGCCTCCCTGTCCATTGCCAACTCCCGGAGTTTACTCAAACTCATGTCCATTGAGTCGGTGATGCCATCCAACCATCTCATCCTCTGTCGTCCCCTTCTCCTCCTGCCTTTAGTCTTTCCCAGCATCAGGGTCTTTTCAAATAAGTCAGCTCTTCACATCAGGTAGCCAAAGTATTGGAGTTTCAGCTTCAGCATCAATCCTTCCAATGAATATTCAGGACTAATTTCCTTTAGGATGGACTGGTTGGATCTCCTTGCAGTCCAAGGGACTCTCAAGTGTCTTCTCCAACACCACAGTTCAAAAGCATCAATTCTTCGGTGCTCAGCTTTCTTTATAGCCCAGCTCTCACATCCATACATGACCACTGGAAAAACCATAGCTTTGACTAGATGAACCTTTGTTGACAAAGTAATGTCTCTGCTTTTTAATATGCTGTCTAGGTTGGTCATAACTTTTCTTCCAAGGAGCAAGCGTCTTTTAATTTCATGGCTGCAGTCACCATCTGCAGTGATTTTGGAGTCAGCAGTCATCAGGGAGATGAAACTGGGCCAGGGTGGGAGAAAGGCTTAGTTTTCATTCATTCAAAGTACCCTTTGGTACTTTGCAATACTGGAGTTGGTAGCCATTCCCTTCTGCCGGGGATCTTCCCGACTCAGTGTTATCTTCTGACCCTGTGGTTTCTCCTCTTTCCTGGTTCCTGGCAGGACTATACTTTCCTGTCCCCTTCATTGTTTATTTTTTGAAATGTTTATTTATTTGGCTGTGTTGGGTTTTAGTTGTGGCACTCCAGATCTTTGTTGGGTCTTGCAGGATCTTTCATTGTAGCATAGGGACCCTAGTTGTGGCCTGAGAGCTCAGTAGTTGCTATACACAGGCTTAGTTCCCCTGTGGCATGTGAGATCTTGGTTCACCAACCAGGGATTGAACCATGTCCCCTGCATTGCAAGGCGGATGCTTAACCACTGGACCACCATGGAAGTCCCTTCCTGTTCCCTTTAAAGATAGACATGACCATGTACTTTGCTTTGATCAAAACAGTGTGAGCAGAAGTGACCCAGATATCTTCCAGACAGAGAAGTCTTTGGAGCTGGTGATTGTTTGCCAAGGTCTTCCCTACCCACACTCACCCCAGTATTCAGTGTTGTCCTATATGGATAATCCCCGTAGACCTGGATCTCTGGGCAAAAACAATTTGCACAGAGCCATTCCTCCAAGGTTCCCAATCTCTGATGGGCAAAATGCATGAGCAAGAAAGAAATCTGTGCTTCAAGCCTTTGAGGTTTGGGGAATGTTTGTTATTATTAATACCACAGCATTATCTGGCCTATCCTGCCAATTACAGATAGGTTTCCAGATCTTCCAGTTTTTCAGAAGATACTCAAATCTGGGTCATCATATGATATCACTGTCTTTCTTTTTTTCTTAATACTTTATTAATGGTATACAACTGTTTTGCTCTCACTTTAAAAAATGCAAGGAAATATTCTAGGACTGTAACTGAATTTATTCTTTTTTTAAAACTTTATTTGGAACTTTAGTTTTTTGGTTTTTTTTTTTTTTTTTTTTAATGTGTCCCTTGGGCTTCCCTGGTGGCCCAGTGGTTAAGAATCCATCTGCCGGGACTTCCCTTATAGTCCAGTGGCTAAGACTCCATGCTCCCAGTATAGGGGGCCTGGGTTCAATCCCTGGTCAGGGAACAAAGATCCCATATGCCTCAACTAAGCCCCAGCACAGCCAAATAAATAAATATTAAAAAAAAAAAAAAAGAATCCATCTGCCAATGTAGGGGACATAGGTTCCAATCCTGACCTGGGAACTAAGATCCCATATGTGGCAGAGCAACTAAGCTCATGTGCCACAACTACTGAGCCCAAGCACCTGAAGCCTGTCTCCAACACGAGGAGCCACTGCCATGAGAAGCTCTCGCACCGCAATCAGAGTAGCCCCTGCTCACTGCAACTAAAGAAAGCCCACGCACAGTAACGAAGACCTAGCACAGTGCCGCCCCGATTAAATGCTTCTCAGTTCTTGTAACAAAGAAGCAACTAATTTTACAAGTAGAGTTTTTAAAGTAGATTTGTTTTTAATTGTAAAATATACAGAACATAAAATTTACCAATCTGACCATTTTTAAATTTATAATTCAGTGGCATGAAGTACATTCAGAATGTTGTTCAACCACACTCAGTGTTCTTAAATGTGGTCAGCTACTCCAAAAATGTTTTGAACACTTTTGGAACTGAATAAAATGTCTACAGGCCAGATTGAGTCAGTTTGAAACTTTGCCAGATGCTAGGCTCCCCCTCCCAAGCCTGCAGCCCAAGCTGCCTTGGTTTTGTACCCCCTCTCTTCTCATGCCTGGGCTTCTCTGCAGGCCCTTTCAGCTCAGAATCTTTGAATCTAGGCTAAGTGTTCCTCAGTGGATAAAGCAATGAAGCACCTAGTGCATACCTGTATAATAACACAGAAAATAGACACTTGGTCTACTAGAGGGAGTAAACAGCAGCTACAAAAGTCTCTCTTTGCAAAGCTTAACCCCAGCATAGGGCTTCCCTGGTAGTTCAACTGGTCAAGAATCCGCCGGCAATGCAGGAGACCCCACCCAGTTTCATCCCTGGATTGGGAAGATCCCCTGGAGAAGGGAAAGGCTACCCACTCCAGTATTCTGGCCTGTAGACTGACAGGCAAAGAGTTGGACACAACTGAGTGACTTTAACAGACACAGACGAACCCCAGCATCTGCCATAGGGTTACTCCAGTAGGTGGAGTTTAGAGGTAGGGTATTCCTGGAAGAAAGCACCAATTAATGTCTGAGAACCCACTCACCACTCAGTTCAGTTCAGTCGCTCAGTCGTGTCTGACTCTGCAACCCCATGAACTGCAGCACGCCAGGCCTCCCTGTCCACCACCAACTCCCAGAGCCCACCCAAACCCATGGCCATTGAGTCGGTGATGCCATCCAACCATCTCATCCTCTGTCGTCCCCTTCTCCTCCTACCCTAAATCTTTCCCAGCATCAGAATCTTTTCCAGTGAGTCAACTCTTTGCATGAGGTGGCCAAAGTACTGGCGTTTCAGCTTCAACATCAGTCCTTCCAATGAACACCCAGGACTGATCTCCTTTAGGATGGACTAGTTGGATCTCCTTGCAGTCCAAGGGACTCTCAAGGGTCTTCTCCAACACCACAGCTCAAAAGCATCAATTCTTCGGTACTCTGCTTTCTTTATAGTCCAACTCTCACATCCATACATGACCACTGGAAAAACCATAGCCTTGACTAGATGGACCTTTGTTGACAAAGTAATGTCTCTGCTTTTTAATATGCTATCTAAGTTGGTCATAACTTTTCTTCCAAGGATCTGCAGTGATTTTGAAGCCCAGAAAATAAAGTCAGCCACTGTTTCCCCATCTATTTGCCATGAAGTGATGGGACTGGATGCCATGATCTTAGTTTTCTGAATGTTGAGCTTTAAGCCAACTTTTTCACTCTCCTCTTTCACTTTCATCAAGAGGCTCTTTAGTTCTTCTTCATTTTCTGCCATAAGGGTGGTGTCATCTGCATATCTGAGGTTATTGATATTTCTCCCAGAAATCTTGACTCCACCAACCACTTCACGTGACCATAGTCTATACATTCCTATCCTAAACAACAGTCAGAAAAGGCCCACTTCCCAGGCCCACTGACTTGTGATGAAGTGACTTACCCAAGTTGACAAGGCTAGTAATGAAATTACTGGGCAGTGTAGAACTCAGAATTCCTGAAGTCTGCTTTTTAAAAATATTTTTCCCTGTGATCTTTTAATACATTTTCCTTATAGAAAATATGGCAAGGGCTTCCCTGGTGGTCCACGGGTTAAGAATTTGCCTGCCACTGGAGGGGACATGGTTTGATCCCTGGTCCTGGAAGATTCCACATGCTGCAGGGCAACTAAGTCTATACACACAACTAGTGAGCCCGAGCTCTAGAGCCTATGAACTGTACCAACTTAAGCCACCACAATGAGAAGCCTGCATAAAAACAACTGGGGTAGCCTCCACTTGCTGCAACTAGAGAAAGCCCAGGCAGCAAAGACCCAGCACAGCCAAAACAAAGAAAAATTTTAAAAGTTAAAATGTGGCAAAGGAAAGTTTCAAAAAGGAAATAAAAATCACCTATAATATTGGAAAGGATAAGAGTGATACACAGAATATGTATAACTGAATCACACAAAAAAAGAAATCTACTTTTTGAAATTTAGTAATGTTTATCTTTTTGCCAGTTTTTCTAGTGTCTTATGACTCTTGAGAGTCCCTTGGACTGCAAGGAGATCCAACCAGTCCATCCCAAAGGAGATAAGTCCTGGGTGTTCATCAGTTCAGGACTGATGCTGAAGCTGAAACTCCAATACTTTGGCCACCTCATGAGAAGAGTTGACTCATTGGAAAAGACCCTGATGCTGGGAGGGATTGGGGGCAGGAGGAGAAGGGGACGACAGAGGATGAGATGGCTGGATGGCATCACTGACTTGATGGACATGAGTTTGAGTAAACTCTGGGAGTTGGTGGTGGACAGGGAGACCTGGCGTGCTGCGATTCATGGGGTCACAAAGAGTTGGACATGACTGAGCACCTGAACTGAACTGATACACATCTAATAACAATGTATAAGGAACAAAATTTTATTTTTTTATTTTGTGTGTGTGTGTGTGTAATAAAGTTTTATTAAAGTATAAAGGAGATAGAGAAAGCTTCTGACATAGGCATCAGAAGGGGGCAAAAGAGTACCCCCTTTGCTAGTGTTAGCAATGGAGTTATATACTCTCCAATGAATCCAAAGAATATCTGGAGGTTGTAAAGGCCTCACCAGACCCACTCCCATAATTTACATTTTAAAATAACAGAGTTGGCCAGAAGGTTTAATCCAAAGATTGTCCTCAGGCAGGATACATCCTTGTAAAGACCAGACCTACTCCCATAATTTATGTTTTAAGATAACAGAATTAGCCAGAGGGTTTAATCCAAAGACTGTCCTCAGGCAGGATACATTATTGTTATATAATCCTAAGGAATGTAGAGGAAAAAAAGTAAAAAAAGTTTGTCCTTTCTTCCTCCTTGAATATCCCAGACCTCTCTCTCCTTGGGGACCCCTAGACTTCTTATCAACTTGCCTAGGAAATGACTCTCATTCCCCCCTTTTCTTTTAGGAGAATTATGTTGCCTAGGGAAAAGGGGCATCGTTCTCATTCCATAACTGCTTCGAGCTGACAAGGGGCATTGTCCCTAAATTGGTGAGGCAACATATTCTCCTAATCCTCATAGTGAGGATGTCTGATCCAGAGGCTCCAAGTAATAGTTGGAGGAGGCTGTGGCACTCATAGGCGCTCGGACAACTATTTGTAAATTAAAAGCTTTTAGACGGTTAGAAAACCCCATTATACAGTTACAGATGTAAGGCAAAATAGTCATTAAACCAAGTTAAAATCAAAATGAAAAGTCACATTATGTCCATAGTTACATCAGTCCATCTTAAGGTTGTTAGATGTCATCAGTTTAAGAAGAGGCATCACATGTGATTGTTGTCAAAGGTATTCGCAGACTTGGAGAAAGTCTTTTCCTTGAAGTGGAGATGGCCACCACAGGAAGCCTTCCACCGATGAAGTGGGGAGTGCTCCACAGACCCAGCAGTTAGACCTATTGTGGAATGCAGCATAGGAGTGAGCCCAGGACAGGAAGGCATTGTCTTGAGGATCAAACGGCAGACTCAGGATTTCTGGAGTCAGCAGAAGTAGGCTCACATAGATTATCATGCCCATTTTGTCCTGAAGGATCCCGGACGAGCCCCCAAGATGAAAGGTTGTTACTGAACGATAAGACGCTGGATTCTTGGCCTCCGGAGGAGACGCGAGGCTGGATCGCTCAGAGCTTTTGTGTAATAAAGTTTTATTAAAGTATAAAGGAGATAGAGAAAGCTTCTGACATAGGCATCAGAAGGGGGCAAAAGAGTACCCCCGGAACAAAATTTTAAATATAGTTGTGTGGGATATAAGATCAATATAAATTAATGTAAATAGAAATCTATTTAAATTATTAATGACATCATTCAAGATGCTCCTATTCTTATTTTTTCTGCAATTGATAAAATATTCTCAGAGAAATGGCTGACCACTCCAGCATTCTTGCCTGGAGAATTTCATGACAGAGGAGCCTGGGGTTGCAAAGAGTCAGACGTGACTGAGCAACTAACATGAGTAAAGGATTTGGCCACTGAGAAGTAAAGAGAACTTGAAAGAATATAGGAGTAGCAGATTTGGGGAACAGCCACTGGCCATATGGCTAAAATAGTACAATGGTTGTGCCCAAAGAAGAATCCTGAACCCCACACAGCCAGGCTAAGATCCAGCCCTTGTAAACGGCAGAGTGGTGGCTATGGTGCCATGCTGGTGGAATTTGCTAGAAATTCACCCTATAGGCTGGAAAACTATTAGGATGCTGGAGAAAGCTATTCATAGAAAATCATCTCACCACAGTTACTGTATGAAAGCACATAAGCAGGGTAGGTCCTGGGGGAAGCTGCTGGCTGTTAGGTCCTGCTGGTCACTTACACATCAGGAGCCTGGTGCTGGGGAAGTCATCCTCAGAAGCTAAGCAGAGACCAGTTACATTTACTGCAAGAGCCTGGAAAAGGAGCACACCAGAATCAGAGAGGAAAACCTTTTCTCCTCCAGTGTCTCTCCAGGGTCGTTATTGGCCATGCTTAATATGCCATTAGGCAATAAAACAATGTTTAAATGGTTCAGATTTTCAGAAGCAGGCAAAAAGGTTGAATTGGAATTGAGACAATAAATCAACAACCAGCACTTTCTCAAAAGGGTTTCATGTATGTACTGAAACTATAGTTTGGTACTTCTCTGGCAGTCCAGTCTCTAAGACTCTGCGGTTCCACTGCAGGGGGCACAGATTCGATCCCTGGTCAGAGAACTAAGATCCTGAATGCTGTGCAACATAGCAGAAAAAACAGAAAATGTCTATAGTTATGTTCAATGTGGTTCCCCAAAACCAGAAGGAGGAAGGAGACTATAAGTACACCTGGAAACTAAGGGACAGTATCTCTAAGGAAAGGACTAGAAATCTGAGTTTTTAATAAGCTCTCCAAGCAGCTTGGCTGATGAGAGAACTTTGACACTACTAACTTGGACGGTGGAGCCCCTTGGATATTACAAGGATAGAACCAGTCTGGTTCTCTGTATGTGTATGTGAAGTTCTGGGTCTTGGTACACCTCTTTGTAAGATACTAGAACTTCTCTGCCTCTGTGTGTCTTCACTCATGGATATGGGTCTCATGCCTTTGTAGCTTGTTTTCCCATCTCCTCTGTGCCTGCCTCTCAGTCTAAATATCTCGGCCTCCCAAGGCATGCCCTCTAATGCCTTCTAACTTTAATACTTACTGCGGACACTTAAGCTTGGTGGACTTACAGTCCATGGGGTTGCAAAGACGTTAGACAGGACTGCGCACACACATCCTCTCCTTGCAAAGCAGGTTCTTAACCACTGGACCACCAGGGACATCCCCCTTTCAACTTTTACATGCTGTTCTGTCTCCTTCCTTCCCAATGGGTCCATCTTCCATCTTGAGACGAAGCAAGACTTCCTCCTCTGCAAGCATCCTCTCCAGTCTGAGAGATCCTTTCATAGCTCCAAAGGCACAAGCTCCTTTAACACTTGTACTGTACTGCATTATCCTCTTGCTTCCCTGGCTCCCTGCTAGGCTATGTCTTTTCCATTACTGCATCTTGGATGCCTAGCACAGTGCCGCCCACGGTTGGCAATCAGCAAATACTGAGTAAGGAACTGAGATTGTCCCTCTAGGGAGGGACGGGGGTGGGGTGGAGGCGGTGTCTGGCCTCTTCACAGCGGGGGGCCCTGTAGTCCCAGCCCCTAATACCAGCCTGACACCGAGCAGGCGTTCTAAAAATGGCCAACCAGCAAGGCAAGCTAGCCGAGCTGTCCCTCCCACCGCCTAGCGCAGATGTGACTGGCGTCCAGGGGCCCTGTCCTGGCCGGAAGTCAGTGGAGAGGCCAACGGCCTTCAGGTGGCTGCCAACCCGCAAGGCCGGAGGGGGCGGAGCCCAGACCGGAGGGGGCGGGGCCGGGACCAGAGGGCGGCTCCAGTAGAGTGCACACCCGGAAGCGCGGCCGCGTCAGCGCTCAGAGCCGGTGGAGGCGTAGTCACCGCCGCAGCCGCCACCTCCTCCTCAATCATGCCGGTAAGTGGTCGCGCCGTCCCCGCCCAGCGCAGACCCGCGGCCTCCGGCTTGCTCCTCGGCTGTACCGCCGTTGGGTCAGACGTCCCTCTTCAAGGGCCCTGGCCGCGGCCGGAACTGTCGCCCCTCTTCTTGCCCCTCCCAACTATCTCCCCCCCGCGTCCCCCGCTCAGCTTCTGCGACCCTCCGGAAAATCGGATCCCCAAAAGAATTTTATCTGGGAGTCAGGCTTCAGCATATGGAAGCTCCTAGCCATCAAGCGATTACAAGCCTAAACCTTTCCTGCATAGACGGGGAAACTGAGACCACCCCAACAGGGACAGGGAGTCGCAGAGATCACACAGGAAGTTGGTGGCGATCAGGAACGAGGATGGCTGATCTCTGCGTGTCCCACCTGGATGCCTCTTCCGGCGGAGCTGGCCTGAAAGAGGGGTTTGTGGTGGCTGTTGCCTCCCATATAGGGCAGGTGTTCAGAGATCTGTGTTTTTCTTCCCTTCCCCTGCCCACTCTGAGTTTCAGGTTGGGCCATGCTGAATGCAGAGAGTGCTTTCAACCTTTCCTACCGGTCACTTTATGAACCTGAACCCATGGGCTCCAGAGAGGTTCCGGGTCCTGCCCAAAGTCACCAGTTGCTCAGTGGCAGAGTTTGGGATGGGCAGAGCAGGTCTTAGGGCAACTTTGCAACTGATTCAGTCTCATGGTCTCATTTTGTAGGTAAAATATTAAGGCCTTTTTCAGATTTAAAGAAAAAAAGGTCCACTGATTTATTCAGGGTGGTGTTGAGAAATGAGTGCAGCTCAGATTAGGCCCCTTATCTTCAGGGTCCAAGTCTCTCCTGATCTCATGTGATACTGCTACTGCTAAGTCACTTGCTCAATAAGAGTAGTCATACTGGCTTGGGAGGAAGTTCTGTTCCTGATCTGATCTTGGGGCTCCTGGCTGGTGTCTTGTGGTGCTTAACACTTTTCCCTAGGGTTGCCTGGTTTTGTGGCTCTGCTCCAAGCGGGTACCCAGAGGTATCCCACAGATGCCCTGTGTCTTAGCAGCCTAGCTTTGGGGAGCTGACAGGTGAGCCAGAGGCTCCTCCGGGCCAGGTCACAAACATCTCAGGTGTCATTTCCCTTGGGTCTCGCCAGGCACCTTGAGACAAATCCTCAGACAACCCAAAGTATGAGCAAAGAACCTGACAGAACCAGCCCTCCCAGTTGAGCAAATCTGCCTGTGACAGTGTCAGAGAACAGCACTAATCACTCTGGGTCTGGGATAGTGGAGGTCACCAGGTTTTGGTGGCTGGGTGGCATGAGGGAAAAGCCAGCTTGAGGGTGGCTCTATTCTAGGTTCACTTCTGGGAATTTATTTATTTTTTATATACTTCTGGAGATTTTGACAAAAGACCCAGAGTGAATGATCAGAATGAAGAGGGCACTTGGCAGTATTATCATGAGATGAACAGCTGAAAGAAGAAGGGTATTAATCAAGGGACTCACCCCAAAGCTGGAAAGGGGACAATGTGTCATCTGAGGGGTTTCTCACACAAACACTTGGAATCTCCGAAACTTCTTTGAAAAATCTGTGCCCCAACCCCCACCCTTGCCAGCTGGTGACCTTAGACAAACTGCTTTACCTCTCTGTCCCTTGATTTCCTCAGCATACAGTGGGGATAAAAACTGCAGCCTCACAAGACTCGTTAGTAGTAACGAAAAGTGCTAGTAAAATTCGTAGCTCAGCCACTGACATAGTCCCGAAGGAATGGTAGCTCTTGTGTAGACCTAGGACAAATTGGGTAGAACTGCAGCAGGCCGGTTTCAACCCTGTGTTAACAAGGACCACAGTGGCTGTTCACTCTGTGTCACCCTGAGTGAGTGACCTAACCTCAGCTGCCAAGAAGTGACAATACTAAGGCCTATCTTGTGGGGTTGTTGTGATGACTAAACAAGGACATGCATAGACAATGCCTGGCACATATAGGCACTCTTATATTATTAAATTCCCAATCATCAAGGTGTTCAAAGACTGAATGTCCCGGATATTTGAGAAAGCATTTCGCCTCTGGGAGGCGTCTGGATAGTATGACTCCATCCCATTCCCGCCCTTCCAGTTCTGAGATTCTATTAAAGAATTGTACAGATGACTGGGCTTTTTCATCTTCTTTACAGGAACTGTTTTATAGGTGGCAGAGCCGAGGCGCTGGCTCTGTGCAAAGTCAAGCATTCAGTGGTGGGGCCAGTCCTGGGATTCTCTGTTAAGAAGGGATTACTCTCTTCATTAAGGAGGCTTTCCACAACCCCCATATTTACTTTTGCAACTCAGAGGTAGTGGAAGAGAGCACTAAATAACGATTGCCCCGCCTGCTGGCTTCTGACCTCTGGACTGTGCAGGATGGAAAGAGACCTGTCCTTCATAGCCACAAAAGAAAGCTCTAGAGATCTATTGACTTTAGGTCCTCAGGCAGCAAAAACTTGTGCTCCTTCCCAAGGTGTCCCCATCTCAGGGTTTCTGCAGCCTTGTTTGCTGGTCCAGAACCAGCAAGGTGTCCCTGGAGCCAGGAAAACCTGGATTCACATCCCCACCTCCGTATATACCCACCACGTGACTTGGTGGCTTAGTTAACCCCTGTAACCTCAGTTTTCTCCTAAGTATAGTAGGGTGATTAGCTCCCTTTCCAAGCTGGGTGGAGACTGACTTAGATACTATATAAAGAGCATTTCACGTAGTGGGTACTCAACAGATTTAGGTTTTATGTTGGCCTTGCAAACCCATTAAAGGTTTAGATTGGTATACAGATGCAAGCTATTGACGAACCTTTTTTTGTTGTTGATGTGGACCATTTAAAAAATCTTTATTGAATTTGTTACAGTATTGCTTCTGCTTTATGTTTTGGTTTTTTGGCTGTAAGGTTTGTGGGATCTTAGCTCCCCAACCAGGGATCAAATCTGCAACCTCTGCATTAGAAGGCTAAGTCTTAACCACTGGACCACCAGGGAGGCCCCACCCCCACCCCCATTGACTAATCTTGATTACCAGTTACTCTAGAGCAGGAGTCAGCAAACTTTTTCTTAAAGGGCCAGACAGTAAATACCTAAGGCTTCATGAACTATGTGGTCTGTTACAAGTCCTCAACTCAGCCATTCTAGTGTGAAAGTAAACGAATGAGCTTAGCTGTGTTTCAGTAAAACTTCACAAAGCCAGGTTGCAGGCAAGCTGTAGTTTGCCAGTTTGTGTGCTGGAGCAGCATCTTAAACTATTACGTGAGCAGGAATGAGCTGGGTGTCTTGTTAAAAACCGAGGATTCTGATTCAGGAGGTCTGAGGGTAGGACCTGAGAGTCTGAATTTCTGGCATGTTCCCCAGTGATGCTGATACTGAGAACCACCTGTTAAAGGCAAGATTTTGGAGTCCTCACTAGAAATCCTCATTTCCAGAATTTGTTGTGGTTGTTGCTGAATAGTCACAAAATTAGCTGAAAGGATCAAGTGTGTTTAACTAGAAGAAAAGGAAGACTATTTTCTTTAAGGCAAGTTTTGCAGATTTGGCCTCAGTAAAATAGTGGTTTTCTGGTTGTGTAATGATGGTGCAAATGATGGTTATATAACTCAGCAAACCAAAGTACAAAACCAAAGTACTTCACTCTTGGCCTCAGTTTCCCCTGTATAGCATGATGATAATCCAGACCGAAAGATGGTTTGAGACTTGGAGAGAGCCTGGGAAGCCATTTAGACCAGTTTTTCTCAGGTGTGTGGTCTTACCCTTCTGTCTCTCCTCAGTGGGTTAAAAATGGAGGGTCCTAGGGCCCACCCAGAGCCACAGTGCCCACTGAGCCAGCCTGCAGACCTGCCTGGTCCCCAAGGCCCGAAGTGATTCTTCTGTGCACTGAGGCTGAGAAAACTTAACTGGTTAATGGTTTAGATAAGGGGACTGGGGCCCTTAAGGGCAAGCATTTTGCCTGAGGTCTTCCAGTAAGACACAGTGCTATACCCAGAATTCCTATTAAGGTAACAGATTTGAAATACTCCATGAAAAATGTAGACAGTTTTTTTGTTTTTTCTTCTTTTTAAGGGATAGAAAAGAGGGAAGTGGAATAAAGTAATAACAATAATAATATGAATAGCTAACTTTCTTTTTTTTTGGCCACATGACACAGTTTAGTTCCCCAACTGGGGGTTGAATCCTGGCCCTTGGCAGTGAGACTGCAGAGTCTTAGCCACTGGGCCACCAGGAAAGTCCCTGATAACTAACTTTTTACCCCAGTGGAACCTACTACTAGGCTCCAATCTCTTTACCTAACATACTAGTTATCTATCACTCCTGATTAATTACCCCCCAAACTTAGTGGTTTAAGACAACAAATATTCATTAACTTACAGTTTGTGAGTGTCAGGAATCTGGAAGCGGTTGTCTCTCACGGGAGGTACAGTAACCACATTGTTCAGGGCTGTGGCCCTCTGAAGGTGGATCAGCTTCCAAAAGGGCTCCCTCACATGGCTGTTGGTTGAAGGGCTCAGTTCCTCACCGTGTGCACCTCTCCATAGGTTTGCTTGAGACTCCTTAGGACATGACAGCCAGTTTCCTCAGGAGTGAATGATCCTAGAGAGAGTAAGGCAGACAACACATGTCTTTTATGAGTTGGCCGCCAAGTTCACCTAACATCACTTCAGCCATATTCTACAAGACACACAGGCTAACCCTGAGACATTGTGGGATGAGACTACTCAAGGGCATAAATACCAAGAGGCAGAGATCATAGAAGAGAAGCAAAAGGCAAAGGAGAAAAGAAAAGATATACCCATTTGAATATAGAGTTCCAAAGAATAGCAAAGAGAGATAAGAAAACCTTCTTCAGTGATCAGTGTAAATAGAGGAAAAACAATAGAATGGGAAAGACTAGAGATCTCTTCAAGAAAATTAGAGATACCAAGAGAACATTTCATGCAAAGATGGGCACAATAAAGGACAGAAATGATATGGACCTAACAGAAGCAGAAGATATTAAGAAGAGGTGGCAAGAATACACAGAAGAACTATACAAAAAAGGTCTTCCAACCCAGATAATCATGATGGTGTGATCACTCACCTAGAGCCAGACATCCTGGAATGCAAAGTCAGGTGGGTCTTAGGAAGCATCATACAAACAAAGCTAGTAGAGGTGATGGAATTCCAGTTGAGCTATTTCAAATCCTAAAAGATGATGCTGTGAAAGTGCTGCACTCAATATGCCAGCAAATTTGGAGAACTTAGCAGTGGCCTCAGGACTGGAAAAGGTCAGTTTTCATTCCAATCCTAAAGAAAGGCAGTTCCAAAGAATGCTCAAACTACCTCACAATTGCCCTCATCTCACACACTAGTAAAGTAATGCTCAAAATTCTCCAAGTCAGGCTTCAATAGTACGTGAACCGTGAACTTCCAGATGTTCAAGCTGGATTTAGAAAAGGCAGAGGAACCAGAGATCAAATTGCCAACATCCATTGGATCATCAAAAAAGCAAGAGGGTTCCAGAAAAACATCTACTTCTGCTTTATTGACTATGCCAAAGCCTTTGACTGTGTGGATCACCACAAACTGTGGAAAATTCTTAAAGAGATAGGAATATCAGACCACCTGACCTGCCTCCTGAGAAATCTGTATGCAGGTCAGGAAGCAACAGTTAGAACTGGACATGGAACAACAGACTGGTTCCAAATAGAGAAAGGAGTATGTCAAGGCTGTATATTGTCACCCTGCTTATTTAACTTATATGCAGAGTACATCATGAGAAATGCTGGGCTGGATGAAGCACAAGCTGGAATCAAGATTGTCGGGAGATGGAGAAGGAAATGGCAACCCACTCCAGTATTCTTCCCTGGAGAATCCCAGGAACAGAGGAGCCTGGTGGGCTGCCATCTATGGGCTCGCACAGAGTCGGATGACTGAAGTGACTTAGCTGTAGCAGCAGCAGTGCCACAAAGTGAAAATATAGGTCACTAACTACAAACTGCCAAAGGGTTCCATTTCCACTTAAACCAAGGTCATACACATTATGTCTGAACTTTTTTTTATTTTTGTCTTCATTCATATCTTGGTAGTTTTCCCTGCTTTCCAATAAAGTTCTTCTATGAGGGCTAAAAAAAAAAAAAAAAAAAGATTGCCAGGAGGAAATACCAGTAACCTCAGATATGCAGATGACACCACTCTTATGGCAGAAAGTGAAGTGAAACTAAAGAGCCTCTTGATGAAAGCGAAAGACGAGAGTGAAAAAGTTGGCTTAAAACTCAACATTCAGAAAACCAGGATCATGGCATCTGGTCCTATCACTTCATGACAAATAGATGGGAAAACAGTGGAAACAGTGACAGGCTTTATTTTTCTGGGCTTCAAAATCACTGCAGATGGTGACTATGAAATTAAAAGATGCTTGCTCCTTATAAGAAAGGTTATGACCAACCTAGACAGCATATTAAAAAGCAGAGACATTACTTTGTCAACAAAGGTCCATCTAGTCAAAGCTATGGTTTTTCCAGTAGTCATATATGGATGTGAGAGTTGAACTATAAAGAAAGCCGAGTGCCGAAGAATTGATGCTCTTGATCCGTGGTGTTGGAGAAGACTCTTGAGAATCCCTTGGACTGCAAGGAGATCCAACTAGTCCATCCTAAAGGAAATCAGCCCTGAATATTCATTGGAAGGACTCATGCTGAAGCTGAAACTCCAATACTTTGGCCACCTGATAGGTAGAACTGGCTCATTTGAAAAGACCCTGCTGGTGGGAAAGCTTTGAAGGCAGGAGGAAAAGGGGACGACAGAGGATGAGATGGTTGGATGGCATCACCGACTAAATGGACATGAGCTTGAGTAAACTCCAAGAGTTGGTGATGGACAGGGAGGTGTGGCATGCTGCAGTCCACAGAGCCGCAAAGAGTTGGGCACGGCTGAGTGACTGAATTGAACTGAACTGAAGAGATCATGGGGCCATTTTGCATGCTGGCTGCTATGCTTAAAATGCTGTGTTCATTTCCTTCACCAGCCTGGAGAGGAACTCTCATCCCCATTTTGCAGATATAGAAACCAAGGCACAAAGGAGTTAAGTTACTTACTCATGGTCACACAGCTACTAATTGCCAGAGCTGGGATCTGAAACCAGGTCTTATTTCCAGAGATTACAATAGAGGAAGTATTGGTATAAATAACCTTTGTTTGAAACCAAAGGAAGAACCCAGGGTTCTTCAACCAGCTCTATCAATTATCTATTCACTCAACAAACTGTATTAAGCCCTTCCTCTGTGCCAGGCACTCACCATTTCATTTACTGGGGATGCAGCAGTGAACAGAACAGAGCTCATGTTCTGGGAGCTTGCCTTCATGCCCTTGGTTTGTTAGATATCCTGGATATGGTAGTATATTGAGCCCACATGGAGAGTCCAGGAACCTGAGTTCTCTTACTGGCCCAGCTTTAGCTCACTGGGAACCCAGGCAAATTCTCTCCCTTTCTAGGACTCCCTTTTCTAGGTGCTGCCTCTGAGGCACCTGGAATGTGACAGTGGTCTCTGTACTTCAGAATCACCGTGGAAGCTTATTGGCCGTAATAGACACCTCAGCCCTCTGGCTTGCTGACCAGAACCTATAGTTTTTAATAAGCTCCCAGGTGATTCTAATGCAGAGAGGGATCTTCTGACGCATAATTACGACCCCCAGATCAGCACTGCTCAGAGCATGCCCCCCCCCCCCCACCAGAGTTACTAGTGATTCTGAGACAACGGCATAGCTGAAAAATCAGAATGTTGAAGGTGAAACTAGAAACCAGCATTTTAAACTTCCTTCTCAGGTGATTCGATACATTGTGTGCCAGCTACTGCTAAAAAACTTCCAGGGATTCTGTCCTTTAACACAACCACCTCTGAGATACAGAGACCCTGAGTTAACTCCACTGTACAATTTAGTAGAGTGAGACTCAGACTACTGACGAGTCTGATGACAGCCCGACCTTGCCTTTCTCTGCCCTCTGTCTTGGGGCCCTGAGTGGGCCTGCGTGCCAGTGGGTGTGCGGGTCCCTCTGCAGGACCTGGCTCACGGTCCCCTTTGTCTGTTTCAGAAGCACGAGTTCTCCGTGGATATGACCTGTGAAGGCTGCTCCAACGCAGTCACTCGAGTCCTCAACAAGCTAGGAGGTGAGTGAGTGGCCCTGGGTTGGGGGTGGGGTGGGGGGACTGGTACACTTATATTAAATGAATGCAGGCGTGGAGCAGGAGAATCTTGAGTTTAAGCTGATCATAATAGTGAGACCAAAATGTACTGAGTTACTTAGCATGTGCCAAGTACTCTGCTTCATGGCATCTGTGGATCATGTCATTTAATCCTCACCACAACCATTTCAGGTAATTTCTTTGACCATCTCGGTTTCAAGCAGGAGGGAACTGAAGTTCAGAGAGGTTGAATAACCTGTTGGGATCACGTAGCCAGTGAATGACACAGCCAGTAAATTTGGCCTGGAGGAGCCCTTGCAGGACTAGTTACTATGTTACATTCATCTCTACTCTGGTAACTTTTGTTATGTGATGCATTTGAGTGTCATTTTCTATTAAGATTTTAAAAGTTGTAACTTTTTTTTTTAAGTTGTAACATTTTAAGAAACAAACTTTCAATCAGTCATGCTGGCAGAACTTCTAAAGCACCCCTTTTGGGTGTATTTAGAAAACCATTCTCCAGTCCCCTCAGTTCTCATCTGGGGAAACTGAGGGCCAGAGTGGGCTAGAGTCTGGCCCTGGGGTTCCATGAGATAACAACAGAGTTGTGATCAGAGTTCTGGGGGCAATCCGTCTTTTAAGATTTTCATTTCTAAAACCCTGGATAATAAAACACCCAATTTTCTTTTTTAGTTTATTCTTAATTGAAGGATAATTGCGTTATAACATTTGTTGGTTTCTGCCATACATCAACATAAATTAGTTACAGGTATTCATATGCCCCCTCCTTCTTAAACCTTCCTCCCAACTCCCACTATTGTTGTTGTTCAGTCAAGTCATGTCTGACTCTTATCAACCCAATGGACTGTAGCACACCAGGCCTTCCTGTCATCACCATCTCGGGGCCATTGAGTCAGACCTCCCACAATGATAACACCCAGTTTTCCAAGGGCTCTCATGGGGTTGTCATCCTGTTAGCACTTAAAACAGTCCTCTGAGCTATACTTTCCATCTGTGGAATGGGGATGTTGACACCAGGCCCCAGAGAGGGAAGTGACCTGCCTAGAGTCCCATAGTGAGTCCATGGCTTATTTCTAGACTGTAAACTGGAACCTGAACTTGAAAAAATCTGAAACAATGGAAAAAACTTGACCACAAACTTCCTGTGTGACCATGGCCTCCTCTTCTGGGGCCTGGCTTTCCCCAGCTAGGGTATGGGAATGTCAGTCTCTTAGCGTTGCTCTGGATGCTTTAAGGTGAAACTCCATGGCTTACCTGGTGGCTCAGTGGTAAAGAATGTGCCTGCCTGTGCAGGAGACATGGGTTCCACCCCTGGGCTGGGAAGATCCTACGTGCCACTGAGCAACTAGGCTCATGCACTACTGAGCCTGTGTTCTAGAACCGGGGAGCTGTAACTACTGAAGCCCACGTGCGCTAGAGCCTGTGCTCCACAGTGAGAGAAGCCGCTGCAATGAGAAGCCCGTGCACCGCAACTGGAGAGTAGCCCCACTCACCACAACCGGAGAAAAGCTTGCGCAGCAACCAAGTTCCAGCGCAGCCAAAAATAAATAAATGTTTTTTCTTTTCTAAAAGAGTGAAACCCTGCTCGGAAGCCCCTGTATACAAGCAACAGGTCTGGATGAAGTGAGGGCCAGCCTGCTTTCACTCTTGCCAGCTCTAGAACACCTGCCTGGGGACCTGGGCTGCCAGAAACACAGCTTTGAAATCCACTGAGTCGGATGATCCCAGAGTGTCTTCCAGCGCTATGATGCCACCAGAATATTTACTCTGAAGAGGAGGGAAGCCCTTTTGAAGCAAAAGACAAAACCCAGAGTGCAGCCAGCCCGGATGCCCTGCCCTCAGCCCCTGGTGTCCAGTAGGTCCAGAGTCAGAGGTTAGGACTAAATCCTGTGCAGTGTGCTTTTTGAGGCCCCTGCGCTGGTGCGTGAGGACCTGCCTCTGAGCTTGGGCAGGTATCGCCCACCTCTCACTGCTGTTCCCACTTGGGTGGCCACTGGAGAAGAGTCAGAAGGGTTCTCTGAGTCAGTCGGGCCACGGAGTGTCTGAAGAATCACAGATTAGTGGCATACTTGACCTGGAGAGCCCACAGGGCTGGCTGACCCCAACTCCTTCATGTTCCGATGGGGAGACTGGGGCCTGTGATGGGCAGGACCCAGCCGGTCAGTGGTGAAGCCAGGCCTGGGACTCTGCCTTTGTTATTTCAACAAGATCCGTTTGTACCTACTTGCATATGCCACCAAGGGTCCTTAAATGGACACAGCTCTTTAGGAGGGCAGTTTTGCAATACCTGTGAACATTTAAAGTACACCAATATTTTGTCCCACAATTTCCATTTTATGAATTCATGGTATAGAACTATTTTCACAAGTTTTATAAGATATGTTCAAGTATGTCTACATTGTTTTGATCAGAGTGAGAAATTGGAAGCAACCCAGTGTCTTTTAGAGGGCACTGAGTAGATGGATGTTGTGTGTGCACCGTTGCTCAGCTGTGTCTGACTCTTTGTGATCCCATGGACTGTAGCCCTCCAGGTTCCTCTGTCCATAAGATTCTCAAGGCAAGAATACTGGAATGGGCTGCCATTCCCTTCTCCAGGGGATCTTCCTCATTCAGGGATCAAACCCGAGTCTCTTGTGTCTCCTGCAGTGACAGACAGATTCTTTACCACTGGGCCACCTGGGAAGCCCTGTGATACAGTAACACTGTGGGATATGGTGTCACTGTCAAAAAGAATGAAGTAAGTCTCTATATGTGCTAAGATGGCAAGGTGTCCTGGACACTGGAAAGTGACATATAAGTAACTTGTTTACAGAGTATGATGCCACTTTGGAAAATCACTTTTCATTTATTTGTCCATTAGGAGAAGCACTGGATGGGACCCTATTGTTCAGTGATTCTTAGAGGCAGGAAATAGTAGGGGGCCTTCCAATTTCAAATTTTATTTAAAAATGTTTGCCTTTTTTTTTTTTAATGGTGTGTCCCTAGCAGTCCAGTGGTTAAAACTTCATGCTTCCACTGCAGGGGGCACAGGTTCAATCCCTGGTCAAGGAACTAAGATCCCGCAAACCACAGAATGTGGCCAAAAAAAAAATTGGTATGTCTGTATTACTTTTGCAATTAAGAAAAAAAAAATTTTAAGCCCTTATTTAAAGGAGGAATGGACAAATTATAGCCTTTGGGCCCACAATCTGTTATTGCACAGCTGAGAATGGTTTTTACATTTTTTAGGCTTGTAAAACAATATGGGGCTTCCCAAGTGGCTCAAGTGGTAAAGATCTGCCTACCAATTCAGGAACCACAAGAGAAATGGGTTCAATCCCTGGGTCGGGAAGATCCCCTGGAGAAGGAAATGGCAACCCACTCCAGATTCTTGCCTGGCAAATCCCATGGGCAGAGGAGCCTGGCAGGCTGCAACACATGCATTCGCAAGAAAGTCAGACACAAAAGTGAAAGTCACTCAATCATGTCCAATTCTGTGACCCCACGGACCAAACAATGCGTGGAATTCTCCAGGCCAGAATACTGGAGTGGGTAGCCTCTCCCTTCTCCAGAGGATCTTCCCAACCCAGGGATCAAACCCAGGTCTTCCGCATTGCAGGCAGATTCTTTGCCAGCTGAGTCACCAGGAAAGCCACAACAACACAAAACAATCTACGGAAGATCATGGGGCAGAGGCCATGCAGCTCACAGTTCTTAAACCATGGGCTCTCTGGCCCTTTTCAGAAGTTTGCCAATCCCTGGTCTAGAGGAGAGGGAAAGGGTGGGGTGAACAATTCAGGAGCCTGACTGGGTACATGTCTGTCCTCCCCACCCCACTTCCTGCAGGAGTTCAATTTGACATTGACCTGCCCAACAAAAAGGTCTGCATCAACTCTGAGCACAGCGTGGACACTTTGCTGGAGACCCTGGGGAAAACAGGAAAGGCTGTCTCCTACCTCGGCCCCAAGTAGAGAGGCCCCGTCCGGCAGCCTGCAGGATGGACCAACATGGGCAGGTGGGTGAAGGCCCCAACACGGCCACCAAATATGTCATTACCCAGTGCAAACCACAAGCTCAGGGACTCCTTCCAGTCTCCCGCAAGCAGACAGAGCACTGCTTGATGTATCCCGGGGACCCCGCTATGACTTTGGGCTATAGTTCATGATCAACAGGGTTTAAATGTAAGCATCTGGCCCTGGGCAGTGTGTCTTTTACTTTGATAATATAACGGTCCCTTCAGAGACGATACTTACTCCCTGAACTTTGTTCACTGACCAGGTAAGTGAATTCACCTTGGCTTCCATCCCCACTTGGAACTGTTGTCAGCTTCCTGAGCATGGGCTTTGCCCAGACTGGTGCAAAAACAGTGTGATCAGGTTGGTAGCTTCTTAAAGCCTACCATATAACCCAGCCATTCCTTGCCTAGTATTTACTCAAGAGAAATGAGAAGCACTGTCCATATGAAGGCTTGTAAATACTGATAGTGGCTTTACTTGTAATAGCCAAAAGCTGGAAACAACCCAGCATCCATCACTAAGTAAACAAACTGTGGTATAGCCATATAATTGAATACTATTGTCCATGCAACAACTTCAGTGAATCTCATGTATAAAAGAAGTGAGTGAAAGAAACCAAGAAAAGGGAACATACTGTATGTTTTCATTTATAGAAAATTATTTAAAAAAAAAGAAAACTTGTCTGGTGAGGGTATGTGGGTGTATTCATCTGAGAAGTTACAGATCATCACATTGTACACTAAAATACGTGTATAACATGACAGTATATACCCCCAATAAAGTCGTTAAAGGTGAAAAACAACAAAAACAAAATAGCAGTGTGTTTAAGCTGGCTGTTCCCTTTGATGTTACATAATCAAAGAAAGGCAGGTGGCACTGTGCCAGCACCCTTCACTGTGGAGCCGGGGCAGACTTTAGTCATCCATGCAGCGTTCCTTCCCTCTGTGCGCAGTCTCAGTCTCAGAACCCTTCAGAGCACAGCCCTCCCGGTGGTCACTGCCCCTGAGTGCCTTTAATGTGTGGATGACAACAATCACAATGTCCCTGATGTTGGCCAGGGCTCTCACTGTAATTAGGAAACATGAGACCTGGAGAAGGGCAGTGACTTGACCGAAGCTTCACACAGATGAGTGCCAGGAGCAGGCTGCAAGTCAGGTGTCCAACTGTCCAGCGGCTGTTCGGCCGCAGCCTCCTTCCTAAAGGTGGGTGTTGGAATCTGAGCCGTGGGGATGTCCTGTGTATCTGGTGACATCACATGCAGATCACAAGATGTCAGGTGTGTCTGTCTTCCTCTTCCCCTTTCTGCCCATGGATACAACCGTGTTCAGGAATGAGCCCAGGATGAATAATCAGTATTCCAGGAGTCTAGTCTTAGTTCTGCCCTCAGTTCACACTCTGACTTTGGACATTTGTCTTTTATTCCTGAGATCTAGTCCTCTGTCCTGTAAAATGGGGCTGTAACCTCTACCTTGCTTTACTGCCTTGTGGGGGTTGCTATGACGTCCCTCTGAATATGAAGGATGATCTTTAAAAGGAGAGTAATGTTTCCACAATACCAGTGTTCATCATGGTGGTTCTTGTGTCCCTGGGATTCTGGGAGGATGGGTGGGACCCTGGGTCCCTCCATCTAACCTAAGTAGCCCTATTTTATGTTGGGTATAAGATTGTGTTTATAGAAGTCCCAATGACAAGGATGGATGGAGGAAAGGAAAAGTTACTCAGTGGCTCCACACATGGGGGAGCCCCAGTGTAGACACACTGAACTGGAAACTCCTGACTTGAGCATGTAAATTTTAACTGAAAAATTAATACCTGGACTTCCCTGGTGGTCCAGTGGTTCAGTGGCTAACATTCTGCACTCCCAATGCAGGGGGCCCAAGTTCAATCCCTGGCCAGGGAACTAGATCCCACATGCTGCAACCAAGACTCAACACAGCCTAATGAATTTAAAAATATATATATATTTTATAAAATATATAATATTATAAAATATAAAATTATATGTTTATTATTTTATATTTTATTATAAAGTTTATTATACTTATATATTTTATTATTTTATTAAATATATTGTAAAATATAAATTATAAAATATACAATATATTTTTATAAAATATATAAAAAATTATATATATATATATATATATAAAAGTAATACCAGCCTGTTGTAAACCATGTATAGCTTAATGTGTGTTTTTTCTCATAGTAGGCTCTTCTTTTCAAATTGAGATGAAGTTCACACAACATTCAGCTAACCATTGTCACATGTACCACTCGTGGGCCTTTATAGTGTGTTCACTTGTTGTACCTCCACTCTCATTTCAAAACTTCGTCACACTGGGAAGACTCCCTGTACCCATTTAAGCTCACACTCAATCCCCACTGCCTCCTCTCTCCATCCCCTGGCAACCACAAATCTGCTTTCTGCCCTTCTGGACTCACCTATTCTGGATGTTTCCCATAAAAGGAAACATTACATGACCTTTTGTGTCTGGCTTCTTTCACTCAGCATAATGTTTTCAGGATTCACTTGAGCTTAGCATGTATCAGTACTTCATTCCTTTCAATGGCTAGATAGTTCTCATAGTAGTTTTCATTAATTTATCTATTTTAGCTTTTTTTTTTAATTATAGGAAGTGTCAAAACTATGCGAGTAGAGTCGTAAAATGAATCTCCACATGCCCATCACCCAGATCCAACACTTAATTAGTCATTGCCATCATTTCATCCGTGGCCCACTCTCACCAGCCCCGTACTCACAGCAAACTCAGGCATCATGGAGTTCGGTCTGCACTTGTCAGTGACGATGTGTAGCATGAAGAGGCTCCTGGGGGTTCATAGGCACAGCACTGGGTGAGAATTGCTGATCAAGCCAGTTTTACTCCCACACACCAGGCAGCATCTGTCTCTGAGTCTGTTTTAAGAGGCTCCCCAGTGACTGATTCGAAGCCAGGTTCAGGAACCAGAGGATGAATGTTTATCACTTATGAGGTCTCCTTGATCATCTGGCTCTTAGCAAATTTGTTTGCTCATGGCTTTTTTTTTTGTTGCCATCCCAGTATAAGTTGAAACAAGACAGAGGAAGTGCTCCAGCAGCCCTGGGAGAGCCCTAGAAGAGGGCCTCTGCAGTGATCGGCTTAGCAAGGTCAAGGTGTTCTTGTAGGAGCGGCATGCAGGGCTGGACATGGGGTTCAGTCCCACTCGGCACCTGGGCTTCCCACTTCACCCCCTGCAGCTGCCTCCTGGTGAATCTTTACTGCTTCTGTAATGTCTCCATGTGCACAGCAGATGGCGCCAGTGTTCCACCTCACTTCTCATTTCTTCCAGGACGCTGATCCTCTCCTGCCTTCCAGACAGACCTAGGACCTGGCAATCCCGCTCAGCAGTGGTAGTTCCTGCGGAGACCCTCATTTACCCTGCTCCTCTGTAGCTCCCCTGCAATAAAGTCAAGGGGATTTTGCTGGTGATACTGTGTCTTGCCTGGTCTTGTCACTTGCTTACGTGCTGTGCTGTGCTGTGGTGCTCTCGTGTTGCTGTGAAGGAAATAACGACAGTGCTTCCTTGGGTTGGCGTTCTTAACAGCTCCCAGGTCCAGTGGACTCTGAACCTTGGCTGTGTGAGCTTTTGCAGATCACTTGCCCTCTCTGGGCTCACTTTTCCTCATCTATAAGTGAAGGTGTTGGGTTAGGTTGGTGATCCTCTTTCTTTTCACTACTTTCTTAGACTCTGTATATTGAAAAACTTTTGTCTGTCAAGTGAATGCATTTAAGGGACGTAAAATTGTATGGTAATGGGAATAATAATGGGAAGATGTGCTTGTGTATCAGAATAATGGGAAGAGAGAGATTGTCTGGGATAGAGTCCAAGCTCCACATCTCCCAGCTGGGCCACATAATCTCTTGGTGTCCACAGGCATAAAATGTGGTAACAGCATCTCTTGCAAATGGTGGTTGTGGGGATTAAATGGGATGACTCGTGTAAATCACTTAGAGAGTGCTTGCCAGTTAGAAATCACTCAGTGAACATTCTCTATCCACGTACACTTTTTTGGTGTGTATTTAATTAATCAAGTATCTACAGAGATGGCAATTAGAATCCCAGTCAGCCTAAAAGTTAGTGCCTACAGAGTTGATTCAGTTATATCAAAACAAAGGGAATGTTTTCACTTGTATAGCTTTATTTACTTTTTAAAAATACTTTCAAGCAGCAGCTCTCAAACTGTTTCATCTCAGGACCCTTTAACACTTGAAAATTTCTGAGTGTCTCAAAGAGTTTATGGTTATGTGGGTTAGAAATTAAAACAGGAATGTTTGAAACACAGGAATACATAAGCACATCTCCCATGAGCCATTGGGGCGAGATGAGGTCATCGCACAGAATTTAGATACTGGAAACTTCACTGCATGATTTTAAGAGAAAGGGGGGGAAAAGACATCTTGTGGGAGCAGTTTTGACCTGGCATTCCTACTGAAAGGTCTTGGGAACCACATCACTGCTTTGATCAGTGACCTGAGATGAGACCTGGGTCTGCCTGTGGCCACCTGTGACCTTGGACCAGTCACCTCTCTTCCAGACGCAGTTTCCTCATCGGTACAGTACACAATATCGGCACCTCAGAGGCCTTAAGTACGACTCTGCCAGCCCTAAACCTGTGCTAGTGTAACTCTGGCCCCGTTATGAAGTACGAAAGCAAGTCTCAGCCATTTCTGCCTTTGTGGTCCCTCAGGGGCACAGGGCTTCTGCCAGCCTTCACGGTATCTAGGTATCTTGGCCACAAGATGGCACTATTCTTTGGCTTTGACCATCCATGGAGATGTTGAAGACCATTTCTGTGGAATCTGGGAGTGCAAACTTGAGTTTTTCCATTTTCACAGCTTCCCAGGAGACCTGGTTGATGCTGGCTGGACCACTGGGAATGCCCAAGGATGGAGACACGGGTGCCTCTTGGGGCGAGTGGTCCTTGGAGGAGTTTCTTTCCTTTGATTTTTCTCCACCCCACCACTCCCTGCTGGAATCCAGGTTTCCAGCTGAGGTCCTAGGTTTCACTCTTCAATGCCCCAAGCAGCTGGAGCCAATAAGATCCCACAGCAGGGTATGTGTGTGTGTTGAAGGGGAGCAAATGTATCCACATGTCACTCTGGTGCTCGCCCCAGTGCCTGACCCCAGCCCACCTGCTCAGCCTTCCCAGCCCTCTCTGCAGCCAGCTGCATCTCCCAGCTGCCTTGCTTTTTGTTCACGCTACCTCAAGATGGAATGATCTCGCCCGCCTCCCCACCACCGCCTGTCTCCACGTACAAATTCCTTTCCCTCCCTTGCATACCACAGCCTCCATGAAACCTCCACAACTGGAAGTAATTTATCTCTCCTCTTGGCCCTCCCAGCATTTATCCTCCTAGCTTCAGGGCTGAGGCAAAGCTTTTCATCCACGTGTCTTTCCTGTCCTCAACGATCAGGCCACACATCTGTTCCCTCAGTGCAGAAAGCAGGCACAGTGGGGATATTTGATGGATATGTAATGAATGGCTGCTATTTGGGGGCTGTTTATTGTGCATCCTGCCCTTATATTTATGTCATTCATTTTTTTAAAAATTTATTTATCTTTTAATTGAAGGATAATTGCCTTACAGAATTTTGTTTTCTGTCAAACATTAGCATGAATGAGTCATAGATGTACATATGTCCCCTCCCTTTTGAACCTCCCTCCCTTGTCCCTTCCCGTCCCACCCCTCTAGGTCAATACAGAGCCCCTGTTTGAGTTCCCTGAGCCAAACAGCAAATTCCCATTGGCCATCTATTTTACATATGGTAATGTAAGTTTTCATGTTACTCTTCCCATACATCTCACCCTCTCCTCCTGTCTCCCAGTGTTCATAAGACTGTTCTCTGTGTCTCCACTGCTGCCCTGTAAATAAATTCATCTGTATCATCTTTCTAGATTCCATATATATGTGTTAGTTTATGATATTTATCTTTCTCTTTCTGACTTACTTCATTCTGTATGATAGTCTCTAGGTTCATCCACCTCATTAGATCTGACTCAAATGTGTTCCTTTTTATGGCTGAGTAATAGTCCATTGTGTATATACCCCACAACTTCTTTATCCATTCATCTGTCAATGGACATCTAGGTTGCTTCCATGTCCTACCTATTGTAAATAGTACTACAATAAACATTGGGGTACATGTGTCTTTTTCAATTTTGGATTCCTCGAGGTATATGCGTAGGAGTGGGATTGCTGGGTCATAAGGTGGTTTTATTCCTAGTTTCTTAAGGAATCTCCATACCATCTTCCATAGTGGCTGTATCAATTTACATTCCCACCAACGGTGCAAGAAGGTTCCCTTTTCTACCCACCCTCTCCAGCATTTATTGTTTGTAGACTTTTTGATGATGGCTATTTTGACTGGTATGAGGTGATACCTTATTGTAGTTTTGATTTGCATTTCTCTAATAATATGACATTGATTTTTATCCAGTCCCTGTAAGACAGTGGACCAGGACAGACTCAGATATGGTAGATGTGTAGGAGGCATTCTTTGAGTTAATCTTACAGAGGCAGAAATTACCTGGTCTGATCCTTTTAGCAGGTTTATATTATTGTAAAAGGTCCCTGTGTGAATACAGCAGACTGAATCCCCTCTTGGGGCTCACTATTCCAGGCTCCCTTCACCTTTGCCTCTGTCCACCTTCCCTCCGTGTCCTCCATAGCCAAAGCCTTACCTTGTCCAGTGCTGACATCCCCAGGGCTGGAGAGAAGCCACACAGGTCGAAGGGTGCTGGAGGCAGAGCCCCAGCAGATTCCAGTGGCTGGACATAGGAGAGGGTAGCAGAGGGTCCACAGAGGGAACCCCTTGACTCTGAGCGAGCTTGAACAAGTCATCTCCTGTCCGTGCCTCCTGTTAAGTAAAGTTTTTGATTTTTTTTTAACAACTTTAACAAGGTATAACTTCATTTGATAAACAGCACACAACTTAAACCTATATATAATATTAATGGATATATGGAAATGTTCATGAAACCATCACCACAATCAAGAGAGTTATGTTTTCACCTGGGAAACTCTCATCAGAACCCTTGGTGATCCTTCCACCCCTCCCTCCACCCCGAAAGCAACCACCGATCTGCTATCTGCCACTATCAGTCAGCTTTCAGTTCCTAGACTTTTATATAAATACAGTCATACAGAATGGACTCATTTCTATCTGGCTTTTTCCCACTCACCACAGTGACTTTGAAATTCACTCATGTTATTGAGGTCTCAGTAGTTTATTTCTTCCTATCACTGAGTAATATGCCATTGCACAGCCATACCACAAAGTATTATTCATGCAACCGTTGATGGACCCTGGACTTGTTTCCAGTTTTTTAAACTACTCTCTGTTGCTGGTCAGGTTCCACGATGGCTCCACAGGGCACAGGAATCAAACCAAGGCAAATGCCAAACCAAGGCAGCTTAACATACGGTTTTAGCTACCCAGCTCCCTCCTCCAGCCCAGAGGGATTGAGCCACACTCTGGACTTGAACAGACCTGGGTTCAAGTTCTACCTCCACTACTTACTAACTGCATGGCCTTGAGGGGAAAGTAACGGATTTTTCTGTGCAACTCACTTCCTCATCTGTAGAATGGGGACCATGATATATCTACCTCAGCTGGCTATTGTGAGATTATATAAGGTGGCTTATGTAAGATTCTGAGACTGAAATAAAAATGCCTAATGCCTGATGGTGGCATTCCACAAATCAAGTCTTTTGAACAAAATGTTTCACCATGATACAATTTGAAGTTTGCAAACTAGAATTTGCAGATCTACAGATCTGGGTCCTTTCAACCCTACAGACTATGAGAAGGAAAAATGGACCCTCAAGCTTCGCGCTGAGTGGGAGGAGAGCGGTGGTTGTTCAGGTCACAGCCCTCTCCGTGGCATTCTCTAATTAGGGATGGTCTCTTCAAAAACACAAGCCTGTAATTTCTGGGGAGTGTCCCGCAGAGCTGCTTTTAGATTTCCGTGTCTTTAGGGGCTGTGGTCACTTAGTTTAAGTGGATGAGAGAGAGCTTGGGGAGCTTATCTGCTCCCCAAGAAGAGAAAGGTCTGCAGATCTCATGACTGCCGGTCAAAACTTTGAAAGAGAGTATCAAAGCCTCCGGAAACAAGGATGCTATCCCCCACTGGTCTGCTCATCCTGGATTCCTAGCATCCTAGTCCTTTTAGGACTAAAAATCCCCAGACAGCTGGAAGCCAGCTGGATCTCAGATGAGAATGCAGGCTCTGCAGACAACAGATGGGTTCAGTGCCAGCCTGGCTGTTTCCCAGTGGCATGAGCTTGGGCAGGTTGCTTAACTGTCCTCAGGATCTCAGTTTTCTCATCTGTAAAATAATAACTATGCCTTTTTCTCACAGTGAAATGAGATGAGGCATGCACACAGCGGGTGCTCAGCCTGGCTACTGTTACCATCATTGCAGGGTTTGGGGGAAGAAGACCTGGCTGGTTGTCCAGTCCAATGTCCACACACACCCTCACCCTGCCTCCCCCCGACGGTGGGGCCCCAAGTCTTGGCCTGCACACCAGCCCTGAGAGAGAGCTCTACAAGCAACTGGCTCAACTCCGGACAGCTCTGGGCGGCGGGGAAATTCTGGTGTTGAGCCCACACGCACCTCCCTGGCACTTCTCACAATGGAGGCTAGGTTTATCATGACACTCAGGCATCAGTCCAGCCCCTCCCCATGATGGTGCCTCAGAGGCAGAACACACTCCCTTACCCATTCCTACTCCCGTCTCTGGCCCACCCCCTCAGCTCTTCCTCGGGCATACAGCTGGAGTCATCAGACCACGTGGTCACCAGCCTCCTTGTTAATGCCCCCCGCTTTTTTTTTAGCTATACCTCAGGGCATGTAGGATCTTAGTTCCCTGACAAGGGATCGAACCTGTGCCCCCTACAGTGGAAGCATGGAGTCTTAACCACTGAATGTCCAGGGAAGTCCTCGCTGATAGTGGAAGCTGAGAAAACACAAGAGGGCCAAGCAGCCCTGGGCCCCTACTGCTCCCAGGCCTCCTCATATGGTTCCTGGCACCCGGCACATGGGTGAGTGGATCCCCCACCCCAATCCAGTTTACATTTCGGGAAGTGTGTTCTGAATCCTGTGGCTCCATAAAAGGCCTGAGGCTACCTGGTCAGGCCGCTGCCCGTCTCAGGCCTGACCCCTCCCCTGCTCAGCCACTGCCCCTCCCAGGGTCCAGTTTGGAAACCATCCTCCCTTAAGCAGCCACTTGCGGGTACCTAACTCTTTTTTTTTTTTTTCTTTCTGGTCTAAACAGAAGCTGTGGTTCCCTCTGTGTTCCTAGCAATTAGAGAGGCCAGAAAAGCCACTGAGATGGTAGGAAGGGCTAGAAGGAGAGGTGGAAGGTTAGAGGCTGGGGGAGAAACGCAGAACCTCTAAGAGCTTCAGGTGCCCTCCAGCTCCCCAGACCCTTCCACCATCACCTCCTGCCTCTGCCTCTTCCTCAGACCAAACTCCAGAGGTAGCAGAGGCCTTGAGGAATTCTAGAATGTTAGAACTGGACAACTCTTTAGAAAGAAAAACTCCTACTGCCTCATGATGGAAGTATCTAAGTTATGATGGTGATACAGAATTAAAACCATTTTATTTATAAATCACTGCCTGCATTATAATCTCTACATGATGAAGAAAGTCTGTGTAACATTTTGGTGTATTTCTTTCTACTCCTTTTTGGTGCTTATGTAAATATTTATGTGCATGCATGCTCAGTCGCTCAGTATGTCCAACCCTTTGCGACTGTAGCCCACCAGGCTCCTCAGTCCACGGGATTCTCCAGGCAAGAATAGTGGAGTGGGTTTCCAAATCCTCCTCCAGTGGATCCTTCCAACCCAGGGACCGAACCCACATCTGATGCATCTCCTGCATTGCTGGCAGATTCTTTACCAGTGAGCTACCAGGGAAGCCCCATAAACATATATATATATATATATATATATATGTAAACATAAAAGGCAATATACTGTAGTGTTTCAAAGCTCAGGGTCTGGAATTAGACTACATGGGTTTAAATCCCAGCTCCATATCTTACTGGCAAATTATTTAACCCACCTAGGTCACTGTATCCTCATTAGTGAATCAGAGATCATTGCCTTTGTATCTCAGGGTCGTACTGAGAATTAAACAAGATAACCCATGTAAATTACTTAATATGGTGCCTTCTTTGTAGTAGGCACTCAATAAGCATTTTTTCAGTGATTTTCTTTATTTATTGCGGGGTGTTCTGAGCCTTCGTTGCTGTGTGGGCTTGTCTCTAGTTGTGCAGGGGCTTCTCTCCAGTTTCGGTGCACAGGTTTCTCATTGCAGTGGCTTCTCTTGTTGCGGAGCATGGGCTCCAGGATGCTGTGGGCTCAGCAGTTGCGGGTCCTGGGCTCTAGGGCACAGGCTCAGTAATTGCAGAGCTCAGGCTTAGTTGCTCTGCAGCATGTGGGATCTTCTTGGATCAGGGATGAAGCCCATGTCCCCTGCATTGGCAAGTGGATTCTTTACCACTGGGCCACCAGGGAGGCCCTCAATAAGCATTTTAATAATTTTATTGGTGCTGATGTTTTGTAACCTGCTTCTTTCACTAAATAGTTTCCATGGATACATTTTCACCTTGGATGTACTATCTGGGGCTGCTTCTTCACTACAATGGCTGAGTTGGATAGTTGCAACAGAGATTGTCCACAAAGTCTAAAATGTTTACTATCTTGCCTTTTGCAGAGAAATTGTATCAATCCATGGACTAGATCAGTATGTCAAACTGTGTTCTATGGAAACCCAAGGTTCCTACAGGTGCCTCAGGGGAAAGAGAAATAGATGGTGAAGTTCCAGGCCCCCAGCACCTTTCTATCAAGACTGATTCTCTTGGGACTTCCCTGGTGGTCCAGTGGTTAAGACTCCATGCTTACACTGCAGGAAGCATGGGTTCAATCCCTAGTTAGGGAACTAAGTTCCCACATGCTACTATGAAAACAAAAAATAAAATAAAAAAACGACTGATCCTCTTATTTGTTAAGATTAACCACCTCACACCAGTCAGATTGGCCATCATTAAGTCTATAGGCTTCCCTGGTGGTCTAGTGGTTAAGAATCTGCCTACCAATGTGGGGGTCACAGGTTCAATCCTTGGTCCCGGAACTAAGAACTCACACGCCATGGGGCAACTGAGTCCATGCACCACAACTACTGAAGCCCTAGAGCCCATGCTCCACAAGAGAACCCAATGCAATGAGAAACCTGTACATGGCAACTAGAGAATAGCCCGTGTGCAGAAACAAAGATCTGATGCAGCCAGCTATAAATAAATACTATTTTTAAAAAGTATACAAATGCTAGAGAGAGTGTGGAGAAAATGGAACCCTCCTACACTGTTGGTGGGAGTGTAGCTATGGAGAAAGTATGGCGGTTCCTCAAAAAATCAAGAGTTGCCATATGGTTCAGCAATCCCACTCCTGAGCATATACCCAGGCAAAACTATAATTCAAAAAGATACATGTTCCCTTATGTTCATAGCAGTATTATTCACAATTCACAGCCAAGACACATTCAAACAATCTAAATGTCTATAGACAGATGAATGGATGAAGAAGATGTGGTATGTATATATACACAACAGAAAATTACTCAGCCATGAAAAGAAATGAAACAATGCCATTTGCAGCAGCATAGATGAACCAAGAGATTATCACACTGAGCAAAATCAGAAATAGTAAGACAAATACCATATGCTATCACCTACATGTGGAATCTAAAATGAACAATATGTGTGAATAAAATGAACAATATCAAATGAATATATCTATGAAATAGAAACATAATCACAGATATATACAACAGATTTGTGGTTGCCAAGGGTGAGGGTAGGTGCAGGAGTGAGGGACTGGGAGTTTGGGATTAGCAGATGCAAACCACTGAACATAGAAAAAAAATAGGTAAACAACAAGGACTGACTGTATAGCTCGGGGAAGTATACTCAATATCTTATAATAACCTATAGTGGAAAAGAACCTGGAAAAGAAAATATATATCTATATAACTGAATCACTTTGCTGTGCACTTGAAACTAACACAACATTGTAAATTAATTGCATTTCAAACATAAATTGGCAAAAAAAAAGAAAAGCGTTCTGTGTGACAGTAAAGGAGAAAGACACAGGAAGCAAACTATAAATTTTTCTATACAACCATATACGGCAAAACATTAAGATTTGTTAAAGCCAGCAGGTACATACAAAGATGTTAACTTAATATTCTCTAAACTTTCTTTGTGTGCTTGTAATAGCTCATAAATTAAAAGAAAAAAGATGATATATAAACATGGAAAACACTGCCAACAGTTCAACAGGATATACAATGAAAAATGAACATCCAGTCATCTTAGATCTGTGGTTCTCTTCCTTGGGGACACTAAGTCACCAATTTCATAAGCATCTTTCAGGAATAGTCTGCAAACGCAAGCTTTAAGATCCAAAAGAGTAACTCCACTGGGAACAACCATCCTTACGTGCATGGACATCTGATCCATTCCCCATATGGGAAGCAGCCTGCACACCAAGGCCTTCCATTTGGAGAGTCTACCTTGTGACTTTGTACTTTGGACATTGACTGGAAACCACTTTTCTTTCTGTGTCAGTGGACCCCAGCCCATCTGGTGCATCTTTTCCAATTGGTGACTTTGTGGGCCTCCCTTGTTAACCAGAGTCAGCTTCTCTGGAGAATGACTGCTTATCTCTATGACATACCCTCCCAAGGACCCCTGGGGCTTCCCTGGTGGCTCAGTTGGTAAAGAATCTGCCTGCAGTGCAGGAGACCACCTGCAATGCAGGAGATACAGGTTCAATACTTGGGTCAGAAGATCCCCTGGAGAAGGGCATGGCAACCCATTCCAGTATTCTTGCCTGGAGAATCCCATTGACAGAGGAGCCTGGTGGGCTACAGTCTATGGGGTCACAAGAGTTGGACACGATTTAGTGACGACCACCAAACCACCAAGGACCCCTAGAATGAAGATTTCATATGCCAAGCAACCTGTATTTTAAGTCACCTGGGAAGCCTATATTTTAAGTCAGACCCTCCCAAATATATTCTCAAAACTTGGTAAGAATCAGTCCAGCCATTTTCTTACAATGGGGTACACAAATAGATAAGAAGTCATAAACTTCATTTTTATATTATACAGATAAATCCTTTACTGCTCTCTGACCCTGAACTTTAGGAAAAACAAGAGAGAAAACATATAAAATGGGAACATACTTAGCACAATGTTCTGTATTTTGGCTTTTGTTTTTTTTTTTTTTTTTTCATTTCACAGCATCTTACAATGATTCCACATTTCATATTAATCCACATAGTTTTGCCCTTCTATTTATAATACAAATATTGTTTCAATTTTATTTGTGAATATACTGGGGGCTAAAATTAGTAATGATCTTATTCTTTCTAAAACAGTGTTAACTTGCTAAGTATAGGAGAACAACTTCATCTCCTTACCTGAGATTTTTTTAGTTTTACCACTAACGTCCTGTGTCCTGGGAAACCCCTCAGTTCTGGGTGAACTGGGATGTTTGGTTGTCGTATTTAAGTACCATAAAAATATCAGACAAGTTTGAATAGGAATTGGTCCATTATAGCAATGTGCACGGTTATCTTCATTTCTGGCCCCAAGTTAAATTATCAACCAAACATTTTCCGCATGGAGGAAGGATTTTCCTAGCACTTTTGTTATTATCATTGGGAACTGCCTCATGTTGTTAGGGGGCTGCATAATATTCCATTGAATGACTTCACCATAATTTTATTAAACCCATCCCCTCCCAATGGCCATTTCATTTCTTTGCAGTGTTTTGCCGGAATAAACAAGCCTGCCATAAATGTCCTTATTTACCTGTTCTATAAACTGGTAAATTCTTCACAATAATTTGTTTTGAAAATAAGGTTTTCCTGCTAAAAACAAAACTCCAAAAGCCACAGGATTAAAGACTCTTTCATTTTGGGTCTCCTGCAAGTCTCTTTTTCTTCAGGTGACTGGGCTGATGAGTTAAAAATGGGTGGGCAGCCAAGGCCCCAGGAAGGAAGCCTAGGCAAAGGGAAGGCTTCCTGGGGGGTGGGGTGGGGGAGGGGGCAGGAGGGAGGAAAACAGCCCGGCGCTGTGGTTCCCAGCTTGGAGCTGGTGTTTATCAAGGCGGGTGGGAGAGGAGCTGGCCAGACTTGGAGGGGTCCAGTGTTGGCTGGGAAAAGGGCCGGGAGACTGGAGCCATTCAGCCGTGTTCTAAAAAGAGCAGGGAGAGGAAGGAAAAACAAGCCCAGACACACACTGGGTGGCTGCCGGCTGGCCAGGGATCTTGGTACAACAAGCCAGGTGCCAGGCGTTGAGGACAAGCCAGTGGGAACCCACTCCAGACTAGGCAGGTTGAGGTCAGTTCCACAACGGCTTTTTGGATTTGTTAGGAATGGGTTTTTACAGAATATGGAATAATTCTGTACTTTTCCAGAAAGATGAGCTACATGGGCCAGAAGGGTGCATTTCTAGCCATGTTGTATATGTGGTCCATGTGTATTAATGCATCCTTTATCCCTCAAAGGGGCTTGGCATCATTTACCATGGTGTTAGTGAAACACAAGAGCCAAAAGTCAAAAAAGTTTGGGAAATGCTAGGTCAGTCAAAATCAAGCAAAATTCTCTAGTCTGGGGATTCACAGAGCCTTCAATATACAAATACCATACTTCATGGGTTTTCCAAAAGGAGAGATTGTGCTGTTTCCAAAACTTGGAGTCCTCAGAACACAACCCTACCCCCAATCACGGAATATATAATAACATCTTTACTAAATGTTGATTGCTAATTTTAACCCATAGGATAAGGCAAAAGCCAATAAGCCTATCCTTAAACATCCAAAAATCTAGGAGAGAGAGGACTGTGGAGTCTGGCCAATATGAGATGCTGTCAGGTCCTACATGAAAGTACAATGGGCACTTTTCACAGTGTAACATAATTGACTTTCATGAGCACAAGGGATTCCCTGGAATTCTGACTTGGGAGTAGCCCCATGCAGGTCACAACATTTGACTGAATATGACGGAAGAGGTCAGGTTTGCTCCAGCCTACATCTGAATTCTATTGGTCCTAGAGACTCAGCAATACACTTAACCACAGTGCTCTCTGAGGACCTTTGTGTATCGGGGTGGGTGCACACAGAACCCTGGGAGAGATGCCCTATGCTGGGTTCTGAGAAATACTGAGATCACTTCATCCAATTAGCATCCCCATTACATGACTCTGTGTCTATGACTCCACCTTTGCTGATGCATCCTTCAAGGTTAAAATGCAAAGCCATCTGGGGAGAACCACTGGCAGCCTTTCTGCCCTAAGATCTGAGTGGAAAGAGCCAGGTTAGGTGCTGGTCAAGGATGAAATGCCCTATACTAAAGAGTCTATATTTGCAAATCTTTCCTATATTTGAGTAACTAGGTAAGGCTGATACCTTGTATCGAGGGTCCCTTCCCCTAGAAAGAATTAGAAAATGAAATGCTAAGGTGTCAGGGAAAGTCTTAGTTTTCTCTGCCACTAATTTGCTGATTGATATTAGGAAGTCCTTTCCCCTCTCTGAACTTCATGTTCTCCCTCTGTAAAACGAGGTGGTCACACTATTTCCGTTATTTTCTAACTTTTGACCAGAGGAAGACTTTGTACAAACAAAGTCTTAAACTTTATCCTGTATATTGGGTTGGCCTGAAAGTTCATTTGGATTTTTCCATAACATCTTAAGGATATTGTGCTTTTAGGAGCAAAGAGGTTGCTGTGATTGAGTCAGATCATATGGAGTTCTTCCGTATGACTGCAAAATTCTATTTCCTGACCTGAGTGATAGTTACAACTGGCAGTTTCCTTGGAGAAGGAAATGGCAACCCACTCCAATATTCTTACCTGGGAAATCCCATGGACAGAGGAGCCTGCAGGCTACAGTCCATGGGGTCACAAAAGAGTTGGACATGACTTAGAGAATAAATAAGCACTAACTCCAAAATAAAAGTGGCTTGGGAATTTCCTGGCAGTCCAATGGTTAGGACTCTTTGCTTTTATTGCCAAGGACCTGGGTTCAATCCCTAGTTGGGGAACTAAGATCCCACAAGCCGAGCACCAAAAAATAAAAAACAACAATAAGAAAATAAAATTGGCTTAAATATGACAGGGTAAAGTATCTGCCTATAATGCAGGTAGACCCAGGTTCAATCCCTGGGTCGGGAAGATCCCCTGGAGAAGGAAATGGCAACCCACTCCAGTACTCTTGTCTGGAAAATCCCATGGACAGAGGAGCCTTGCAGGCTACAGTCCATGGGGTCCCATAGTTGGACATGACTAAGTGACCACTTTAAAAATGACAGAGGTTTATAACTCTTCCATATAAATGAAGTCTGGAGAGAAACAGTCCAGGAACTCAATACAATCAAGTTAGAACTAAATGACCATCATGGCTGACTCTTTGCAACCCCATGAACTGTAGCCTGCCAGGCTCCTCTGCCCATGGGATTCTCCAGACAAGAATATTGGAGTGGGTTGTCATTCCCTTCTCCAAGGGATCTTCCCAATCCAGGGATGGAATCCAGATCTCCTGCATTACAGGCAGATTCTTTACCATCTGAGCCACAAACAGGCAGGTAAATGATCATCAAAGACCCAAGATCTTTTTTTTTTTTTTTCTCTGTTTTTGCCCATCATCTTCAGCATGAGATTTCTAAGTCCAAGGTAGCCAACTGAGCTTCAACATCATGTCCACACCACAGCCAGCGAGAAAAGGGAAGAAGAAGAGCATAGACCCTCACTTTAAAAAAACACCCAGAAGTAGCGCTCACAACCATTACTTATATCCCACTAACGAAAACATCATTACATGGCCTTACCTAGCTACAAGGAAGGCTGGGAAATGAAGTGTTTAACTTTGGTGGCCAGGGACCACCCCCTGCCCCCGCCCCACCCACACCAACTGCAGTTTCCACAACAAAGAGAAGAAGGAAGGGTAGGTTTAGGGGACAATATCAGTGGACTCTGCCACAACATACTAATGAATTTTCATTTCTGATGTGTTTAAAGTTATGGGTGACCAATATTGGTGTCTTCATTGTTTTTCAGTCACAGTTTTAAATACAGCTTGAAGTATACAAAAGGAGATGAATATTAACAGTTTGTGGAACTGGAGAAGCACCCACAGAACATGGCTTAAAAACCCCTGAACCAGAAACTCCCTAAGAGATTTTCCAGCACTGACATTCTAGAATTCAATGAAAGCCCTGCCCCGTTCCATGAGCTAACAGCGGGCTTTCTCTCTGGGGACTGGCAGGGCACTTCTTGTTACCTTCAGGACTGAGAATTGTACTGTTTGTTTCTTCTGAGTCAGCATGGCCCTGGCCAAATATCTTGAAAAGCTCTCTGTCATTCAGTAGCCTTCCCTCTTGGGCTGGGAGTTCCCTAGATGAGGTGTAGTTTACTGAGGCATTGATACCTCAGTGTTTCAAAGCCAGGACAGCTTCTTAGCAGGGAATGGCTCAGACTTTCCGCCAAGAGTTTCAGAGATCTTTAGAGTAGAGGGACCTATTTTTTGGTTCAGCTCTTTCATTATATCAGAGAAGGAAGAGCTGATCCAGAGAGGCTGAGAGACTTATTGAAAGTCATCAGCAACTTGATAGCAGGGCTGGGCACATACTGACTTGTCCTGATGCTTTCCATGAACTGTGATAGCTTGAATTTAATGTACACTTTCTATGTGCCAGTCTCTGAGCTAAGTACATTACTTGCTAATATAATCTCCTCTGGCACCAGAGGCTTTTAATCCATTCCAGAGACACAGGAGGGAAGGGGTGAGGTCATGGGCCTGAAAGACTTGGTATCTTAGAGAAGGTTCTAGAAAGACCCAGGGGCCAAGGTATTATTTCCTGATTCTGACCACATTTCTGAGAGGAATGTTGTGGGGTTTGGGACGGCTGGGCAGCCTGTTGCGAGGGTGGTGGATCTGGAGCAATGAAAGGGGATCAACATAGCTGACCTGCCTCTGTGAGAGCATAACCCTGGAAAATTCCAAAGCTTCGAGCAGCCTAGTCTGGGCAGAGCCACGATCCAAGAAAACAAAGTCCCACCATCACCAGTCATTTAAAAGCTCTATAATCTTTACTTTTATATCTCTAAGAGCATTATAAAGGATCTAGTTAATTAATCTAATTAGCTAATCCATTCCTGTCCCCTTCAAATTCTCTCATCTTCTCACTCCTACTGCTCGACTGCTAGGAAAATACAAAACCCTGCACCTGGCCATGTAAATTTTTGTCTCTTTCTTCCTACGCATGAGAAAAAGAAGAATTTTTTTTAGAACTTTTAACTTTGAAATCATCACAGATTCATAAGAAGCTGCAAAGGTAGTAGCAAGAGTACTCAGGGGTCCCTGTACTCTCTAGGCGATTCCCCTAGTGGTCACTCATTTAAGACTTTCATGTTACATCTTGCCGGCTCATCTAATCCTTGCAACAGCTCTAAGAGATGACTCTAACAACGATCATTTTTCACAGGAAGAAGCTGAGTCTCAAGAAATGAAATACAGTGCTCAAGATCCCCAGCAATTTGGTACAGAATCAGGACTTCGATTCAGACTGTAAAGTTGGCACGTGCTCACATGAAGTCTCTTGTTCTCCCTCCGACTTCGCCCTGACCCTCCCCAGGAAAGAGGAAAAGTCCAGAACAGAGAGGCCCAGCCCCCCAAAGAATGCAGTCCTTCACGTCTCAGGAGTGTGAGGGCCAACTGCAGTTTGCTAAAAGTTGGAGGAGCCTCCCCTACATAGCTTGACTGTAGAGTCATCAGAACTATGTGCATGACCCAGACAGTGGCCCCAGACGCCGTTTCAGTTCTTTTCCAAAGCCAGGACACGTTTTCTGCTCTCCTTCAGGCTGCCCTTTGCCCTCTCCCGGGACCTTCTTCCTCTCTCACCCTCCTGCTCACTGTTTCTGTGAAACCACAGGATGATTCTCCTCTGCCACGTAACAAACATCATCTGCTCTTGTCTTAAAGCTGTGACTGGGGCTCACGTTGTCTCAGAGATGTGAGAAGAGGTTAGCCACCCACTTGAGTAAACACAAGATCTCCTCAGAGCCAGAAATCTGACTTTTTCTCCTGAAAGTGACAGAGCCCCCAAGCCAAAGCGGCATAAGCCCCAAAGGGACTTGACAGGCCCCTGTGAGCCAAAAGGCCAGGAGCAGGGCTGTCTACCATGTAGGGACTGCAGGCTGCTGTGTGTCACAGACATTTGTATCCTAACACATTCATCTCAGTCTGTAAAGCAACCCGTTCCCTCTGGCAGCCTTCCTGGTACCTCTTGCTCCCCGGCTGCTCCCCTTCTCATCTCTCATGCCTGCAATCTGAGAAGACAGGGATAAAGAACAAAGGCTCCTTCCAATCACAAGTTTCCCCAGAACCTTCCGCGCACAGACCGGCCTACAAGTCATTGACCAGCCCTGGGTCACCTGGCCTCTCTCTTCACTGTAAGGAGGTCTAGGAAGCTTGGTGTGTTGGCTGGACGTGGGCAGAGAGCTCCCTGAGCAAAACAGAGGGTCTTCAGATTGAGCAGAAGAGCAGACAGATAGGGGAGGCTGCCCTGGGCTGGCTTAGGGACTCAGACCAATGTCCCAGGATGGCTCTCTGTCTCTCTCATGCTGGCTTCGTGTTCACATGGGCCTCCCAGTGTGATCTTCAAGAGGCTGCTTCCACTCTGGATCTCACGTCCACTCCTAGCCCAGCCCAGGAGGAAAACACCAGATCCTTTGCTATAGACCTGCCTTCCACCTCATGCTCCTCCGTGAAACAGTCAATATTATCATGGAGCCTGGAACACTAAGTAACTTAAGCAATTAAACCGGTCCAGTCCCCATCAAATTCTCTCCTCTCCTCATTCTTACTGCCCAACTGCTAGGAATTAGCCTAGTCACATCCTTTCTCTAAGCTGGACTGAGAATGCAGGAGAGGATGTCATTGCCCAAGAGGGAAATCAAGGTATGGTGCCCAAAGAATGGAAAATGGGTGCTGGTAGCCCCCCAAAATCCCATCAACTATCTACTGCTGAATCTTGGGCATCATCCTGTTCTGAGATTCTTAAATCACTGAAGGTATGTCCCGCCTCCCCAAATATTTGATTAAAATTTCATATTTTAGATCAGTGGTTCTCAAAGTGTGGCCCCAGGGTTCCAGGGGTCCCTTTAAGGGTCCACAAGTTCCAAACTATATGTTCATAATACACTAAGATGTTATTTGCCTCTTTCACTATCATTCTCTCCCAAGGATCCAGGGGAGTTTTCCAGACGTTACGTGATGTGTTGGCTCCAGATGTTGTTTTGCTCTGATACTTAACGGGATGTGTGTTTGTATATTCTTGTTCTTTAAAAAAGTCTTAGTGTTCATTTCTAACACAGTGAATATTGACAAATGCAACTAAATAAAACATTTATTCAAAGTCACAACAATTTTTTTTTTTTTGGCCATGCCACACATCTTGTGGGATCTCAGTTCCCCATCAGGGACTGAACCTGGGCCACGGCAGTGACAGCCCAAAGTCCTAACTACTAGGCCACCAGGAAACTCCCTCACAATAATTTTTAAGGCAATAAGAGGGTTCGAGACCAAAATTTGAGAATCATCCTTCATATTTTGGAGCAGCATATTCTGCTACCCATCAACTGTTTTAGATATTAGGCTCACTTGAACATCTTAAGGAACAACAGGCACACTTATAAGTGTTAGGTAACAAATTTTAACCCATTCAAGACCATCATCAGTTTAATTTTCTGTATCACAGTTTCAGCTGTAAGTATCAAAAACCAAATGAAAAAATAGCAATGCCTTAAATAACACAGAAATATGTTCTGCCCTCAAACAAACAAAATTTGGAGGCAAGTTATCAAGGGCTGGAGTTCTGGCTTCTGTCAGGGCATCCTGAGTGTGGGCTGGAAAAGAATTTCCAGACACACAGTATTTCAGATGGGAGTGAGTTTATTAAGGGCAGGGAGCAGAGATAATGAGGGTGCTGCAAATGCAGCAGGCTGATCTCCTGACAGGCCAGGGAGAGCCAACAGGATGCTGTTAGAACAGAGGGCTGGCTCAAGAGGCAGCTGAGGCTTTTTTCATAGGTTGCATGCTCAGTCACTTCAGTCCCCTCTGACTCTTTGTGACCCTATGAACTGTAGCCCACCAGGTTCCTCTGTCCACAGGATTCTTCAGGCAAGAATACTGGAGTGGGTTGCCATGCCCTCCTCTAGGAGATCTTCCTGACCCAGGGATCGAACCCACGTCTCTTATGTCTCCTGCATTGGCAGGCAGGTTCTTTACCACTAACGCCACCTGGAAAGCCCTTTCGCGGGTTGAAAAAGTGAAATTTAAGTCACTCAGTTGTGTCTGACTCTTTGCGATCCCGTGGACTGTAGCCCACCAGGCTCCTCCGTCCATGGGATTCTCCAAGCAAGAATACTGGAGTGGGTTGCCATTTCCTTCTCCAGGGGATCTTCCTGACCCAGGGATCAAACCCAGGTCTCCCGCTTTGCAGGCAGATGCTTTAACCTCTGAGCTGCAGGTTAGCAGCCAATTTTCATAGTCTCAAGACATAGATAATTCCTGCTGGAAGGGTGGCATTAGGTTAGGGTGCTATAGGGTAAGTACCAAGGTGGGCATTTTTGCCCAATTTGGGGTCAGGAAGCTTGCTGGTGATGATCAAGGGGGCTTTTGGCAACAGTTACAAAGGGTTACAAGGTTACAGAGGTAACCTTGGTTATGGTCTCCACTTCAATGGCCTTGGTGCAAGGCCTCGCACCTCTCTCCTTGGGATAGGACTCCACAGCTTCATGATTCACTCTATTTTGCTGCTCTGCCACACTCTACATGGGCTTTAAATGTCGTGTTCCAAAGTGGCTGCTTAAGCTCCACCCACCCCAATTGCATTCTGTCAGCAAGATATTTCCTCAAAATTGCATATGACACTACTATGTATGTTGTTAGGCCAGAACTTAGTTATATGACCACATCTATCTGCAAAGAATTTGAGGAAATTCAGTTTTTAAAAGTCTGTTCATCACACATGCAGTTAAAAATCAGTGTTTCTCTTTCTGAGAAAGAGAAGTCTACAAAATATCAGGGATTAGCTATCAACTTAAGTTTTTGTGTGTGTGTGTAGACTTTGGAATCAAGCCTCTCCTTTATCCTCTGTTTGTTTTTCAGTTGCTAAGTTGTGTCTGATTCTTTGTGACCCCACGGACCACAGTATGTTAGGCTTCCCTGTCCTTCACTATCTCCTGGAGTTTGCTCAGACTCATGTCCATTGAGTCAGTGATGCCATCCAAACATTCGTCCTCCGTCACCCCCTTTTCCTCCTGCCCTCTATCTTTCCCAGCATTAGGATCTTTACTGGTAAGTTGGCTCTTTGAATCAGGTGTCCAAAATATTGGAGCTTCAGCTTCAGTGCTTCCAGTAAATATTCAGGGTTGATTTCCTTTAGGATTGACTGGTTTGATCGCCTTGCTGTTCAAGGGATTCTCAAGAGTTATTCTCTGTTTAACTGCAAAATATTCTGTGTTTCAAAGTGAGCTGTTTAAAAACTGTGCCCATTTTCAACTATGTATCTATAAATTGATATTCTCTCAATATTATGGCATAAAAAATATATTATTCAATGAATCGGCCATGAGGCTGATTGAAGTCAATGATTGAAACCTAAATCCTAGTTTTAAGTTCTTGTGATCATCAGTGCCTGCTCTTCATGTTGACTGGCTTTCACAAACAGATAAGACAATGTTTATTTAGCTATTTATTTATTTTGGCCAAGCCACTGAGAAGGTTGCAGATCTTAGTTCTTTGACCAGGGATTGAACCTGGGCCCTTGGCTGTGAAAGTCCAGAGTCCTAACTACTGGACTTCTAGGAAATTCCCAAGATAATGTTTAAAATCAGAAAATAAACTTACACTGATAAAACACTACTGTTATTTGTTAATATATTGAAAGTCTGTGTATAATTTCATTTGGAATTGGGGATGTATTATTAAAGAATTGATAGCAATGATTTTCTGAAGGTCCTAGGCCAACAGATGTGTTTTGTTTGGTGACTACTTTGTTCATAGCATTTCAAATTTGAATGTCTTTTGTAGACCAGATACTTTCCAGTTCAGTAAGGCTCCATCCCTCCCTCTTGTGTTAAACTGGGCTATTTAACCAAATCTTAACATATGCCTGCAGGCATCTGAAATTTCTAACAGATCATACAGAAAGGGAAAGGTTTTGTCTCAAGTCCAATAAGCATTTGTTGAACTTGGGAAAAAGAAAGAAAGTAGGTGAGCAGTCTACAGAAAATAATCACTAAAGTATGAATTAAGTACAAGTTGCATAAAAGATGATGGCCTATGTTGAGGTCATATGTTGGAGAGTCTTGAACGAAAGTTGAGAAGTCTGGCCTTAACTACATTGGAAGATGGGAAACCACTGGATGCTAAATTTTCAAGGGTTTAGGATTGTTATGGAGGTACTGGGACATGCCTCTTTAAAACCAAGGGTAAAATGATCTATTCTTAAGATGAGACTAGGGCACGTTAAAGCAAGGCACATGAAAATGGCCTCTTGCTGTTGTTGTTCAGTTTCTAATTTGTGTCTGACTCTTTGCGACCCCCTGGACTGCAGCATGCCAGGCCTCCCGTTCCTTTACCATCTCCGGGAGTCTGCTCAAATTCACCTCCATTGAGTCAGTGGTGCATTTTTCCCCCATCTATTTGCCATGAAGTGATGAGACCGGCCTGGGGTTAGTGTTAATAGAGACAAAGGCTGGGTGTGTCTACCAAGGGAATTTGGAAAAGTCTTTTAGAAAAAAAAAAAAGGATCAGATCCGTCCTAGCCTCCTGGCTGTTCTTAATGGTCATTAGTATTCCAATGAACACTCATAGAAAAGAATTTGATTGGTTTCTTGAGTGTTCCAAGCATACCTGCTTGGGTCATTCAACCCAGGGGCCATAAATTGAATGACCAGGGTTCCAAAGGTGGGTTTTCTGGGTCCAAAGGGAGACTGTGAGCAAGGGTCACAGATAATCAACAAGAATGTTATACTCCAAAATAAATAAAGTAAAATAAACAAAAGACAGTTGTACTCCAGGAAGGCTAGGCAAGCTAGGGAGTTGTTTCTGGGTCTGGTGAATGTATGGAGTGGACAAGAAGTAGTGAAATGTTCCAGTTATTGTACTAAGCCTTTTACATGGAGTATCTGCCTGGATCTTAATTGCTTTATGGGGATAGATACCTTTATCCCTAATCCACAGAGAAGACTGAGGTAGAAAGATTAAAACAATTCTTTGGACAGATTCCTATTGATGGGGTTAGTTTAAAAGTCATGTAGTGACATTTCTTTATGTTATCTCCCTGCAGAGGAATGAGAAAGTGTGGTATCTTTATTTAGCACTTGCAGTGAGGTAAGGGAAGCAGTGGGCTGGTACCTTTTGTCCCTCTGCCTTCACTGACCCTTTCTCTATTTTATTGCACCCAAGTTTTCCCCTGGCCCATCCCTCTTCCCACTCTCAGCCCCCATGTGGGGAGGGAAGACTCTGCTTCAGGATAAGAACACCCCCCTACCTAGGCACTCAGAGGATTGCATCTCTTGGTTCCCAGAGGCAACAGTTGTTCTGAAATGCAGGCAGTTTGGGGAGGAAGAGTTAGGATTTGAATAGATAGGAAACCTGGGAGAAAATGGTCAGGCTCCTTCCAAAATGTGACAATACCCCACTGTCTATTTTTCAGAATAAATGACATTCTCTTGGAAATAGCCGATTTCAGCTAGACTCTAAGCTTTATGAAGGCACAGACTATGTCTAGGCGCATCCCAGCTGCTGCTGCTAAGTCGCTTCAGTCGTGTCCAACTCTGTGCGACCCCATAGACGGCAGCCCACCAGGCTCCCCTGTCCCTGGGATTCTCCAGGCAAGAACACTGGAGAGGGCTGCCATTTCTTTCCCCAATGCATGAAAGTGAAAAGTGAAACTGAAGTTGCTCAGTCACATCGACTCTTAGCAACCCCATGGACTGCATGCAGCCTACCAGGCTCCTCCGTCCATGGGATTTTCCAGGCAAGAGTTCTGGAGTGGGTTTCCATTGCCTTCTCCGGGCATCCCAGCATAAGCACCATCAATAGCAGGTGTTAAACAAATAGGTTGTTGAATGACTAAATGAGTTGTTAGACACGTTGATCATTTACTAAATCACAGCATGACATAACTGGAGGGATCCTTGAGATCTTTTAGCCTGATTTCTCCCATTTTACAGAGAAAGAACCCAAGGCAAGGGAACTTTCTGTGAGACAGCACTGAGTGAGAATGAGATCCCAGGCCTCCTGCCCTGAGTCCTGGGTTCACTTTATAATACCAGAGCTTCTCAAGGTGGGACACGGACCACTTTTTGTCCTGAAGATTATTTTTCGCATGAAACTACACTGAATCAACAGAGTAAATAAACTGTTTTCCTTTAAATATTTTTCCAAGCCTTCTGATCACATGGAGGAGAAAGTTGTGGTTTGGAGTTAGTAAATTGCTAACGTCCCTCACTTGCTAATAATGTTTTTTATTTTTTAACAACAAGTGAGCCCATGTTAGGATCAGAACCTTCACAAGAAACAGAAACAATTTAGTTTAATTCAATATTGTTATCTAAATGTTTTGTGGAAAGTTTCAAGCAGAATTCAAAACAAAGAGAATAATACTATTAACCTTCTAAGTACTCAGCATCCAGCTCTAATCACTATCAAGAGTTCATCAAACTTGTTTATATACCCAGCCCTATCACACACCTTTTCTTAAGAGTATTTCAAAACAAATCTTGTCTTTGCATTATACCATCACAACCATAAATATTTCAGTATGTAAAGCTAACAGATAAGAACTTTCTTTTTGGTGGAGCCACAATTCCATCATCTCACCTAATACAATTGAAAGTAATTCCTGCAAAAAAAAAAAAATATATATATATATATAAAAGAAGTAATTCCTTAGTATATATAGGAATAAAACTACCATATGACCCAGCAATCCCACTGCTGGGCATATACCATGAGAAAACCATAATTGAAAAAGACACATGTACCCCAGTGTTCATTGCAGCATTGTTTACAATAGCCAGGACACGGAAGGAACCTAGATGTACATCAGCAGATGAATGGATAAAGAAGTTGTGGGTACATACAATCGAATTTGTGATATATACATCACTCAGCCACTAAAAGGAACAAATCTTAGTCAGTTCTAATCAGATGGATGAATCTAGAGCCTGTTATACAGAGTGAAGTAAGTCGGAAAGAGGAAAAACAAATATCATATATTAATGCATATATATGGGATCTAGAAAAATGGTACTGAGGAATCTGTTTGCAGGGCAGGAATAGAGACTCAGACATAGAGAACAGACTCACAGGCACAGCAGGGGCAGGAGAAAGTGCCCCTGGGACGAATTCAGCTCTGGGGTGAATTGAGAGAGTAGCACTGAAGTACATACATTACCATATGGAAAACAGATAGCCAGTGGGAATTTGCTCTATAACACAAGGAGCTCAAACCAGTGCTCTGTGACCACCTAGAGGGGTGGGATGGGATGGGAGGTGGGAGGGAGGTTCAAGAGGGAGGGGACATGTATACCTATGACTGATTCATACTGATGTATGGGAGAAACCAAAACAACATTGTAAAGCAGTCCAAGTGAAAATAAATAATTTTTTTTTAAAAAAAGTAATTCCTTAGTATCATTCAATACCCAGTCTGTGTTCAAATTTTCCAGATTATCTTAAAAATCTTTATTTCTATTTGGCTAATTTGAATCAAGATACAAAGAAACCGACACAATACACTCTTCTTACGTCCCATTAATCTATTGTAGTTCCTCCCCCCACCCACCTTTTTTTACACCATTTATTGAAGAAACCATCTCATTTGTCCTGCAGAATTTCTGACATTCTGAATATGGCTGGTTGGATTCTCACAGTGTTCCTAAATATTTTCCTCTAACCCTTCATTTCCTGTAAACCGGTGGTTTGATTCAGATACAGACTGATAAAATTGAGAATGGCTCCTGAGGAATAGAATATTAAGATGAGTTTTTTAAATTGGTTCTCTAGTCTGACTGGATTTAAAGGCACTAATGACCTGTTTTCAGTCTTAAAGGGGATACTTGCCGTCCATGGCAGATGGTGGCACTATTAGCTGGCACCGCCCTGCCAATGCAGGGAACACGGGTTCGATCCTTGGTTGGGGAAGATCCCACATGCCTTGGGGCAACTAAGGCCATGCGCTGAAACTGCCCACACTTTAGGGCTGGCAAGTGGCAACCTCTGAGCCCACAGGTCTAGAGCCTGTGGACCGCAACAAGAGAAGCCAAAACAATGAGAAGCCCAAGCACCACAACAAAGAGAAAGCCCTGCTCACTGCCACTAGAGAAAGCCCTGCTCACTGCAACTAGAGAAAGCCCTGACACAGCAACAAAGAACCAGGGCAGTCATAAACAAACAAATAAACTATCAGCCATAGATTCTCATAACCAAGTACCTAGAGAAGCCAAGGCTCTAAGTGATCAAGTATTTGCTGTCATAGAGCATCTCAGTGAAATGAAGGAGGATGATGCAGCTGATTGGCTGCTTCTAAGGGTGTTGGCAAAGACAAGGAAAGAAAAGTGATGTGCTCAGGGCTCTAAATTCCCAGCATTTTCATTTTTTATTAAAAAAAATTTTATCTCTTAGGATCCAGATGTTGAGTGCTAACGATATCAATATGATTCCTTTACCACATATAATTTCTTTACCTACTGTATCCAGATAATAATATCTGGATAATATCAGTACTAAAATTAAGTCTGTGGAATACATCTTTTCCCCCCAAGTATATATCTTATTAAGGATGAACAGCCAAAATACTATTAAATTTACTTGAAATAATGATTCTCAGGATGGTTATGCCTCCAACTTGATATACAATGAGGTTCAGTTGCTCCTGTATCTTTTCCTTTTTATAATTTACTTATCTCTTTGATACAATTTAGCATTTTAAATTAGGGCTTCTCAGGTGGCGCAGTGGTAAAGAATCCTTCTGCCAGTGCAAGAGATATAGGAGGCACAGGTTTGATCCCTGGGTCGGGAAGATCCCCTGGAGAAGGAAATGGCAAACCACCCCAGTATTCTTGCTTGGAAAATTCCCTGGGCAAAGGAGCCTAGCAGAGTACAGTCCATAGGGTCAAAAAGAGTTGGACACAACTGAGCATGCATGCACAGCACATTTTAAATTATGTAAAACATTTAATAGTTCCAAATTTAGAATTATATAACAAGGTATATTCAGAAAGCTAGTTTTTGCCTTTTTCTCTCTCCTTAAGGAAAACATGAAGAGGAACTAAAAAGCCTCTTGATGAAAGTGAAAGAGGAGAGTGAAAAAGTTGGCTTAAAGCTCAACATTCAGAAAACTAAGATCATGGCATCTGGTCCCATCACTCCATGGGAAATAGATGGGGAGACAGTGGAGGGGACATGTATACCTATGACTGATTCATACTGATGTATGGGAGAAACCAAAACAACATTGTAAAGCAGTCCAAGTGAAAATAAATAATTTTTTTTTTTTAAAAGTAATTCCTTAGTATCATTCAATACCCAGTCTGTGTTCAAATTTTCCAGATTATCTAAAGTGTCAGACTTTATTTTTTTGGGCTCCAAAATCACTGCAGATTGTGATTGCAGCAATGAAATTAAAAGACACTTACTCCTTGGAAGGAAAGTTATGACCAACTTAGACAGCATATTAAAAAGCAGAGACATTACTTTGCCAACAAAGGTCCGTCTAGTCAAGGCTATGGTTTTTCCAGTGGTCATGTATGGATGTGAGAGTTGGACTGTGAAGAAAGCTGAGCACCGAAAAATTGATGCTTTTGAACTGTGGTGTTGGAGAGGACTCTTGAGAGTCCCTTGGACAGCAAGGAGATTCAACCAGTCCATCCTAAAGGAGATCAGTCCTGGGTGTTCATTGGAAGGACTGATGCTGAAGCTGAAACTCCAATACTTTGGCCACCTCATGCGAAGAGTTGACTCACTGGAAAAGACCCTGATACTGGGAGGGGTTGGGGGCAGGAGGAGAAGGGGACGACAGAGGACGAGATGGCTGGATGGCATCACCAACTCAATGGACATGAGTTTGAGTAAACTCCGGGAGTTGGAGATGGACAGGGAGGCCTGGTGTGCTGCGATTCATGGGGTCGCAAAGAGTCAGACATGACTGAGCGAACGAACTGAACTGAACTGAAGGAAAACATTTCTGTTAAGTTTTGGTTTATCTTTCATTCATTTCTCTTTGAAAATATAAGCAAACACGTATACACATTTTCATTTGTCTCTTGCACTCTAAACACTGTTTGGCACCTTGGTTTTTTTTGTTGTTGTTGTTTGGTTGTTGTTCTTGTTTTAACCTAATATGTCCTGGAGGTTGTTTTATAGCATTATATAGAAATTACCAGGGACTTTTCCTGGCAGTCCACTGTTTAAGACTCTGTGCTTCCAATGTAGGAGACTCTGGCTTGATCCCTGGTCAGGGAACTACTGTCCCACATGCCAGGCAGCATGGTCAAAAAAAAAAAAGAAAAGAAAAAAAAAAATGTTCCTCATTCCTTTTTAGACTGAGTTAGAATTTAACATCATCTTCTTAGCACTGTGTCAATTGCTTTCTGTTTATGACAAGTTTATCAGTCCGGTTTCTGGCAGGAAACAGATGGCACTTTCAAAATGGGTAATCTGAGAATTTAATCAAGGGGCTATTTATACAGATGTGGGCCCATGTAGGTAAGCCACAGCGATGGTGCAGGTCCCCATGCCCAGCAATAGCTTGAGACCTGAGGAGGCGACGGGAGAGATGGCTACAAGAACAAGAAGGGAGCCTTGGATGGGAGCTGGGCCCCTGGGTTGAGGGACAGAGTCAGTTTGCTGTGATCCCCCAGGGAAGGAGCTGAGGCAAATTAACACATCAGTCTCACTCTTCTTCCTGCTCTTCCCAGTCTCCTACTGTGCTCCCCACTGGCCCCTCCCAAGTGGAAACAGGCCCTGGGTGCCCACTGAGGTGTGCAGATGCGGAAGGCTGGGGAGTGGATCCCGGGGCAAGCAGGACACAACTGGCACAGCCAGGGATACTTTTCCGTTTAAGTTTTACAAGCTTTCATTTAAATGAAATGCATTTGGGACTGGTGGTCCAGTGACTGAGACTCCCAAAGCAGGGGGCCTGGGTTCCATCCTTGGTCAGGGAACTAGATCCCACGTGCCATAACTAAGAGTTCGCATGCTGAAACTAAAGATCCTGCATGCAGGAACTAAGACCTGACACAGTCAAATAAGTAAAAATATATATTAAAAAATTAAATGGATCTAAGCTTTAAAAAATAAGCTTAAATAAAGCAAATAAGAGGATAGGATTCAGGAGGATACCGCATGGGTGGTGAAGGTGGTGCCTTATGCCTGAATCTGGAAAACCCTGGTCAGGATGACCCACTGTCCCCCTCTCCCTACCCTCTACCTCCCATCCCCGTGTTTTAAAAGATAATCTCCTCTCTCTCCTGGCCATCCCTGGCTGCCTTTCTCTGGACCTTTGAGAGTTGCTGAGAAACATTAGGGGAAACGATGCTTTTCATTAGAGAGGAGAGGCCCTGGGAGGTCACGGGTGAAGGGCTCTGAGAGCTCCTGAAGTAGATCCTTGCCCCCCCCCCTCCTCCCCGCCACCCCCACTTTCGCCCATCCCCACCCCACCCCTCACTCTCGCCCACCCCCCGTGCCCGGGGCCTTCCCCCCTTCCCCTGTCCTGCCCCATCCCCACCCCTACTCCAGACCCGCTCCCTTGGCTGCTCACCCTGGGAGCATAAGGCCTTCATTCTTCTTCTCTGACCAGCTGAGCTGTTGAGGGAAGGTGGATGCTGCGCGTCCTTGGGGCTGAAACTCTAGGTTGGAGACCGGAGAAGGACCAGAAGGGGTGGAAGAATCCCCACCTGTATTCAGTCCAAGCCCCACCTGGCTCGGACTTACAGCCTGAGGGCTGAGTGTGGACCTCAGAGAACTCTCCAAGGACGGGGAGCCAGAAAGCTGTTATGAGTCTGGGGTGGAAGAGACGTAAGAGACCCTTGTAAACGGAGTCAGCCCTCTTGCTTTATCTTTCCCATCCTCCTCTTGGTATAATCCCATTCACTCAAATGAGTGACGGAGCGCCCCCTCTGGGTGGGGCGCGGAGCAAACGCTGGGGCACAATGAAGAACAAGGCGTCACTCCCTGGCCCAGGAAACAGTAGAGTGTGAAGGAGAGATGAAAAAACGATTACACAGCCTGTAGGGGAGGTACCTAAGCTAGTTCTCTGGAATCAGAGAAGCTTTCCAGAGGAAGCCATGTCTAGGCTGAGCACTAGAGGAGGGTAGGAATGAGCAGTTCAAGTCTATAGAGAACTTGGTGGAGAATGAGGATACACAAAGGCAGCCATAGGTTCAAGAGATCCTGGTGTCCCAGAGCAGTTACAGAGGGTCAGTTTATTAGAATGTGTGTTGTGTTGGGTGGGGAGGAACCGTATAGGAAGTGTTGAGAGATGAGGCTGGAGGGTAGGCAGGGGCCAGGCTATGCAGGGACTCAACCTGCCTTAAGGAGCTTGAAGGGTATTCTGTGGGGGAATGAAGTGTTTAGGTAGGGGAGTGACATCATCAGATTCGTGTTCAAGAGTCTCTTCATGGTACTCTAGAGCTGGCTCTCAACTGTGCTTCCACATTTCCACCCTCACTGTTATTCCCTGGACCCCTGCAACAGCATGTTCTCCTCCTGAATCCCCAGCACACTGCGTCTCTGCTCTACACTTGAATCTAACACAGCATTCAATTTAAAAATGCATAGGGACTTCCCTGGTGGTCCAGTGGTATCCAGTGCAGGGGGCGTGGGTTTGATCCCTGGTTGGGGAAGTAAGATTCCCACACGCCTCATGATGCAGCCAAAAAATAAATAAATAAAATTAAAAAAAAAAAAAGCAAATGAAGTTTCAGTGAGCCTTAAGATTCATTAGTGTAAGTTTCTTAAAAATTGTATCATTATTCCTTAAACCTAATCATTGCACCTACTAAGAGTGACTTTCTAAAAATTGTAATAAGAAAAACATAAAATTCATATGGTGAGTTATTGAAAAAGGAAAAACCATCTCTGTTGAAGAAATGTAGGCATTGTGTGAAACACAAGTGCTGTACCAGTGACCAAGACATGCAAGATCCCTGCTCATGCAACATCCCTGCTCATGCAACATCCCTGCTCATGCAACGCTTAGATCCTGAGGGAGAGGGAGATAGAGAACAAGCCCATGAATAAGCACAAGTAAATTTATCCTGTGATAAGAAAGAAAATCCCCCCAGGGTGGATGACAGAGTGACTGGAGATTAGGGGTGGGTTGTTGTTGTTCAGTAGCTCAGTTGTGCCCGACTTTTTCGACCCCATGGACTGCAGCACACCAGGCTTCCCTGACGTTCACTATTTCCTGGAGTTTGCTCAAACTCATGTCCATTGAGTCAATGTTACCACCCAACCATGAGATTAGGTGGTTAGTGAAGGCTTCTCTTAGGAATTCACTGAGCTGAGATCAGATGGCTGGAGGTAGTGTGTCCAGGGTTGTTATGGCAGCTCTTTGGTCATCAGACCCCAGGCTCTTTCTTTCTTCTCCATCCCCTTAGCTAATGGCTTCCATTCTTGAGGTAATTTTGTGGTCCAATATAGCTGCTGGTGCTCTAGCCATTATGCCTTCATTCCAGGCAGCAGGAAGAAGGAAGGAAGGAAAGGCAAAAAGATGGACTTCTGCATGCCAAATCTAAGTATGACTTCAAATAACAACCCTGTCCTTTGGAGTCCTTTTTCATCCCACCAAGAATGAGTGTCTACCTCATGATAGAACTTCACCACCTTGGGAAGGAGAAGGGATGAAGAGGGCCAGCTAAGTCTACTCTACGTGCCAATAGGGATCCAAGGAGAGAGCCCATGTCAAGAGCCTACTGAGGACATTACACATAAGACATTTGGATTGAGCCACAAGAAGAGCTGCCTCTAGGATGTACATCACCTTGGCCAAAGTTGCAGTGGGTGGGCAGGGTAGAGCCCCTACCTGTATAATTTGATATTTTAAAAGAGAGATGGACTACCCAGCTGAGTCAAACTCCTGAAAGGATCCTTCTCAGAAGTGCCATGCATCTCATTAGCTAGCAAATGGCACTGGGGGAGAGAATTCTGCAAGGGTTTCCAGCAGGGAAGGGACACAAAGTGATATGCATTTTAAAAGAGCCATTCTAGTTGCTCTGTGGAAAATGGAGAGTGGTGAGGCAAGAATGGAAAAAAGCATCAAAGAGGGAGTCATAGACTTGGCTCCTCCTCCTGATGATATACAGATTAACCATGTGATCTTGAACAAGTCTCTCCTCCTGCCTGGGCCTGAGTTATGTCCTTTCATAAACTGACAGGGCCTCAGTCTGCTTCTCCTTATGAGGCTGATGTACCAGAGGTGGTTGCCTGTGGGCCTGGCAGCTCTCAGGGCACATTCCATGCCCTGGAGAAGCATCTCTGGGAGGCTCCCCCATCCTCTATCTCCTGGACCCCACAACATCTCTGAAAGGTACCTCCCTTCAGGCCTGGGTGCCTGGGTTCTGGGAGGAGGGAGGAGGCCTGGCCTCAGCTCCTGTTTGTCCCTCGACCTGCCCTGGATGTGTTTGTTCCTGCTCGTCCCCTCCTCCATGTCTGCCTCTTCTCCGCTTCTTCCGGCTCACTGCCCGCCTCCCACACAGACTTCTGACAGCTCCACACCCAGCCCACAGGGCTCCAGGCTCAGTGAGCGCAGGAGCATGTGCGAACCATTCTCGGTCCTGCCTCCACGGCCTTCCATCAAGTCTCACCTTCCCTACTTGTGCTGCTCTTAATGCCATCCATCTCTCTTTGGTGGTTTCTTTTTCTCTCACACTGTCTTTTTGCCTTGCCCTCTGTGTCTGTTTTAAAAGCACAAAACAACAGGCAATTATATGTTCATAAAAAATGCACTAGGGAAGTAATAAGAAGTTGGTATAAAGTACCTCTCACCTCCGTTTCCACTCAATCCATCCCCTCTCCAGAAGCCACCACTATTTATGGTTTTGTGAGTATGCATGGCTGACCCTGTGCTCTGCTATTAGCTCTCCTCTCTCTCTCTCTCTCTCTGACTTTGTGTATGGGTTTAACTGGGTCTCAGTTCCTCTGCCTTTATCTCTTTTTTCTTTTGGCCATGCCACGTGGCTTGCAGGATCTTGGTTTCCCAGCCAGGGATTGAACCTGGGCCCCAGCAGAGAAAGCCCTGAGTCCTAACCACTGGACCACCAGAGAAGTCCCATCTCTGCCTTTATCTCTTTCTGTTTCTCTGTGTTGCTTTTTCCTCCTGATCTCTCAGTGTCCCCCCCCTTCCCTTTCTCTTTCTGCCTCTCACTCTTTCCTTATCTGTCTCATTCTATTTTTTGCTTCTCCTGTCAAAACCAGTTTTTTTTTTTTAAGTTAAAAACTTTCATAAAAATAAAAAATGGGTGCATGCCAATGATTTATTTAACCTGTTCATGAGGGAATAGCGGGCTGGTAAAGCTGATTCCAGGAGAGTTCAAAGAGAGACCATGTCTACATAGCACTGAAGGAAAACTGGAGAGTCTGCTAGGTCATATACAAAACTGGTTCATGTCCTACAAGGCATTAAAGCTCCAGCCTCTGGAGCCTCCTCCACCCTTCCTTTAACTGGACAGAAATCTATGGATTAATATGTAACTTCAGAGCCAGGCCCCCTAATCAATAGTAAACAAGTCAAACAACAGTACATTTCCTAGAGAAGGTGGTCCCTGGATGGGTGTGTTAGTCCAGGCTTTAGTCTGACATCAAGAGGATATGCAGTCACCCTCTGGTCTTGTTGCTGAGTTTGGGTCGATTTCTCCACATTTGTTTCTCTGTGTGTGCCTTTTCCCCTCTTTCCTCACCTTTGCTTCTCTCTTGATCGTGGCATGCTCGGTCAGTGTCTTTCTCTTCTCTGTCTGAGCCTGTTTTTCTGTCTTTCTTGGACTCTGTCCCTCTGTCTGGATCTCACAAACCCATCTTAATCGCCTTGACCTGGGAGTCAGCCACGCTGTGCCAGCACCCACACAGGAGCTGCAGGGAAGGGACCAAGCAGCCATGCCCCTGCCACTCTGTCTGAATTTCTCTTTAGCCTTGGAAGGACATCAGATGGAAATTCTGAGCCCCTGGAGCAAAGGAGCTGAGGGTGTGAGACGTGGCAGGAGAAGGGAGGGCCGGCCAGCTGCTGTGGGCTGGAGCGAGCTCCTGGCTTCAGCTGGCTGGGGCGGGGATGATTTCACACCACAAAAATGTCTGAATCAGGAGAATAATCCAACTTGGGATAAGGCTGGGAAGTGGGCCGTTTAGTGGGGGAGGGCAAGGGGTGGAGATCTCGGTGCTGGGACCGGGGGCCAAGATGGGTGGCTAGCTCCGGCTCCTCATGGCTCTGGGGTGGGGCCCTTACAGTTCTGGGGTTTCAGGAAAGAAATGATTCCTTCTCCCACATTGCAAGTCAAAGTGCAAAGTCTGGCCTCCCAAGAGACAGCAGGACAGATTCAGGGTTGCCACCCTGGAGAATCACAAGGCTCCACTAGAAAACCTGAGGATCTGGGGGAGGGAGAGACACAGGAGACAGTAGAGAAAGAAGAGGAAACACTGAACTGAAAGTCTGCAAGGCCTTGAATTAAATGACATAGTGATTTTCAAGAGTTATTTAGCTGCAGAAGCTGATTAAAATAGCCTAACAACAGCTGCCTTGGGGGGTTCTAAGGAAAGAACCTGAGCCCCCTCACCTTGGTCCTCACCCCCACCATTTGGAAATTGTGACCTAACCCAACAGCCTCATTTTACAAATGAGCCAAGTGCCCAGAGAGGGGAGATGACTTGCCTAAGTCATTTATGGAGTAAGGAACTCAGGCGCCTTGATTCCTGGTCCACTGGTCTCTTCAGAAAGATGGGAAGGGGACTACCTGGTGCTCCAGTGGCAAAGCCGCTGCACTCCCACTGCAGGGGAATGAGATCCCACATGCTGCAGCTAAGAGTTCACATGTTGCAATCAAGACCTGCTGCAGCCAAATAAATGAAAAGATGGAAAGAACAGAAAAAGAAAGGGTTCAGATAAAAAAAAAAAAAAAGGAAGATGGGAAATGAGAAGATGGAGAAGAGGGAGAGATTAGCAGAGAGAAGGAAGCACAAGGCTAGGTCTCTTTAAAGTTTTCATAACCAGAAAGTAAGACATTGGTCTTTCTCCCAGAAGGATACAGAAGAGGGACCTTCGGGAAAGGTGGACCAGCCCCAGCTCCCATCAATAAAACTGTGAGAATGGTGGCTGATAAGAGACACCTCCAGCAGATGGATTTTGTTTGAAAGAGAAACATTTAAAAAGGGGGTAAGGGATCTGAGAGCCTCTGGTGGGTCATGTTCTCTCCAGGTTGATCAAGCCCCCCCACCCCCACCCTCCCTCCCCCTGCTAGATCCAGCACATTGCCTAGAGGAACTTCTCACACCTGTCACCTGCCTGCCCCCAAAGATGATGACCCTGTCTCCCTGGTAACCCTGGTTTCTCCTCCAGGGTTGTACCAGGCAGGTGGATGGAGCCCCTTCCTCATGGCTGCCTACCTGGGGTGAGGAGACTTCAAGCTTCCGGGGAGTGGGTCTGACATTGTCCGGGGCTCACACTTGGCTCATGGAGCTCTTCCCTTTCCCACGGGGCCGGGTACAGCTTGTGAGTTTGTGATACTCTGTGTCTTGGGACAGATTGCTCTCTCTCTCTCTTTGCTCATTTTTTTCTTCACCGGTAAAGCCAGTAGGCTAAAAATAAACTCGTGCATTTCAATTTTTTTCTTAAGTAATGAAATCTTAGGCAAAAGCCTGATATGTCAGACAGGTAAAAGTAGTTCTGCTCTAGGTAACTAACAAGGACCTGCTGTGTTGCACAAGGAACTCTACTCGGTACAGAGTACAGAGTACTCAGTATTCTGTAACGGCCCATATGGGAAAAGTATCTAAAAAAAACAAAGGAGATATATTTATGTACAACTGATTCACTTTGCTGTACACCTAAAACTAACACAACACTGTAAATCAACTGTACTCCAATAATTTTTTTTTTTTAATGTAGTTCTGCTCTGGTTGAAGGCAGAGATGGACTGGGAATCTGGAGATCTGCCCCTTTGGCTTTCTTTCTGTCTCCTTAAGGCTCCTCTATGAAACTCCCATAGAAGCCTGTGTGAACGTCACTGGTGTCGAAAGTCTCGAAGATTCATTACAAGAAGCTGCTGTCTGAGAAATGAAGCCAGGACTGGGGAGAGATGACCTACTGGATCAGCCCCAGAAGAGAGTGAGTCTGCCAGGCAATGGTGGGTGAAAAGAGACTTGGAGACAGGGGTAAGGGGTTAATTGGTAACTGGTTAATCCAGATCTCCCTTCTGTGTCCCCCATCTCCTGAGACCCAGAAAAGAAGGATGGAGGCTCTAGGCTGTCTCCCAGGTCAGCTGAGTCACAGCACCGGTTGCCACGTCGCTGGACTGGCGGGGCTGTCATTACCCCCGGGTCCACAGCAGCTAAAACTGAAGAGAGGCTCGGTTTGTGGGCCACGTCAGGGAACATGTAAGATCTGCCACGTTGCCGGACTGGGTTATTGGGCTTTCCCCCTCCTTCAGAAAAGATTTCCAGGCGTGTGGGGTTTCAGGAGAAAATTGGTGCCTGCGTGTGAGTGTTCCCTGGATCCAGACCAGCAGCTGGAGTGTTACAGGGCCAGGGATGGGAGGAGGCAGAACTAATCCATCGTCGAGCTCCTCCAACCCCACCCAGGGCTACGGGGACATAGCTCAGGCCGGAGGGAGCCTGGCATCCTCAGTCATGGATACAGGACCTCAAAGAAAGAGTAAAAGTCTGTCTACTCTGTACACGAATCTTTGACATTTAGAGAGAATTTGTCTACATTTCTGGGCTTCCCTGGTGGCTCAGATGGTAAAGAATCTACCTGCAGTGGAAGATCCCTTGAAGGAAATGGCCACCCACTCCAGTATTCTTGCCTGGAGAATCCCATGGACAGAGGAGCCTGGCGGACCACGGGGTCACAAAGTTGGACACGACTGAGCAACTTGATGATGACCTGTCTATATCTCTAGCAGGAGGCCTTTCCTCAGCATGCTTTAATAGAGCACTATGCCAAAGAATTCATGAGCTTGGGTCAAGCCCCGGGTCTACCATTCACTGGCCTCATGACCCAGAACAAGTTACTTCACCTTCCTGGGCAAGGACATTGGATCCAACAGACATCCCTCAAAGGCATTTTCATGGACACTGAGTTCTGAGGGACACATAAAGGTTTTCCCTGGTCGGGGAAATAAGATCCTGAATGCCATATGGCACAGCTTAAACAAACAGACCAAAAAAAGAAAAAAAAAAGAAAGGTTTATTTCCTGCAGAACTTTTCAGAGACTTTAACACTGTCTTGTGCCTCAGGAATAGCCATGAGGAAGGTGGCTGATGCCACACTTCCCAAACCCATTTGACCCAAGTTTCCGCCTTTTTATCTGAGGACTAATAGTATGTGAACACGCTTTGGGAAATTTTTAATGCTCTAATGATAAGATAGTTCATATTTCTTGATAGTGCAGGATATGAAACAGTGAGCCAAACACAATACATATGTAATTTCATTTAATCCTTACAAGATCCTCATAAAGGCAGGGGGCTGGGAGGGGGTGTGGATTGTATCATTACAGTTGAGAAAACTGAGGTTGGAGCTGAAATACTATGCCCCAAGTTTTACTGTGGTTTTTTTTTCCTTAATTTTTGGCTGTACCTCACAGTCTGCGGGATCTTAAATTCCCTGACCAGGGCTTGAACCTTCACACCCTGCGGTGGAAATGCAGACTCTTAACCACTAGACCACCAGGGGAGTCCCTGCCCAGAGTTTTAGAATTAAGTCACTTGTCACAGGATCCAGGCCCAGAGATCTGACTCCAAAGTTGGGCCTTTCAACTTTGCTCTTGTTAACTCACTCTCTGAAACCTACTCTCTCTTGAATCTAACACTGACTTTGTCCTCAGGAGGGTCAGAAGTATAATCATGCTTATTTAATAAGACAAGAAAATCGAAGTGCAGAGAAAGGATAGGCCATTCAAGGATAGACTACAGGTAGGACCGCAGAGTCCTACTAAGGGCAGAACCTAACTGCAACTCAAACAGTGTTCATTGGTGGGGGGTGGTAGTTTGTGTCAACTCGAGGAAGTGCAGCCAACATATGGTGAATGCTTTGCCCCCTCAGTGGAGAAGGAGATGCCTCAGTAATCTCTCCCTTGAACCCAGAGAGAGGCAGCTGGTTAGTAGAAAGAGCCTCAGACCAGTTTGGAGTGGTCATTTCAGCTTCACCTGGGCCATCTGGGTGACCATGAGCAGAACATTCTGTCTGTTCAAGCCCTGAATGTGCTGAGTGAATCCTTACTTTTCTATCTGAGGGACTAACTGTGCTGCTCCCTAAGATATGGGAATAAAAGTCCTTTGTGAACTGTAGAGAGCTGAGGGACAATTGGCTGGTGGGAGTGTTGAGAGTGCAGAGGGTGCTGACATGAAATTCCACCCTCCTCTCCCTTTGGCCTTGCCCTGGTCATCGGCCACTCTGCCCAGGGGACCAACGACCAGAGAACAATGGGCTCTTTGTGCCCTTCAGCCAATGGGAGGGCCGGCCCAGGGAAAGATACAGTAACAGGAAGACAGGCTGAGTCAGTCTCCCTGTGCCCAGGCTGTCTTAGTTCGGCAGCCTTGACCTTCAGCCAGATGCACAAATGGTGCATGTCAGAGTTTTGATACATAATCTTAAGTCCAAAGGGATCAGGTGGCACAGTCCCTGCCTCCAGAGACTTGGAGCAGCCAGAGTTGGCCTCTGCTTGGGCCTAGAGACCAGGGCTCTAAGCCTAGCTTTCTATACTGTGACCTTGGGCTCTACAGTCCTCCATTTCCCCAGCCATACAAGGAGGAGTAGGCCTGGATAGAGCTGAAGGGCCCTATCAGCTTTAAACTTTGAAAGACTAACAAAGATTCAGCCTGAGCTCACAGGTTGGGTGGGCTTGGGGCAGATGGGGGAAGGGAGGGAGCCTCACTAAGAACATGGCACAGGCAGGGTTGTGATTAGGGAAGTGACAGAGAGCTGGGGTCTGGAGTTAAGCTACTTGTGTAGATTCCTAGCTTTACAACAGTGGGACTTTGAGGAAGCTATTTAATTTTCTGAACCTTTCTTTCCTCATCTTTGGAATGGGAATGGTAATTGCACCTCCCTGCATGCATGCTAAGTCGCTTCAGTCATTTCTGACTCCTTGCAAGCCCATGGACTGTAGTCTGCCAGGATCCTCTGTCCATGAGATTCTCCAGGTAAGAATACTGGAGTGGGTTGTCTTTTCCTCCTCCAGGGGTTCTTCCCAACCCAGGGACTGAACCCGAGTCTTCTGCATCTTCTACACTGGCAGGTGGGTTCTTTACCACTAATGCCACCTGGGAAGCAATTATACCTCCCTATGGTGGACAAAATAATGCCCCCTCCCCCCCTCCAAAGAAGTCCATGTTCTTATTCCTGTAACTATAAATATGGCCAAAGGGACCAACTTTGCAGGTGAAGTTAGGCTTTGGAGATGGGAAGATTATCCTAGATTATCTGGGTGGGCCCAATGTAATCACAAGAGTCTCTATAAGAGGGAGGTGAGAGGGTCAAAGTCAGAAAAAGGAGATGCAACACCAGAAACAGAGGTTGGAAAGATGTGCTTGGAGGACGGAGAACAGGCCACAGGCCAAGCAAGGCAGCTGGCCTCTAGAAACTGGAAAAGGCATGGACACAGATTCTCCTCTCAGGCCTTCAGAAGGAACACAGCCCTGCCAAGACCTTGATTTTAGGACCCCTGATCTCCAGAAATGTAAAGTCATAAATGTGTGTTTTAAGTCACCAAGTTTGTGATAATTTATTATAGCAATAATGGAAAACTAATATCCTAGCTAAGTGTGTATATTAAGTGAAGTTTAAAAGAGATAATGAACATAAGTGTTTTGCCCAGTGTCTGCTGAGAAATATTGGAAATTATCATCTCTCTTTCTAGTTTACTCATAATTATTCCAAGGGGACCTGGTCTCCCCCAGGCCCTCAAGTTCCCACATACAAAACTTATTTATTTATTTTTTTTCACTTGCAAGGCCCACTCAGGATTTACAGCCTTGGAGATCTGAACCGCTAAGATCCTGACACTGCTTCTGATGTGAGGCCTGAGGGCATGTTTCTTGGCACTGCTTCTATTTACTTAACTTTCTGCTTGGTTGCCTTCCCTCTTGCTAGAAGTCAAATTGACAGAGTCTCCCCATCTGTTTCCAGAGCTCGGACCTCTTGCTTCCTCTCTAGGTAGTTCTGCTTGTATGTGGGAACACTGGTGGCCCACCTGGCCCCAGTTCAGCTCCCAGAGATGGTCCATCACGTGGTTCAGGTGACAGAAACTCTGGAGTTATGAGCAGAAGGACGAGCAGGTTCTCAGTGGGCCTGAGATTCGGTCTCTGAGCCAGGGCTCAGGAGACCTGGTTTTGAGCCCCATTTCCATGGGCTTCCCTTGTGGCTCAGCTGGTAAAGAATCCACCTGCAATTTGGGAGACCTGGGTTCAATCCCTGAGTTGGGAAGATCCCCTGGAGAAGGGAAAGGATACCCACTCCAGTAGTTTGGCCTGGAGAATTCCATGGACTGTATAGTCCATGGGGTCACAAAGAGTCGGACACGACTGAGTGACTTTCACTTTCACTTTCCACTAAGTGACTGGGGCCTCAGTTTCTCTGTATCTACAACCTAGGTCCTAATTCCCATTTCCCTGATTACGTCACAGGATGGCTCTGTCATTCAGAGAAAGGAGATGAAGAACAAGGATGAAGCAGAGGAAGAGGATGGAGAGGAGGATGAGGAAGGCCATGAGGAGAAGGAAAATCTCTGATCTATAATTCTAGACACATTTTCAGTCACATGAAGTCAGGGTCTTGGCACTTATTCTCCTCTTGCCTGGAACACTCCTCCCCCAGCCCTTCTTGCTGACTCATCATTCATTTTTTCCCCCAAACTGACCTCCTCCAAAGGCCTACCCTGACCACACTATCAGTAAATAATTCTCCCATTACCTTCTCAAGTCATCCTGTTTAGTTCATTCACAGAATTGATCACAACTTGAAACTTCATTTATCACCTGCCTCTAGCTATTAGAATGTAAAAGGCATGAAGACAGCCTTTGCCCTACTGATGGATACAGCCTCCGTGGAGTGGAGTCCATGAATGAGTGATGGAGGCAGCTGATGTTCTGGGAGGTATGGGAGCCCAGACACTGTGCACTTGTGGGTACTGTCCTGAAGTTCTAAAGCTGTGCTGGGTGCTATGTCAAGAAGGGAAGGATCAAGGGAGCAGGGGTGGTACCTAAAGGAGCGCAGCTGGTGAGAGGCTGGACAGGGTGATGAGCAGCTGGTAGGGACACCAAGGGGCTGACTTCTCATTCTGCAAGCTGAAAAGCTGATCCAATCTGATGTGGGGTCAGCAACACACCCAACTAGGGCGATGGGCACCCAATGGTGGTGCAGTCCAGAGCCCACAGATGGCAGAGATGGAGGGGAACTTAGGAGGAGTAGAGTGTAGTTAAGCACTTGGGCACTGGTGTCCCTTGTACCTGGATTTGAATCTCTGATTTAATCATGTACTTGGTGCATGAGCTTGGGCAAATTATCGATCTGAAATTTCACTTTCCACATCTCTAAAATGGAGATAATAGTTCCTATCTCATAAAGGTTAGGTCAGAAAATATGCAGCAAGCACTTAGCTCAGTGCTTGGCACATAGTAGGTGTTTAATAAATATTGACTCTTATGACTACTGTGGGGCTTACCTGGTGGCTCAGACAGTAAAGAATCTGCCTGCAATGCAGAAGACCCAGGTTCAATCCCTGGGTTGGGAAGATCCCCTGGAGAAGGAAGTGGCTGCCCACTCCAGTATTCTTGCCTGGAGAATCCCATGGACAGAGGAGCCTGGCAAACTACAGTCTACAGGGTTGCAAAGAGTTGGACATGACTGAAGCGACTGAGCACACACAGGATTACTATTATGCTGTCCAATATCCTAACCGATGGGAAAGGTATAGCTCAGACAGGAACAGGGGTGAGGCTGTGTCACTCAGTAACTCAGTGTCAGAGCAGGGACTGGCACCCAGGACGAGTACCCCTCCCAATTGCACTTCTCTCTCTTCCCTTGGTGGTGGCCGGAGGACCAGCCTCAGTCCTAATTGTCTCCCTCAGTAGGTCCAAGTCATCTTGCTTCAGAGGCTCCTGTCCCCCCAGAGTGCTAGGGGGGACCTAGACAGAAACCTCCCAAGTTTTCTTCTGAGGAATCCAGGCTCAGGGTCTTCCCACAGAGCCTGGGAATAGCCCCCAGATGGGATCTTTGTCCCAGAGCTTTAGCCTAGCCCCAGTCAGCTTTCTAGCTTCTGAACTGAAGGCCTCATGAGAACTCCAGCCAAACACTGGGAATGGTTCTATCAGCTCACTTTCATCAGAATCATTATCTTAGTTTATGAAGAAAAACACAACGTTTAAGTTAATTTTAGTCCCCACGATCCCTGGGAGCTATAGCAACCAATCCTATAAAAGCACACATCTGTTCACAGTGCAAACAGATATCTGAGGAGTCTGCCAGCACCCGGTACTAAACAGCTGAGGCAGAGTTCTTGATTTGTGCAACTGGGAGAGGTCTTGGGGGTCAGCTGGTACAGAGATACTTTCATGGATTTCTGACTCATCCCTTTCAAAACCTGAAGGAAGCCATGGGCCTTCTCTGATGAAATATGCACAGACACCCGGAGTTTCTCAGGTTCAAGAATCTCTCTCCCCCCATTTTTTTTTTAACTTTGCATTTTATAGTGGAGCACAGCTGATAACCATGTTGTGTCAGTTTCAGGTGTATGGCAAAGTGATTCAGTTACACATGTACATGTATCTATTCTTCAAATCCTTTTCCCATTTAGGGTGTTACAGAATACTGAGGAACATTCCCTGTGCTGTACAGTAGGTCCTTGTTAGTCCTCTCTTCTATATATAGTAGTGTGTCTATGTCAACTGCAATCTCCCAGTTTATGCCCCCCCAACCCTTCCCCACTGGTAACCATAAATTCGTTCTTCAAGTCTGTGAGTCTGTTTTGGTTTTGTATGTAAGGTCGTTTGTATCATTCTTTTTAGATTTGCATATAAGCAGTATCATATGCTATTTGTCTTTTTCTATCTGACTTTACTGCACCTGAAGACCAGGGAAGACCAGCATGGGGCACTATTGCAGGCTGAAACCCTAGTAAAAGACAACTTCCGCTCTGAGGGCCAGCTTTGTGCTGGCCGCTGCTCTAGCCCCTTGGAGCACTGCGGCGAATTAGACCCATGAAGTGCCTGTTGCCACGCAGTGTCTGTGGAGCTCAGGTGATGAAACACTCCTGGTCATGACCAGTGCCAGGAAGGGAACAAAGCCACGTGAGGTGCTGAACTAAGCCTGTGAGAGCCTCCATTAGGAGACAACATTAGAACAGAGATCTGAAGGGTGAAAAAACTCCAGGCACAAGAAAATCAGATGGGAGAAAGTTCCCGACAGAGGTTAGAGCAAGTGCAAAGCCCCTGAGGTGGCAATAATGTTTCAGTCATTGAGGAACTGAAAGGAAGCCAGTGTGGATAGAATACAGTGGAAAAAAAGGAGGGAAGTGACAGGAGGAGAGGGTGGCAAAGAAGGCAGAGGCCATATTGTGCAGAAGTTCATGAGAATGTTCTCTGCCTTCTCCCTTTTCATGTTATTCAAACCCAATTCATGCTTTGAGAGCTACCTATTACAGGAAGCCTTCTCTGCCTGCTCTGACTCAGAAACCCTGCCACTCTAAACTCCCGGGGGTAAACCTCAGAATCTGAACCACTCATGTGAGTGGGTGAATGCCTAAGGCATGCCCTCTCAGCAAGATCCAAGCACCTTGAGGACAAGGACCAGATATTAATTCTTATACTTCTCCAGATGCTAGCTGTGCACTCATAAATATTTATACACTCATTGATATTCTCATAAATATTCAACTAAGACCTGTTGCACCAAGAAGTTCATACACATCAAAGTGAACCAGGTTGGGACTTCCTGGTAGTCCAGAGGCTAATCTGCCTGCTAATGCAGAGGACACAGGTTCAATCCCTTGTCTGGGAAGGTCCTACGTGCTGCGGAACAGCTAAACCTGTGTGTCACAACTACTGAGCCCATGCACCTTGGATCCTGCGCTCCGCAGCTAGAGAAGCCATCGCAGTGAGAAGCCAACGCACCACAATGATGAGTATGCCTCACTCATCGCCAGCCAGAGAAAGTCCACATGCAGCAACAAAGACCCAGGGCAGCGAAAAATAAATACCTAATTTAAAAAAGAAGTGACCCGGACTGAATGTAGAATCCACCTGCCTACCCCACTTCTAGGGGTATCTTGGGCAAGTAACAGCCTCTTAGCGCCTCTGTTTCCTGATTAGTAAAACCAGCATAGTAACAGTATCTATGTCAAGGGTTTGCCGAGAAAATTCTAAGTCCCAAGTAAACCTTAGTCATTGTTAGCTCTGTGATCGTAATCCATATCAGCAATCACCTTATCTATTCTATACTGATGACACAGATTCCCCCAGCTAGATGGCCAGCCCCTTCTGTGTCTATCGGTGGCCCAGCTAAGAGTATGAGCAGTTATTTTTAGACAGTATCCCAAGCCATCAGTGATGACGCCATCAGTGGCAGCTTCTTCAGTCTGTACAGAGGCAAGTCCCGGCCTTGCCTTTGCCACAGATACAACCCCCTCGCAGGGCTCTGCCCTCCTCAGCACTGCTTGATGCTAGGGAGTCTTGTAAAGATCACCAGACACTCCAGACTCTTGGGCCTGGAAATTCCCCTTGGGAACCCTGGGTGGGTGATCCCTTGCCCCCTCCAGGCCTCAGTTCCCCTCTGAACAAGGAGAGGGATGTTCTAGGTGATTCCTGCTGGCCTTTGCAGTCCCAGAGCTCTGCTCAGTCAGTCTGTCTAGGCAAGAGCTCCAGAACCCACGTGGCGGGCGGGGTCGGGAGGCGGGTCAGGACAGCCCTCCTAGAGGAGAGGAGGAAGGCCTTGGAAGACCGGAGACAGCTTTGGCTGTGGGGAGAAGGGGAGGGGAGGGGAAGGGAAGGAGGAGACACAGGAGGAGGAGGGACCGCGGGGTGGAGGGGGAGACAGACCCAGCCCAGAGCTCTGAGTGGCTTCCTGTTGCCAGGCTCTAAGCCCCTCACATTCCTGCAGACCTTCAGACTGCCCGGAGCTCGCCTGCTGCCTGCCTGCCTGCCACTGAGGTATGTCCGACCCCTGCCCTGACTGTCCCTCCGCTAGGCCTGCACCCCCTGCACCCTGGTCCGCTCCTCACTTTGTGTACAAGGGAAAGAAGCTGTGTTGGGAGGTCTCCGGGCGCGGGGACTCCATCCTTGCTCTCCCGAAGGGCAGGGGACATGGACTTGCTGCCTGTTAACTTCTCAGGTGAAACTGAGATCCTGTGGTCTCCCTTCTGGGTTTGCAGAAAGTAATCCAACTGTTTCTGAGAGAGTATTTTCTCTCTCTGCGCCTGTCTCACGGGTTTCAGAGGCTGCCTTTACAAATGGGGGCCACTTCTTCCTTTCCTGGGAATATGATCTGCGCACAGCTGCAAGAGGGATGGGCCACCAGAGTCTGCCCTGCTTCCCATTCTAGGAGGAGAAACTTTCTAGATTTGGTTCTTGCACTCTGTTTTCCCAAAGGGAAATTTGGCGTGAGTGATAAACTGATCTTTGGAGGGATAAGAGGGGGTCTTCACCTTTCATCAGCACCTCTGTAAAGGCTCCTGTTGCCCTGGAATTTCTCCCCTCTCAACATCCACCCTCCTCCAACACACACACACACACACACACACCCCGATTCCGGTGCCATTCAGCCTGAAATAGCACTGTCAGACAATCAGTCTTGGGTTAGGCATTGTTCTCATCCCGGGCTCCCCAGGGTGTAAACACTGGAAACTCAGCAGCAGGAGCCCTCCGTTTGTCTAGATTTGAAGACCCCTGATATCGGGTAGTGTCCAGAGAGGCACAGGGTCCGATGGGAGACTGGGTGTGGCGGTGGTGTGCTGCAGAGTGGGAGGGGGAAGACAAGATGGAGCGGGTTTCAGGGCAGCCTCCTCACACCTTTGCCATGAGAAGTCCAAACTCTGCACTAGGCTGCTGTTAGGTCTTCTTCAGGTAAACCCCTTCCTACCTGTGGCTCCACTGGCTGGTTGATGAGTGGGCTTCCTGAGTCCCTAAGCGCACCAAGGGAAAAGGGGGGCCTTGGGGAAGGCATGTCTTCCAGGAAGCCCAGTCCACCCAAAAAGGAACAGAGGGGCACACATTTTCCTCCAGAAAATGCCATTCTATGCAGAACACATAGAGAAAGGGTTTTCTTTGTGGTTGAATTTCTGTGCACCCCAAGTGCTGACAGCAGGATGAGAAGCACATCAGAAGTAGGGGGGCAGACTGAAGACATACGTTTTACATGTGATCTTAGGTAAATGTCTCCCCTGGACTTAGTCTCCCTGTCTGTAAAGTAAGAGGAATGGACTCAATGGTCTTTGGGGTGCCCGATGTCCTCTGAACTTTCCAGTGAAGGTCTCTTAAAGCAGAATTCTCCTTAGGCCTAGCTTTTGGCTAGGTTTCATGGAGATTGCAAGCCCCTTAAAATTGTATATACAGTTGTGTGTGTGTGTTAGAGAGAGATGAGAGAGTGACACAGAGAGAAACAAAGTTCGCGGCAATACCCTAGAGGGTGTTCACAGCCTTCAGTCTTAAAAATATTCTCAAATGACGCCTGCCCCTCCAGGTAGCCAGAGGGCATGATGTGGGAGATGGAGAAGGTGGGGACTGGAAGCCAAGGTGTATTTGCAGGAGGATGAAAAGCTTTGAAATGGGAGTGGTTGGGGTGAAGAGAGAGTTAACTTGCAGCCATCAGCTGCCACATCGACAAAGCCGGGAGCTGGAGTTGAGGGAGGGAGGGGGAGGGAAGGGAGGGTGCCTGGGGAAGAAATCAACTTTTGAAACTTTCTCCAAGTCCCACCCACCAAAAGGCTCTTCTTTGCTATGACTCACTCTAGGAGGAATGCGAGTTGCCACGGTAACCTTTTTTTCAGGGTCTCTGCCTGCTGGCTGGGAGGGGACACTAGAAACTCTTAGAATATCAGGCTCTGTAGGTCTGAATGTCCCCCACTCCACTCCATCCCAAGAGGGCAAATTCTAGGTCCTGCCCTCCTGATCTCCCAATCTCCCGGGACCCCAGGGCAGCTGTGGGGCTGTAAGATGCTTCCTGTTTCCTGGGATAGGCTACTTGAAGACCCGAGTTTTAAAACCACCTCTACCTCAAAGGTGCCAGTTGACCTTGAACTAATGGCTTCTCCTGTCTGAGCCCCAGGTTCAAGGAGAACCAAGGAGAACCTCGGTTCAAAAAGTGATACCACCACCACCTCAAAGGGATACTGTGTGGACAAAACGGGGATGATACACAGAGAAGCGCTTGCTACACTGTGGCCCTCTCACCTATGAGATGGGTTTTTAGAATGGATGAATTGATGGCATCCGAAGAATTGGTGACATCATTCCCTGCGTTTTTGTCTGGCAGCTTTATCATTTTAGGGTTTGGATATAACTTCCCTTTACTAAAAGTGCCGACAGGCACATTTAAGCAAAATAAATATTGTCCAAATTCTTTTGATTTGGGCACCTTCATATTTCCCAAGAGTGTTGCACCCTCCAGTGTCCAAGGCAAAGGCAGAGGTGGATCCTAACTCACAGTGACATTTGGAGAGACACTTCCCCTCTCCAGACTCAGTTTCCCAATCTGTTAAATGGGGACTCTAACCTTGGGTCTCCAGGTGCCCTTTCAGCTCTGAAGTCCTGTGAACCTAACTGCCAGGTGCTGCTTTCATTAGAAAGGACAGTCAGGCCACCTTTTTAACAGCTCCTGGCCCCCTAGTTGAAAAGGAAACAAGAGAGGAGGGGCTAGGGGAAATTGGATTGCATAATAGTCCTCCTAAAATCTTTATCCATCTGTAGAGACTTGTCAACCAACTGCGTGGCTGGGGTTTGCTATTCACAAGAGCAGTTTTCTGTGCTAAAAAATAAGCTATAAATAGAAAAGGATGATGAAGGAAAGGAAAGAGCTTGAGGATGTGAGGTAAACAGGAAAATATTTGATTTTTGACGTTATTTAGACAGGTAGCTATGTGTGCAGAGATAAACAGGGACAGACACAAACCCATGAGGATGCCAAGTATATAAACATTGATTTCACTGACAGGCACCCACTGGCACAGCTGAAAATAAATGTTTCAATACGTGAGCAGACACAGGGGGTCATGCACTCATGGCTCTCTCTGGGCAATACCTTGACTCACAGACAAGTCTTGGATGTCCATCCGATGCATATGCAAACTCTGACCCTCACCTATATGGGCTGAAACCAACAGATGCTGAGTCAGGACCAACGCGCATCGTCACATACAACGCTTCACACAGTGGTCCTCAAGGTCATTGGTCACTTATGCAAATACACAATCACCATTTGTAGCCACACACAGACATGCACAACCAGACCTAACTTCAGGTCATGGTGGGGAGATAGACACCTGAGTGTTAGTTGCTCAGTCATGTTTGACTCTTTGCAACCCCATGGACTGTATGTAGCCCACCAGGCTCCTCTCTCCATGTGATTCTCCCAGCAAGAATACTGGACTGGGTTGCCATTTCCTTCTCCAGGGGATCTTCCCAACCCAGAAACTGAACCCCAGTCTCTTGCACTGCAGGCAGATTCTTTACCATCTGAGCACCTGTTGTATATTATAGACAGAAATTGAGACTCAGGAAGGGAGAATAACTCAAAGTCACACCGCAAACTGATGCCTGAGCCAAATTTTCAGACATCTGGAAACATCCAGATGTTCATTTTGGCTTCTTTTGTTGGTTTCCTTTGAGCAGTTTGGTACTCTCCTGACACTCCTCTCTGTAGTCAACAAGCCCCATGGATAAAAAGTGATAAGAGCTACCTCTCTTCCTCCTTTGCTGGCTTGCCGTGGCCTGATGCAGCCCACATGGCTATGTCATTAGGCAACAGGAGGTGGCTAAGTGGTGACTGCAACCAGTGACTTGACAGAATTATTTAGAAAAACAGCCTCCTTCTTATCCAGGAGATGTCTAGACAGGACATTAACTCTGCTCTCACTTGTCAAGTTATAGACCTTGATGTCTGTAGGCAAAGTAGGAATGGAGATAACAACTCTCGCTATAGCTGGGTTCTTTCAGAAATGTGGTATTTAACCCATTTCATCTGGGGATCTTTCTGGGCCCTTATGTGTTAGTCATGGCCATAGGATCCTAGACTAATCAAATAAAAAAATAAACAATTCCCCAAACATCTTGATATTTCTGAATATCTGGAAGTTCAGCCCAGATACCAGCTTGCCATGTATGACCTCAAGTGAATTATTTTCCCTCTCTGATCCTCAGTCTTCCTATCTCTAAAATCAGAAGCATGGCAAAGAGGTGTTGTTTGGCATGACACCACCAACCCATTGGTAGCAGCTGCCAAAAGAACTGTGTCCAGAATTTGAGTGCCACTCTGGACTTTAGGGGGAAAGGTCATATGGTTGATTAGTAATGTCTGCCACATGCACCGGAGGGGCAGGTGGAGCCACATGTGCCATGGATTTGCTTGCTATCTTTAGGATGTGACAGCCTGGACACTTTGATGTTATTTCTCATCCCTTCCATTTGTGGTCACACAGATGCACCAGTGGCCCCTAGGGGGAGCCAACAGGGAGAGCCTGAAGCTCCACCCTGGGGCTTCTAACCACAGCGAAACGTGGCATCTTAGATGTGTTTATGGAACCTCTGTCAGACTGATACCAGTCTCATGCTCTGGGGCTATTTCTGAGTTGCCTCTGAATATCTTCAAACCTATGCTTGAGCACCCTAAAACAGGGGTCCCCAACTTCCAGGACCTAATGCCTGATGATCTGAAGTGGAGTTGATGTAATGATAGCAATAATGTGCACAATGAATAGAATGTGCTTTAATCACACCCTTCACTCCGTCCTGGTCTGTGGAAAAATTGTCTTCCATGAAACTTGTCCCTGGTGCCAAAAAGGTTGGGGACCGCTGCCCTAAATGTTTCTTTTAGCTTCTTCCCTTCCAGCAAGAATTGTTAGAAGCGGAAGCAGGGAGTCAAGGGCCAAGTTGTGAAAGGTGGTCCTCTGATAGGCTTCTGACTCAGCTGACTTGGAATGTCAGGGCTGAAAGGAACCTTTGGGACTATGGCCTCAGGGTCTTCAAACTCTCTCATAAAAGAAATTAGAGGTTCTCTGAGGTGTCTCAAGGAGTGTCCCAGCGCCAGTCCCCATCTCAACACTGCTTTGTTTTTTTTTTAATTTTAAGCTGATTCATTGAATAGATAATAGTACATTCATATGTACAACAAAGGTGAACGGCTCTTAGTTGTTTCAGACTTGGACATCTGCAGAAGACTTCACTGAGAGAAAGGGCTCCCTGGCTTGTATCACTCTGAACACCACTGATCTAAAACAACCTCTGCACTGTGCAGATGAGTGGCACTAGGTGAAGTCCAAGGAGTAGAGGAGCCTATTCTAATTTGAAGGGTGAGCTGGGAGCAACACTGCCAAGACTCAATCCCAGGGCTCCTGACTTCCACGTCACCTCTGAGTGGCTGTGTGTGCTCCCTGGGGTGTGAGTGCGTGGCCACACTGGCCACAACGGCACCTCTCTGGACCGTCTCAGCCCTCCTTCTGAGTCCTGGCATTCTGGTGGGCCTGGCTCACTCACGAGTTCCTTTATTAGCCTCTAGACTTGTTTTCCTCTCTTTGGGCTTGTTTACCAGGAGCATGTGTTTTGGGAACCCTTGTTGGTAAGCCAAATGGTGGAAGCAAGATGCCTGGTTTGCGTCAGCAGCCCAACTGAGAGGGCAGCCTGGGGCCTGGCTTCATCACTGTGCCCTGTGGAGGCTGGGCTGGTGCCCGAGACCAAAAGGAGTAATGCCTCCTTTGTTCCAGCCCAGCACCTGTTCTCCCTGGGCCATGGACAAAGAGCTGGGATTCTTGTCCTGGATTTTCAAGGGGAATGGAGATTCTGGGATCTTTGTTTTTTAAGATACTCTTCTGATGTTTATCTCTTGTAATCACCCATGAGTCTTTCAAGGTAAGTGTGTTATTTTCATTTTAAAGATGGAGAAATAAACTGAGGCCCAGAGAGGGAAAACCACTTTCTGAAAGTCACACAACTGCTATGCAGCGGAACCAGGATTTGAACCTGTATATTCTGTCTCCAGAGCCCCTGGGCTTACCTCTCTGCCAAAATGCCTCTATAAAAGTTGATAACCACTCTGTCTAATATGGGCTTCCCTGGTGGCTCAGATAGTAAAGAATTCATTGGCAATGAAGGAGACCTGAATTCAATCCCTGGGTTTGGAAGATCCCCTGAAGAAGGGAAAGGCAACCTATTCCAGTATTCTTGCCTGGAGAATCCCATGGACAGAGGAGCCTGGTGGGCTATAGTCCACAGGGTCTCAAAGAGTTGGGCATGATTGAGGGACTAAGCAAGCTCTGTGTTAATATGGTAGCCACTAGCCACATATGGTTACGTAGAATTTAAGTTAATTAAAATGAAATACAATGAAAACTTCAGCCCTTCATTTGCACTAGCAACATTTCAAGTGTTCAATAACCACTGGTGGCCACTAGCCACCACATTACACAATGCAGATATAGAATATTTTCGTCATCTTAGAAAGTTCTATTAGACTGCATTGCTTCATAAACTCTTCTACTCAAATCAGATTTGATGACTGTAACTCAGATTCTGTGCTTCAAGTCCTTAGGGGTCTACGATTCCAAGATCCACAGTCTAAAATTGAATGATTCCAAGGTTTTTCCCTAGTTCTGTCCTTCAGTAACTTTTCAGTGTCCAGAGAGAGCCCACAGGAGGCCGTTTATGTTTCAAGAGAGATGAACTTGGGTGGGGTGGGGGGCGGGCAGCTGTACTTTTCCATCCCCAGACTCTTTCTAAAGGAGGAGAGGTGACCTCAGCTTCGGGTCCCGCTGGCAGGCAGGGACGGGTTTTCAGCCGTCTCCAGAGCAAATAAAGGCAAAAGGAAAGGACTGGATGTTCGGAACAGGAGGCAAGGGCGGTGGCGGGGTGGGAGTGAGCAAAGTCTGCATCTGACGACCACTGGGCCAAGGGAAACACACCTCCTGCTCCCCGGCTCCCAACCCTCCCAGTCTCTTTTCCTCCAGGATACCTTGGGCCAGTTCACAGCCCAACTGGGCCCCCTTCAGGTGAGCACCTAGTGGAGGAACTGCCGCCAAGGGAAACAGCATGTGAGGCAGAGGGCAGGCCAGAGGCGGAGGGGGGCAGCCTTGGTCTTCATTCAGCCCTGCCACCCACTCCTTGGGGCTCTGGGCAGGTTTCTTCCCCTCTGGGCCTCAGCCCTCTCTTCTGTACTATAAGGTAGTATGCCTTCAGCCCCCAAGGGGATGCCGGATTATGAAAACATTCTTAAAACGGATAAACACAGGCATCATTACAAACTAAAGAGATACAGAGTTTTTATTTAATACTGCTCATCTATACAAAGGTGTTTATATTTTCACCAGGGGGGGCATGCCAGACCTAGGTTTGACTGGCAAAGGATGTGTGTACAGCTGATCATTTCTGGATGCTGGGGTTTGGCCCTGTGTTCTGACCTTGCTAGGGTTACTGATAAACCCCTGACCTTTGCAGGACGGGCACCTGGCCTCTTTCACCAGAGGTGGTTTAGAGAACCTCAGAGAGGGAGCTCACGGGTATGCAGGAGTATGGTCATACATTCGAGAACTGTCCACTGCTGCCCTTCCCTCCCATCAAGCGATCTGGATGGAGAGGATGTTGGGACTGGTGAGGGGAAACTGGGCAAAACCCCAAATTAGGAAATCAACTCCTCCTCCAAGACTGTGTGTCCTTTTCTTTATACTTACTTCCCACTTTTCCCCCTGATCCCCACCCCAGTCTCAAAGAAAAACTCTATGAGGCCCAACCCAAGTCCATGAGGAGGAATTTTGTCAGCTTGAAAGGGGCCTGAATGTTGTCTGACTTCCTCCCTCTCCACCTCAGACCCCCTCATCGGACCAGCGGGACTCACAGCCCTCCCATGCCATGGTGCCAGTGTGTGAGACCATTAGAAATTTTAATGCACCGTGAGATCTAGAATGACTTTTCTCTTCTGGCTGCAGCACCAAGGATGGGGGTGGCAGAAAGAGTCAGTGAGCCACTGGGAAAGCACGGCTGGTGAGGTAGGACAGAGAGAAGAGCCGACCCACAAATCTTTCCCTGGTCACAGAGGAGGAGCAGTTCCTCTGCTCAGATGAAGGACACAAACCCTGGAGATGCCAGTCTTCCTGGCTCTCCAAGCTGAAGCTTACTCCCTTTCCAGCCCTAGCTGGGCTGCTTCTCTAACTGTAGGACTTGTCTGTCATTGGAGCCCAGATAAAGTGCCTTTTTTTATTCCTGCTATGAGTCTCTGACCCTTCAACTTCTAACCATCTCAGACAAGCCTTTCATTCATGCTTTCTCTCCTGTTCCTTTCACCCAAAGCCACATGCAGGCATTGTTTTGCTTTTGTCTCCAAGTGGGGAAGCAAGAAAGGAGATTTTTCCACCTCTAGGCTTGAGAGAAGTGGAGCGGGGAAGATAAGCATAGGACTGTGTGTGCAGGGGAGGGAGAGAGGAACATTTCCAAAACCTGGGAAGGGAAGACTGCATTCAGATGGGAGAGTTGGGGACACCACGAAGCAAAACCAAGCTCCCAGGTGGATTTCTTTAGATTTCTGTTGGTTTTATTTCGTATACATGCCATAGAATACTGAGGTTTAGTGTCTATTTCAACCCCAATAGAGGACCATTATGAAGTCTTCCCTTCTGCTGCCTGTTTCTACTACCCAAATACCATAATTTAAGTGAAGATGGGGATAATGGAGGGGATGATGTGTGCCAAGACCAGCATGTGCTTGGGACAGATAAAGGGCATCTCAAGGGCTCAGGCTACCATCTCAAAGCTCAGCTAGTCCAACCCTCTCAAGTAATAGAAGAGGGAAACCAAGATCCAGAGAGGATGAAGGATTGAACCAAAATACCAAGTTAATATTGAGATAGAACCAGAATCCTTGGGATTTAGCTCCAAGCTAAGCGTTTCTTCCATGATGCCAGGGTACCGCCCACCAAGGTGCTTGGTCAGTTGAGAAATCTTGGAAGGAACTAGGGATGAACGAGGGAAGACATGGCCACTGCCCACATTAACTAAAAGCTGCTTAGGCGCAGGGGAGCATGCTTGCTCTATGTGGCCGCAGATGGATAATCACAGTAGACTAGGAGAAGCTTGAAGGGAGGCAAGCTGAACAGTAGAAGGAAGGACTTTCTAAAGCCATTTAGAAACGGAAGTTCATTGAGTTAGAACAAGAAACAAAGCATCCCCACCACAGTCCCTTGGTTAGGGATGCATTTTGTCAGCAAATCATAGAGATTCTGCTCCAAGATGCCCTCCAGTCATGAGATTGTTAGAGTCGAGAGCTCAGCATCTAGAGGAAGGTTTCAGCAGTGACCAGGGTGGGAGAATTTTCTAGAGAATGTTCTAGATCTTAGTTAACATCTTTTAGCTGTGAAGGAGAAACAGAAGGTAACACTAAACATATGCAAGCATTTGGGTAGTTTCCACACAGAATCCAGAGAAGTACCATCCCTCCTGGGCAGAATGGAGGAAAGTATGGCCATAAATTTCCACTGACCACACTCGAAAACTATTGTTCTTTGTTTTAGAATGTAGGCCTCATTGTCTCAAATTGGCAAGGGGTTGCTGCCTATTAAATTCTCTTATTAAGGAGGGGTAGGGAGAAGGAGGTCAGGGGAAAGAGGGGAGAGGAGGAAGAGTCTGGGGTATAGGAAGAAAAGAATCCTAGAACATCAGGGATTGAAGGGCCCTTGAACAAGTTCCAGTTCAGCACTGCCCAGACTTGATTAACCAGTTGTCTGTGTCCAATCACTGTTTAAAAATTTAAATAAATGTACTGAGGAAAGAGACAAGATCCCTACCGTAAATGGAAAAACCTGCGTACTTCTGTCATAAATAGAAGGAAACTGTTAAACTAGACACAAAGGAGACAGAACAACTGTACTGAATTCCAGCTGGATGTCGTTTCCTGCGGAGGCTCTGAGCCAAAGGCCTGCCCTCTGTTCAAAAGGGCAAGAGATGAGTGTTAGATGTTAAAGACTTGTTAGCACCAAACTGAGACTTTCTCATACCATCAGGATTAAAAGAGAAGCAAGTAGAAGCAACTTTCTCTCTGTCTTTCACTATTGTTTACCATGGACCATCTAAAATTATCTTGCATATCACAGGAATTCAGTGTCAGGAGGAACTCTCCATCAAGAAACCTAGCCCTCACTGAATTCTTCATCTCTTTTCTCCCCACAGGGTTCCTAGCATCATGAGGGCCTGGATCTTCTTTCTCCTTTGCCTGGCCGGGAGGGCCTTGGCAGCCCCTGTGAGTACCCGAAAGTCACATCTTCTTGGTCTTACCTCCCACCACCAGCTCAAGGGCATTGAATCTACCAGCCCTGGATGTTCAGAGGGGACAAGCACTTCCCCATCTTGAGTGGTCTTTTTTTCTTTTTTTTTAAGATTTTTTTTCCCTTAAACTAATAAGCTCAAAATAAAAACTGAATGAGGATCATTGGGAGGAGATTCCAGGGAAGAGAGATTTCCATGTAATGTGAAGATGTACTTGTTTAGCAATCAGAGCTTCCCCAGAAAGGGACTAAGATTGTTTTAGAAGGAAGCGAGCTCTTTGTCATATGAAGACTTACAGAAGAGAAGGGGATGCTGATGGGGTGATGGTAGAAGAAGCCCCAGCCAGCCAGGCACCTCAAAGTCATGTGCTATCTTGCTTCTTCTAACTCCAAGTTGACTCCAAGAAGAAATTGCCAAACAATGATGATGATGACAGTATCACACCTGTGGGGAAGATACTGACATCTGTTAAAATTCAGGGTTCATCCCCTATGGGTCTCCGTTTTCCCATCTGAAGGGAGTTGGTCTCCCATCATTATGGGAGTCTAAGCTGCAGAAATGCTTTTGGAGTTTTGATAGACATTCCAGATGTAACTATACAAAGGGAGGTGCTCCTGCAGCCCACAGGGCCTGCATGTTTGGCTTCTGTGCCCGAGTTGCCCACCCATGGCAGGCGTCTCCCACAAGCTTCTCTCCTAGCTCCCCAGCCTCAGTGGTCCAGGCTAAGGCATGTTAGTGGTGGGAAGCTGGCCCGGGCCCCAACCTCTCTGAATACCATTTTTACCTCCCAACAGCAACAGGAAGCCTTGCCTGATGAGACAGAGGTGGTGGAAGAAACCGTGGCCGAGGTGGCCGAGGTAGGTGGTGGGGGCCCCAGACTCATCTCTGCCAACATCCTCTCCCTCTGGGGAATCCAGACAGGGGCTGCTGGAACAGGCCATTGTTCCCCTTCCCACGTCCACACACAGCACAGATGTAAATCCTATGGATCCCCCAATGATGACACACTCCCGAGTGCTCCCCAAACTCTCCCTGGAACCTCATAGGTGGGAGCTATGATTCTGAATTTGTTTTTTACTTTTCAAACTGTGTGACATTTGTTCTCAGATGGTCACCTACAGTCTCCCCAAATGCCAGCTGATGAAAGGGAAAGTACCCTGGTGTGGCTGGAAGGGGAGAGAGCTTGGCACCCGCTCTTGCCCTGACACCCCTGCTGGCCTCTAGGGCATCTCCATAGCATTCTGGGCCCTTGAGGAAGAGCGGGTCCATAGATTCAGCCTTGATCCTGGACCTGGCACTTGTGCCTCCTGGGATCTGAACCCAGCACCCCTTCCGGCATGTCTCTCCCCATCCCCTGTGGGTACCCAAGGCTTTGGGCAAGTCCCCTCCAGCCTTTGCCCCTTTCCTCCAGGTCTGGGGGTGGGATGGGGCATTTGACTCACTCTTCTCCCTCCACCCCAGGTACCCGTGGGAGCCAACCCCGTCCAGGTGGAAGTAGGAGAATTCGATGAGGGTGCCGAGGAAACTGAGGAAGAGGTGGTGGCTGAGAGTAGGTCCCTTCTCCTTGTCTTGTTACACAGGCCTTAGCCCTCTGCCGCCCGGGCCTGGGGCGTGGGCCCAGCCTGTGTGAGGTTCCTTCCCCAGGAAACGCAGGGTAGGGGGGGTCCTCCCTGTGGGAGGGGCTGTGAAGGACAAACTGCCTTGACTAAAAGGTTGGGAGTGATCTCTGGAATTTGGAAAGATCTATTTATAGCAAGGCTGTGAGTGCTAGGAAGGGAAGTCTTAAGCTGGAAGTGGCCTTGTCCCCTTGCAGCACTTTAATCTAGTTCCAGAGTTGGGTTTCAGGTTCCCACTGAGATCCCCAGTCCCGTCCGGTCACTTGATGGCCCCAGACGCTTTCACACTTATAAGCTTATTTAATTGTCAAATGGCCATGAGGAAATAAGGTCTGGAAGCCTGACACAACTCCTATACGGCTTGTGAGAACCAGGACCTGGGGCTTCTGGCTCCCACCCACAGTCCAGATCCCTAACCCGCAGGATGGAGACTCACCGTACCCCAGGGGCTAACAGCCCGGACTCTGGGGGTGGACCAACCAAGGTCTGCCTCCAAACTTTGTGCGATGCCCTCTGACAGCCCTCAAACCTTCTCTGAGCCCAGTTTGCTCATGTCTTGCGTGGGGAAGGGTGAAGACAGTAGACCCCCACCCCAGGGTTGTCGAGGGACTATGAGATAAACGTAGAGGCGCCCTTGCCCAGGACCTGGCAGGGCAGGCATCCAACAAAGGAAGACTGCGACACCCCAGTCAAGCACCGGGAGGAAAGGCTAGACGAGCTCTCACGCTCAGGGCCTGAGTATCCACTGGAGCAGAGGGGCGTCTACTGAGTCCGGTTCCTTCCCCTCCACATCCCTTATCCGGTGTTTACGAGACACAGGCAGACTCTATTGTTCGGTGTGGTCCTGGGGCTCTGATCCCTTTTCCGCTGCAGACACTCAGGTGTGTTTTGCTGGGCTGCACAGCTCCCTGGCTCCGTGACAACAGCTGACTTTCCGAGTCATTCTAGAAAGTCTATTCTAGAATTCTGAAATACTTTGCTGTCATTGATCCATGAACAGCCACGAACACAGTGGTTGCTTCAACCCTCGGGGGAGCCAGATGGCATCCGGTGCTCCTGGGTCCCAGACTGAATCCCCAGCCCCCGCAGGTGCGCCTGGCCCTGACCTCAGACCAAATCTCTAGTTCCCCAGACTGAGCCAACTGCTCCCCGACAAGCTGATTTCAGCAGAAGAGAAGGGAGGGCGCAGGGCTGCCCGAAGGTTGAGTGGGGGCCAGACCCGAGGACTTCTGTCCAAGGAGCCGTGTGGGTTGGGTTGGGATGGATGTGCTAGCCCGGGTGAGGCTAATCACGTCGCCCTTGTGCTCTGCCAGACCCCTGCCAGAACCACCACTGCAAACACGGCAAGGTGTGCGAACTGGACGAGAACAATACCCCCATGTGCGTGTGCCAGGACCCCACCAGCTGCCCTGCCCCCATCGGCGAGTTTGAGAAGGTGAGGCCCGAGGGACAAGGCGGGGGGTGAGGGCTGCAGCCCTCAGAGTGTCTGCCCACAACACTGCCGGCCTAGGGGTCCCACAGGGCAGCTCCAGGCTCAGAAGTCCTCTCGCTAGGTCTAGTCACAGCAAGAGACCCAGCCAGAGGGGGTCTCTGTCTGGGACTCTCCAGCAGTCACTGGAGAGTGACTGTCACTGGACTCTCCAGCAACTGGCGGGAATTTACTCAGCACCACCAGCTTCCAGCCCTACTGAGACTCAGAAGGGAACACACAGGAGGGACTTTCTCACGTGGGAGAATCTTGGCAAAGCATCAGGTCCAAACATGTGGGTTCTGGGTCACAGCAAAGGATGACATCAACCTTCATTTCTACCTCTTGATAGTGTGAGATATTAGCTATGTTCCTGATCCTCTCCAAGTTTTCTCACCTCTAAAGATGGAACAGAAATAGACTTTATCTCATAGAGATATTGCAGGGGTTTGTCAGATAATGCCTGGTACTTAGTAAGTACTCAATATGTACTATTTAAAAAAAAACTTTCAAAGCTGTCCATTCAGTCTCCAATAGGACTCTTCTGTCCATCCATCCATCCAAGTAAATATTTATTGAGCACTCATGCATATCAACCATTGTGCTAGTGGTCACCTAGCTCAGGGCCACAAATTGAGTTCCAGCATCATTTCCACAACCTCCACCTCACCTTCAACCTCTCCCCAGTACAACTTATCCTTTGAGGTCCAAATTTTAGCATCTTCGTCAGCTCTTCCCTCCTCCTCACCCCATCACCCCTATCACACTGGTCACCAGTGCCCAGCAGTTCTCCCTCTGCAGTGATATGTATGCAGTAAGTATGTGCAGGGTTTTCAAGACAAGGCTTCTCTCCTCCTGACACAACTACTTACTGCCACTGCCCTTGTTCAGCCCATAGCAACTCTGCTCTGCCATCCTCATGCGCAGAGATTCACAAGAAGGACCAATATAACTCACCACATATTTGCACGCACTGCTAATAGTTAAGGATACGTAGCTGGCTGAAAAGGGAATTGGATACCGGCTGAGTGTGGAGGGATCCATGCATAGTCTTGCTTATTCTCCCCCTGCCATGAAGGATTTCTTTCCCCAGCTACAAAGATGAGCTGCAACCTCATGCAAGCAAGGCTTCTGCCCAACGAAGCCCATTACAGACTCAGCACCCAGTGTTTAGTTGAAGCCTGGCCATGTAGGCATCCCATGCCTAGCATATACCCAAATTCCAGACTCCAAGCAGGAAAAGAGATGTTCAGCATGAACCATACTGTTTGTATGAGCAACCCAGGCAAATTGAGACACTTGCATCATTTGTAGACATCAGTTTTCTAACAGTGCAAGCAACTGTTCACCAGCCTCGCTCCCAGACACCAGCCAAGGGCCAACATCACAAGAAGGCCTTTCTAAGAACAACAATCCCAGGTCTGTTGTATTAACTCTTTTCTGCATACTCTACCTTTCCCTCATCCTAGCCTTCAATTCATCTTTTCTGTATTTCCCAGGTTTGCTTTCCCTTATCTCAGCCCTGACTCCATCGTTCCACTGCTCAGAGACCAGCAGCGGCTCTCAGCTTGGGCTGAACATTGACTTAGGAGCCTAAAGAGTGGCTCCTTGCCTGGGCCCCACCCTTAACTCACTGTGTGGACCCCAGGCTAATCACATTCCTTGCCTGGCCCTCAGTGTTCCCATCTCTGAAATGGGCACGGATGGCGGTACTGGTGAAGGGCTTTGGGAATGAGGGTGAGGCACTCTATGCTTTGCCAACAGGTGTGCAGCAATGACAACAAGACCTTCGACTCTTCCTGCCACTTCTTTGCCACCAAGTGCACACTTGAGGGCACCAAGAAGGGCCACAAACTCCACCTGGACTACATCGGACCTTGCAAATGTGAGTCTCTCCTCGGGCCTCGCCAAGCCTCCCGTCTTGGGGAAAAGGCACCAAACTGGCACTGATGCTGGTTCTGCCACCCCTGGGCTGTGTGATCTTGGGCACCTCTCTTCCCCTGTCTGAGCTTCAGGGATCCCAGTTATAAAATGAGATGATTGTTTAAGAGCTGGTATCTGTACTCAGGACCCCTCCAAGAAGGACTGAGCAGTGGAGGAAACACAAGATCAGGGCAGATTTCTGGAGCCTCTCACTAGCATCCGAGACAGCTCACTTCTTTTCTGTAATGTTGAGGAAGTTCTTCTATGGGTCTAACCACAATCTTTCCTGCTTCAATGTTGTGAAGCAAAAATGATGTTCTTCCTGGGCCTAAAAAGTGTTTTAAAAATCCTTGAATTTGAATGCGTTAAAATCAAGGCAATCCTGTCAGTTCCCCTTAGGCCCTGTTACTCAACATTGTCATATCCTAGGCCTTTTTACTTTGTTACATTCCCATCTGCCCGCATAAAACATAAGATTAAGCACCTGCTTCTAGAAACCTGGGAGCCAGGTGTTGTGGGCAGGAATGCCAGGGCTTGCCTGGCCTTTGGGGGGTGATCCCAGGGGCAGACTCAGCTGGCCCAGGCTCCTGCTCCTGCGTGTCTGCCTCCCTGTCATCTGAGACAGGCAAGGCCCCCTCTGCTCCCCTCCAAGACAGCATCCACATGGTGTGTCTGGTACGTTCTGACACCAGATGACACCGGGGAGGGCCCTCACCTGCCTCAGGTGTGCAGAGTGCAGAAAGGTGGAGGAGGGGAACCAGGTTCTCCTGTGGTCAGCACCGCTCTTGCAGTTACAGGACCCTGGATGTGAAAAGAGAAGGCGCAGGCCTGGAGAAGGAGGGCGGGGGAGGGACGTTGGTAGGAATCCTTGGGCAGTGAGACTGACACTTGTGCCAAGTGGCTCTTCTGTTCTCTGGGGCGTATCGCTTGCTCCGACTCCTAGCGTTTCCCTCTCAGATGTTCTCTTCCACTCCCCAGCTGCTGGTGAAGAAGGTCGTGGTCCTAACCACAGAGGGGACTTTCCATAGGTCCAAGGATGGGGGAATGATGGACCCCTAGGCCCCCTGGCACCCACATGCCCTGGTGCTGGATGAGGCTCTGATAACGTGGCCTTAAGCAAGCCCCTTCTCTCCACACTGATCTCTAATAATTCCAAGAGGGTGGACTTGGATGAAATCTCTAGGACTGACATTTTGTCACCTTGAGTTCCAAAGACCAGGATGCAATCCTATCGCTAAGAATGTTCTGGTAATTAAGCATACCTGAACCCCCAGCCCGGTTAAGCTGGGCCTATGGGTGAATGCTGTTCCTCAGTCTCCCAGCTTCAAACATCTCTCAGGGGTCAACACCATCATGGTGGGTCCTGGCCTCTGTTTTCAGGTCCCAACACCCAGAAAAGCAGGAGTCTCTGGAGCAAACCATTTCCTTCCCCAGATCAGATCAAGGTCAAGGGAACAGGGGATGTGCCTTTGCACTTGTCCATTTGCAGAGTATTCTTCCCCCATCCCCACCCCCGCCAATCTCCTTTGTTCAAAAGGTGTGAAGAAACTGTGGCCCAGAGAGGCCGAGCCCTGTGCCAAGGTCACAGACTGAAGCAGTAGCAGGAGAAGGGCGGGGGTGGGGAGAGCGACCTGGCCCGCACGTTGGCCCTCGGGCAGGGAGAGTCAGGGTCTGTGCTTACCACCCCCGTGTGTTGACCCTAGACATCCCCCCCTGCCTGGACTCCGAGCTGACTGAATTCCCACTGCGCATGCGCGACTGGCTCAAGAACGTCCTGGTCACGCTGTACGAGAGGGACGAGGACAACAACCTCCTGACCGAGAAGCAGAAGCTGCGAGTAAGGGCCGTTTCTCGCTCTGTCTCGGGGCACTTGCTCGGCCCTGAGCTGGCCCTGACCTCGGGCCCCAGGCTGGCTGAGATCCACAGTCCCGTTCCCAGATCTAGGCCCCCAAATGTAAGCCCGCATCCCTGCTCCAACGAGCGCCTCTGTCCCGGGTTCGAGGACACAGACTCCTCCGTGCAGCCTTTGAAGGCTCCTAGAGCACATTCACGGAGAAGGCAATGGCACCCCACTCCAGTACTCCTGCCTGGAGAATCCCATGGATGGAGGAGCCTGGTGGGCTGCAGTCCATGGGGTCGTGGAGAGTCGGACACGACTGAGCGACGCAGCAGCAGCAGCAGCAGAGCACATTCAGGGGCTTCCCAGGTGGCGCTAGTGGTAAAGAACCCACCTGCCAATGCAGGAGACATGAGAGACATGGGCTCAATCCCTGGGTTGGGAAGATCCCCTGGAGGAGGGCATGGCAACCCACTCCAGTATTCTTGCCTGGAGAATCCCACGGACAGAGGAGCCTGGCGAGCTATAGTCCGTGGGGTCGAAAAGAGTGACTTTTCGACATGACTGAAGTGACTTAGCATGCAGGCAGAGCACATTCACCTCTTACAGGCTCTGAGGAGTCTTGTAATGAAAGGACCTGCTCATTTTGTTTAGCTCCATGTTAAGTATGGGGCATAAACAATTCTATTCCTTTTTCCTTCTGAGTCTGTGGACTTTAAGGGACATATCAAGCACTAGGAGTACTGATAAAATACAGCTCCCTGGGCCCCACCTCAGGCCCACTGAACCAGTGTCTCTGTGAAGCAAGGCCCAGGAAGCTGCATTTTGACACACTCCCCAGTTATTCTGATTGAGATGGCCCCAGGCCTCCACTTCTGTGGATGAGATAATGCTGGTACTCATCTAACCACTTCCTTCCCTCATTTGGTCTCTACACCCCACCCCTACCCCCCCGCCCCGCCCCGCCACACTGCTCAGCATGTGGGATCTTAGGTTCCCAACAGGGATCAAACCTGTGCCCCCTGCAGTGGAAGCACAGAGTCTTAACCCCTGGACCACCTGGGGGTCCCCCTTCCCTCATTCTAAACCCAGACTTTGGCTGGTCTCTGCCTGCTGTGGTCTCCTGTTGGGGGAAGGGACCTTGACTGGCCCCGACAGCCTCCCTGGACCCTTCGTCACACAGCGTCTCTGCTCCCACAGGTGAAGAAGATCCACGAGAACGAGAAGCGCCTGGAGGCTGGCGACCACCCCGTGGAGCTGCTGGCCCGGGACTTCGAGAAGAACTACAACATGTACATCTTCCCGGTGCACTGGCAGTTTGGGCAGCTGGATCAGCACCCCATTGACGGGTAAGACCCCAGACCCTCAGGATCACAGCAGGGAGCTGCCTCCGGCTTGGCCCTGGAGTGGACAGTCACCGGTCAGGGCTGCTAGGTGCACTAGATGTGGTCAGAAAACTCCTCAGGGGTCTCTGCTGCTCCCAGCCCTGGAGGCCCATAGTTTGCCTAAGGGCTGAGGCAGGAGAGGATAGGTGTAAGAGAAAGGATATAGAAGATTTAGTGCCATGAGTCACTCCTTACTGCCCTAAGAGGCAGAAGCCATCAGAACTGAAAACCCCTCCTTAACCCCATGAATGCCAGCCTTGGGTATCCATTCAGCAAGGTAGAAGGAGCTGGGAAGGAGCGCCAGACTGTGAGGTGGCAGGGTCTGTGTGAGACAGCAAGGCCCTGAGACCTGGCCCCAATGGGGCAAACTGGCTCTGGAAGTTCTTAAGACATTCACAGTGCCCATCCCATCTCCATGGCAAGCCCTTGGTTTGATCACTCCTGCCCCGTGTTGAAATGAGTTAGGAAGTGCCGTGTAAACGCCCTGTGGGATAAGCCGATAGTTGGTCAGTGAACCAACATTTATTGAGTGTCTATTACATGTCCAGCATGATTCCAGGCAGGGGATTTAACTGTAGTCAGAACTGACACGGAGGCCCTTGCCCCCATGGAGCTCAGCCTCTGGGTGGTGATGTGTTTCTCACAATGGAAGGAAAAAGTAAGGAAGGTGCCCGGAAGTTGCAGGTGGTGGCTGATGCTTCTGCAGCTGAGTAGGACAGGCCCCCCTCACCTCTGCCTTCTCTTGCTGTGTGCTCCTGGAGCGGCTCAAGAGGAGGGCCGCTCTGCTCACACAGGATGCCCAGGGCTGCTCCCCTCTGGGAGGCTCAACCCTTCCTCCCGGTCCAGTTCACCCTGTGGGTGATCCTGGGGGGCTGGGGTCTCCTGAGTGCTGGGAAACTGCCTCTAGCTTCTCTCCCAGGCTCTTTCCGTGGCTGGGATCCATCTGAGTCATACTGTGAAGGGGAGGGGAGAAGTCAGGGAACATCTGGACTCAGGCTGAGCAAGGAAGGGGCCTGGAGGGAGGCTTCCAGATGAGGCTGCAAGTACCCTGCATCTGGAAAGCAGGCTGGGTCAGAGGATCATCCTGCCCCTCTCCTTGACCCAGAGCTGCCCGGTGACCTTGCCTGAGTCCCTGCCCCTCTCTGGGGCTCACTTTCCTCACTGATATACAAAGAAGGCAGAGAAGCTTCAGTTCAACAGATCCCTTCCATGAGTTGAGCCAGATAGGAGGGCCTGGGGGTCCTTGGGGAAGAGTGTTTTGAGGACAACTAATGGAGGGCTCTGGGGAACAAGGGAAAAAAATCCTATATGTGCTCTGGAGTCCAGGCCAGCTGGGAGAACAGGAACAGAGGAGATTGGGAGAGAAATCAGAAGGCCTCCCTCTCACACGGGACATAGTACATAAAAGATAAAGTTCTACTCACCCTCCGCCTGCCAATTCCAATCTCTTCCCACGCTCCCTTCTCAGAAGTTGGCACCCTCTCCCTTTTTTTTTTCCAGCCACACATCTTATGGGATCATAGTTTCCTGACCAGGGGTCAAACCAGGCCCTTAGCAGTCAAAGTGCAGAGTCTTAACCACTGGGCTGCCAGGGAAACCCCACCCCTCCTCCCCAACTTTTTCAGTACTCTCTTCAGTTTGATGCATCTCTTTTTCACCTCTTTTCTGAGTATTTGCAGATGTATAAATGTGTCTGCAGAAAACATGCATTGTTGTTTCATACCATATTTTGATCTACCAACAGCAGAATTGCTGAATATTTTAAGCTTCTGTGCCCTCAATTCTTAGTCAGTTAGGAAACAATGAAATTCACCATGAGACCTGTGAACCCTATGAACCCACAGACCTCAGACCTAGAAGGGCCCTTAGACGTTATGATCAACTCCTCCCCCTTTGATGGAGGAGGAAACTGAGGCTCAGAGTGGGGCAGTGCTATATGCTCAGAACCACAGCAGGTCAGTGGCAGAGCCGGGGCAGACCCAGGATCCCAGCTTCCCATTCTGCAATGAACATCCTCTCCTTCAGCCCCAAGGGGCAGGCTCCCTCCCCCTGTCTCCCCAAGCAGGGCTATGGGGCTGGCTCAGCCTCAGTCTCTCCCCACCTCACCCCTGCAGGTACCTGTCTCACACCGAGCTGGCCCCACTGCGCGCCCCCCTTATCCCCATGGAACACTGCACCACCCGCTTTTTCGAGACCTGTGACCTGGACAACGACAAATACATTGCCCTGGACGAGTGGGCCGGCTGCTTCGGCATCAAGGAGAGTGAGTGTTTGAGCAAAGGGTCCGCTATCCTCTCCCTCCCACCTCGCTGCTCTCTGTATGTCTGTCCTTCCTGTCCATCTCTGCTCTGTGCCTGGTTAACTCCTGTCTGCTCTCCCTGCCTGGGTGGGCCTCACTCTTTTAGATGACTTCCTGGTCCTTCTCTATCCATCCGACTGTCTCTTTCTCCCTTTTGAAGCATCAGTACTCACTCTGTGTCTAGCACTGCTTTGGGAACTGACAGTCATCTACAGGAAACAGCACATGTAATTAGGCAGCGCAAGTCACAAGGACCAGCCAGGGACGGGGGAGACCGAAGTTCTCAGTCATAGACTCCCTGGGTGACCTTGGACTGGTTACCTGGCCCCCGGCCCCTGGGATGGGTGGGATCTGCCAACTCCTTGGGAAACATTTCCTCACTGACCCCGGCCCCCAAGTCTAATTCTGCTCCTTCTTGCCTTGCAGAGGACATCGACAAGGACCTCGTGATCTAAAGCCACGCCTCCTCCTGCAGAACCCGATTCTCTCTCTTTGACCTTCCCCCTCCTGTTTTCCCCAATGTTTAAAATGTTTGGATGGTTTGTTGTTCTGCCTGGGGTCAAGGTGCTAATATAGACTTAAACGAATACATTAACGGTGCTAAACATAGACATTTTAACCCAAGTCACGACATTCTTAGCTGTAACTCAGCTATCACGGCCTCTTGCTCACCCACTAATGGTCCCATTTTCCCCTTGCCGTGTGCACCTCTGCCCATTGTCTTGGTGGCACATGGGTGGAACACTTGATCTGCTCGAGTCTGCCTTCAACACACGTTGCATCTTCAGATTTTCTACTTTTCTGCTTGAAACTAATATTCACCAAGTCAGACTTTGTGTTAACTTTATTTCAGGGTATTGGCTGCCAGGGGGTCATTCCTAAGTGGCCTGAAGATGGACAAAGGGAAGTAACAGGCACGTGATGTTGGCAAGGATGCTTCTAGGGCTAGAGGATCAGTGGTGGGAGAGACCTGCAGAATCTACCAGCCAGAACCGCAGATAACAAATCTTGTGGTCAGGGGCTGTGACTGAGAGAAGGAAATTGAGGCTGTGTTCTGGAAGTACATATAAACTCTCACACAAACCCAGTTCTTCACCATTTCCCCTTCTCACTTTGCAGTGCCATTTCTTTTTGCATTAGGCAATTTGCTCAGACTTTTCAGAGCCACGGCCCATCCGTTCTCTGGAATCCCCCACACCTCTGAGAGGTGGATCACCACATCCTGCAGGGCTGCTCCCCTCCAAACTACCTTTCGGAGATGCAGGACAGGGAGGCTGTTTCAGCCAGAAAGACCAAAATCAAGAGCGAGGTGCAGAACGTGGTAAAACAGAAAAAGGGCAGGTGGCAAATTGGTTTTCTTTTGGGTTTTCTGTTTTTTTTTTTTTCCACATCTGGATGGCTGTCACCAGAGATCTTTCCTTCAGTCGCTAGCATGTTCCTCCTCTTCTCCCCTCCCCACTTTTTCTTTCTATTAATCAAAAGAAATTTCAAAATCAATGGGATGGTCGGATCTCACAGGCTGAGAACTCGTTCACCTCCAAGCATTTCATGAAAAAGCTGCTTCTTATTAATCATGCAAACTCTTGCCACGATGTGAAGAGTTTGACAAATCTTTCAAAATAAAAAGTACTGATTTAGAAACTGCCTCCCTGAGTGACTTTCATGTGTCTTAGTGACCTCATTTCCCTGACATGGAGATACGTGGTCATAACATGTCCACACATGAATGCACAGATGCAAAGCTTTGCAAATGCATTATTACCCTTTTGTACACACAAGCTTACTTATACATAGGGAATGTATGGTGCCTATAAGCATGGATTTAGCTTTTAATTTTATGACCTGGGGGCTGACCTTTTTCATGATTGCACTTCATTAGGCTAAGCAACTGAGGAAAGCACCAATGAAAGCAATGCCTTCACTAAGCATTCACTCATTCATTCACCCATCCATCAAGAAATGTTATGATGTACTTACTATCGACTGATCCCATTCCAGGTACTACAGACACAGCTGTGGCAAAGCAGATAAAGCATTTGTTCTTCTGGAACTTACAGTCTAACAAGGAATGGGTTTTAAAAATGCCCAACTAAATACAAATGACAGTATGTGATAGGTCACTGAAGGGCTCCTCTGGTGGTTTGGACAGTAAAGAATCCAGCTGCAGGGCGGGACACACAGGTTTGATTCCTGGGCTGGGAAGATCCCCTGGAGAAGGGAATACCCACTCCAGTATTCTTGCCTGGAGAATTCCATGGACAGAGGAGCCTGGTGGGCTACAGTCTATGGGGTCACTAAGAGTTGGATTGAGTGACTAACACTTTCACTTTTCACACTGAAGGGAGAATATAAGAAACCAGCAGGGGATGTCACAGAAGGAATCAAGATTACTCTTGTTCCACAGTAATCACTCCCCAAGCCTGGCTATTTAGATTTAAATTTAACTTAAAATTTAAAATTCAGTCCCTCAGTCATTCCAGAAACATTTCAAATGCTCAACAGCAAAATGTGGTTAGTGGTTACCCTACTGAACAGAGCAGATCCAGAACATTTTCATCATCACAGAGCGTTCTATTGCACCGGGCTGTTCTAGGGCTTCCTTGAAAAAACCTGAGTCACAAAGGAAAAGAATGAAGTGTTGGGAGGGGTAGAGGTGAGAGAGGAGAAGGGTCAGGGAAAGGGCATTCCAGGCCGAGGAACAGCACAGGCACAGGTCTTGAGTGGGTGGGGAACATGATGAGTCCCCCAGCATGGCCTGTGTCCAGGCTGAGGGCTGTCTTGTACTGGATGAAGCTGAACAGGTGGGAAGAGGCCAGACCCTGCAGTCTGGTAGGCCATGTGAGGAGTTTGGATTTTATTTTTTTGTTTGCAGTGGAAGTTATTGGAGGGTTTTAAACCAGAGAAACAGAGACAAGATTAGACTGGCTTTAAAAAGAACACTCTGGCTCTGGAAAGGCCCACCGTTAAGTCCACTGAGCATTTTTCGAGGTTCATGCGTGCCCATCACACTGGTATGATATTTCAGGCTGGTGTTCTGAGGCTCCCCTTTGAGATAGAGAAATAGTTTCAGGAAGTGTGCTCAGTTGCAATGGACCACACACAGAGCAAGGTCTTCAGATGCCAAGTCTAGAGTTGGTTTATTCCTCTCTTATTTTACATTGTTTTCAAACTACTAATAATACAAAGTCATTAAAAAAATCATAAAACTCATGAACTTGTATTACTGTGTTTCTTGTTCACACAATGGGAGGCAAGGACTAGGCAGTTTGATCCTGGCCATTTGAGGAAGGCAAGTCCAGCCTAGTGTCATCATCTAGAGGAATCCAGGCAGAAACTGATAGGGTACATTTTGGAACTGGCTCATTCCTTCACTCTATGATGTTTACCAGATGCCCGCAGTAATGTTTTATGTTCTCCCGAGTAAGCGCAGGCATGGCCTCTGCTGCCCTGGAGCTTTCATTCTGGCTAGGCAGACCATGCACAAGTCAGACCATTTGAGGCAGAAACATGGGATGCAAAGGCCATAGAGCAGAGAGCTCTGACGGAACGTGGCTTGAATGAGTCGTTCCTTCGGGTAGGGAGGGAGCTGCGACATTCCCCTGAGACTGTAGGACGCAGTCCTTGCGCCTTGGTCAGCCTGGGGAGACCCCCTGTATAATACACAGCGCTCACTCTCAGAACAGCTCTGCTCCCCACACTCGCACATGAGGAAACTGAGGTTCAGGCAGGCTGAGTGACTTGCTCATTTTTCATAAACTGGGGGAAATTGGAAACCAGAGCTTTCTCCCCTATATCTAGAATTCTCCCTCTAGGGAGTTTTGCCAAGTTTTCAAGCAAAAGGCAGCATCAAAGAGAGGCAAAGAGCATGAATCAGCCTGGAACCCTGGGAGGACAAGGTGGGGTTGCAGCAACACTGAGGAGCTGAGTTGAGGGGGGCCCTCAGAATCCTTACAGGCAATGTTTTCATGCTCTCCTTCCATCAGTGGCTTTGCTCCCTGTAAGTCAAATCTCTTAAAAAAAAATTAACATTTAAAGGAAATTAATTATCTCATTACCCTGAGAGAAAAATCAGTATCATTTACTATTGGCATAAATAAACTTTAAAAAAAAAATACCAGAAAAAAAAAATACAGTGGAAAAAAATGTAATACAATTACAAATGTTCCCTGTTCCTGAAGGATGCTGTTTTTTGTCAAAAGAAGAAAAGACTTTCTCTTTGATAATCAAATGATCCAGAAGAGAACTGAATTACACTTAATTCAATGCCAAATTGGTAAGTCTCCTAAAATCATTTCCAGTCCTGAAGTGGTGGCTATCTCTCCCTTTGAGCAATTCCTCTTTTTTCCTGAAGGGGGTGGGGGTCCTTCAGAGATCTTCCAGGTCTTCTCTCCCAACAGCTACAGAACTGGTTTGAACCCCATTTAGCCCAGTGACCAAACACTGAGCTTGTTTCCTGGTCTGTAAAATCCTGATGATAATGGCCCCTGCCTCACAGGTCATTGTATCTGGCAGAGAGGAAGATGATGTTGATGACAACATTCCCGACTTAAATGAGAGGGGCCTGCACTTTCCCCACTGGCTAGATGAGTCCTTTATCCCTGGTGCTCTCTCCTTCGCAAAGTTTCAAGACCACATCCTCTTTGTGAAGGTGTTACATGCTCAGGAATGTCACAGTGGTTAGGCTGTGCTGGGCTGCCTGGTGTCTACACTGGTTTTGGTTTTAGAACTGCAAGGGTTAAAATATGTCCAGCCGGAAACAGAAATAAGGGAACCCTCATGAGGTAAAGGGGCCCTGGAGAGGGAGTTAAAGCCTAGTTTCCAGGACAGTGGTCTTTGCCTGGACTAGAGCTTTCCCCTCAGGGGTCCAGCCTCTCCTTCTAAATAATGGTAGAGGGGGAGCTGGATAAGATGGTCCCATCTTCAGAAACTCTATGAGATCTCCCCGTCTCTCCTTCTGAACCAGCGGTCCTCGGGATGAGTAAAGACCTGGAGCCATCGAAGCCTCACAACCCAGTTTCCAGATGGCCCCCCAGAGCCAGACGGACCCAGCAGTCGGCTCCCTGAACGTAATCCCCGAGCCCGCTGAGGAGAGCCAGGGCGCCCTCTGGTGGAGCCGGGGAGAAGGGCTCCCAGAACTGTGGGATGCCTCTGAACTGACTGCTACAGCATCCAAGTCGTAAGAACCTACAGAAGTCATCCAGCCGAAGCCCCTCATCTTCCAAACGTGGAAACTGAGGTTTGCAGGAGCAGAAGATGCCGCCTAAGGCAAGACTGCCAGGTAAAACACAGGACTTCCAGTTAAACTTGAATTTTATATAAACGATTTTTTTTTAATGTATGTTCCATGGAATGTTTAGAACACACTTCTATTAGAAAATTATTCATTACATATGTAAAACTTTGCTAAATCTGGCGACTCAACCTCCAGTCCACTCACTGAGTTAATGTCCGAGCTGGGAATGCAGCCCAGACATGGGTCAGGGCTCTTGCAAGCAGCTCTGCCCAGCACTCAGAGGCATGTGAAATGCTTGCTGACATTATTCTGGGGGAAAGCAAGTGTACGGATATCAGAATCTGACTTAGATGATGCCAGGAATGTTTCAAACAGAACAAGGGACATGGGTCTTGCCCACTCCATCTCCCCTCTTCCCCCAGCCCCCGGTAACCATCCAAAATCCACCTTTTCGAGGTTTTGGTCATAGAGTTTGCTGACATCCCTGCCCCACTCTGATTTACAAGGGAGGAGCCTAGGATCTGTATTTTTGAAAGTTCCCCCAGGTGCCTCTGATGCATAGCAAAGATTAAAACCTTAGGAGGTGGCTGTAAGGAAGAACAGACAACTGCTTGATGGAGCAGATTTTAACCAGGATATGTCAGTGATTGTCAAACTTCACTGTGCATAGGAATCATGGTGGGTGAGGTAGGAAGAGGGAGAACAGATTGTTAAAAATGCACAGCTTGCTTTCCAGAGATTCTGAATGAGTAGACCCAGGTGAGGGCCTTGGAATCTGCACTTCTGACAAGCACTTGGGCTTCACCTGTATTTATGATGTGTTTTGTTTCTTAAGAAACAAAAACAGAACTAAAGCAAGCATGGATGAATGGTAAAGTTATTAAAAGCAGTTGGTGAGCATAGAAATATACATTATTCCACTTGCTAAAACTTAAATATTTCACTAAAGACACTTTTAAAACTTAGGAACATTTTAGGAGAACTGTGACGCAAGTGGTCTGAAGACCATACCTTGAGAAACACTGGCTTAGGAGGCAAGAGAGTGAACAGAGCTTCCTGCTTCAACATATACTGGGTGCCAATCACCCCATCCCCACCCTGCCCATGTCTAAAAGCTGGGAGAGTCAAGGAAGCTTCTGGGAGGAGATGGACAGAGGCTGGTCTTGAAAGGTGGATAAGACCCAGAGGAGTGTTAATAGAAGGAAGTATTATGGGCAGGAAGCAAGCAGTCTGATCAGATGAGAAAGTAAGTGTCAGGAGACAGGGTTGTGTCTTGTTTACAGATGGCGTCTAATAAATGATCCCTCTAGCAATGCCCTCCTTCACAGATCATTGCCTTGTCATACTGAAGGGGTTTGTACAACTCAATGAAGCTATGACCCATGCCAGGTAGGGCCACCCAAAATGGACCGGTCATAGTGGAGAGTTCTGACAAAACGTGATCCACTGGAGGAGGGAATGGCCAACCACCCCCAGTATACTTGCCGTGACAACCTCTAAATTCTGTCAAGAGAATGCATGGCCAATATGAAATCAAACTGATTACATTCTTTGTAGCCGAAGATGGAGAAGCTATAAACAATCAGCAAAAACAAGACCTGGATCTGACTGCGGCTCAGATCATCAGCTTCTCACAGCAAAATTCAGGCTTAAACCAAAAAAAGCAGGGAAAATCACTAGGCCAGCCAGGTACGACTTAAATCAAATCCCCTATGAATATGCAGTGGAGGTAATGAATAGATTCAAGGGATAAGAGCTTATAAACAGCGTGCCTGAAGAACTATGGATGGAGGTCTGTAATAATGTATGGGAGGCAGCAAACAAAACCATCTTGAATAAAAAGACAAACAAGAAGGCAAAGTGGCTATCTGAGGAGGCTTTACAAATAGCTAAAGAAAGAAATGAAATGAAAAGCAAGGGAGAAAGGGAAAGGTACATCCAACTAAATGCAGATTTCCAGAGACTAGCACAGAGAGACAAGAAGACCTTTATCAATGAACAGTGCATGAAACTATAAGACAAAAACAAAAGGGGAAAGACTAGAGATTTCTTCAGGAAAATTGGAGATATCAAAAGGACATTTTGTCCAAAGATGGGCACAATAAAGGACATAAATGGTTGAGACCTAGTAGACACTGAAGGAATCAAGAAAAGATGGAAAGAATATATGGAAGAATTGTGCAAAAAAGATCCAAATGAACCAGATTGCTACAATGGTGTGGTCAGCCACCCAGAGCCAGACATTCTGGAGACTGAACTCAAGTGGGCCCTAGGAAGCACTGCTGTATTGGATGTGATGGAATAAAGCTAATAAGTTAGTGGATGTGATGGAATTCCAGTAGAACTATTCAAAACCCTAAAGGATGATGCCATCAAGGTGTTCCATTCAATATGTCAGAAAATCTGTAAGACCCAGCAGTGGCCACAGGACTGGAAAAGGTCAATCCACATCCCGATTCCCAAGAAAAGGATAGTACTAAAGAATGTGCTGACCACTGAACAATTGCACTCATCTCCCATGCTTGGAAGGAACGTTATGACCAACCTAGACAGCATGTGAAAAGGCAGAGACATTACTTAGTCAACAATGGTCCGTCCAGTCAAGGCTATGGTTTTTCTAGTAGTCATGTATGGATCTGAGAGTTGGACTATAAAAAGGTGAGCGCCGAAGAATTGATGCTTTTGAACTGTGGTGTTGGAGAAGACTCTTGAGAGTCCCTTGGACTGCAAGAAGATCCAACCAGACCATCCTAAGGGAGATCAGTCCTGGGTGTTCATTGGAAGGACTGATGTTGAAGCTGAAACTCCAATACTTTGGCCACCTGATGCGAAGAGCTGACTCATTGGAAAAGACCCTGATGCTGGGAAAGATTGAGGGCAGGAGGAGAAGGGGACAACAGAGGATGAGACGGTTAGATGGCATCACCGACTTGATGGACATGGGTTTGGGTAAACTCCGGGAGTTGGTGATGGACAGGGAGGCCTGGTGTGCTGCGGTTCATGGGGTCGCAAAGAGTCGGACACGACTGAACGACTGAACTGAACCCATGCTAGTAAGGTCATGCTTAAAATCTTGCATGCTAGGCTTCAGCATTATATGAACCAAGAACTTCCAAATGTCCTAGCTGGGTTTAGAAAAAGAAGAGGAACCAGAGATCAAATTGCCAACATTTGCTGGATCACAGAGAAAGCTAAGTTTTTCTGGAGAAAAACTTCTACTGCTGTTTCAACTACACCAAAGCCTTTTGACTGTGTGGATCATAACAAACTGTGGAAAGTTCTTAAAGAGATGGGAATACTAGACCATCTTACCTGTCTCCTGAGAAACCTATATGCGGGTCAAGAAGCAACAGCTACAACCCTGTAGGGAACAACTGATTGGTTGAAGATTGAGAAAGGAGTCTGACAGGGCTGTCTGCTGTCACCCTTTTTGTTTACTCTATATGCTGAGCACATCATGAGAAATGCCAGGCTGGATGAGTTAGAAGCTGGAATCAAGATAGGTGGGCAAACATCAACAACCTCAGATATGCAGATGATACCACTCTAATGGCAGAAAACGAAGAGGAACTAAAGACCTTCTTGATGAGGGTGAAGGAAGTGAGTGAAAGAGCTGGCTTAAAACTAAATACTAAAAAAACTAAGATCATGGCATCCGGCCCCATTACTTCATGGCAAATAGAGGGGGAAAAGGTGGAATTAGTGACAGATTTCCTCTTCTTGGGCTCTAAAATCACTGTGGATGGTGACATCAGCCATGAAATCAGAAGACGTTTGCTTCTTGGCAGGAAAACTATGACAAACCTGGACAGCGTGTTGAAAAGCAGAGACATTACTCTGCTGACAAACGTCCGTATAGTCAAGACTATGGTCTTCCCAGTGGTCATGTATGGTTGTGAGAGCTGGACTGTAAAGAAGACAGAGTGCCAAAAACCAGTCAATCTTAAGGAAAATCAACCCTGAATACTCTTGGAAGGACTGATGCTGAAGCTGAAACTCCTGTATTTTGGTTACCTGATGCGAACAGCTGACTCATTGGAAAAGTCCCTGATGCTGGGAAAGATGGAGGGCAGAAAGAGAAGACGGCATCAGAAGATGAGATGGCTGGATGGCATCACTGATGCAATGGACATGAACTTGGGCAAACTTTGGGAGATGGTGAGGAACAGAGAGGCCTGGCATGCTGCAGTCCGTGGGGTCACAAAGAGTTGCACATGACTGGGGGACTGAAAAACAGCTAGCCGTGTCTCCTAGCACATCCTAGTCAGTCACTCTACTAGTGCCATGATGGCCTCCTTTGTATTCCCGAAAGAGCCAAGGTCTGCCCTGCCTCAGGGCCTTTGCACTTGCTGTCCCAGTTGTTGAAACTACACTCTTTCCCCAGCTTTCCACATTAAAACACTTTTATTACTACCTTTTCACTAGTAACAAAAACATTGCCTCTTCACCACTATCAGAACTCAGTTCAAATGTCATGTCCTCAGAGAGACCTTTCAGGTCTACCCCCTCTTTCCTCTCTTACCCCTCTTTCTTCTCCTTCAGATATGCAGATGACACCACCTTAAAGGCAGAAAGCAAAGAGGAACCTAAGAGCCTCCTGATGAAGGTGACAGAGGAGAATGGAAAAGCTGGTTGAAAACTCAGCGTTCAAAAAACTAAGATCATAGCCTCCAGTCCCATCACTTCATGGCAAATAGATGAGGGAAAAATGGAAACAGTGACAGACCTTATTTTCTTGGGCTCCAAATCACAGAGGATGTGACTGCAGCCATGAAATTAAAAGACGCTTGCTCCTTGGAAGAAAAGCTATGACAAACCTAGATAGCACTTTGAAAAGCAGAGACATCACTGCCGACAAAGGTCTGTATTGTCAAATCTATAGTTTTTCCAGTGGTCATGTGCAGAGTTGGACTATAAAGAAGGCTGAGAGCAGAAGAATGCTCTTTAACTGATGCTTTTTAACTGTGGTGCTAGAAAAGACTCTTAAGAGTCCCTTGGACTGCAAAGAGATCAAACCAGTCTATCCGAAAGGAAATAAACCCTGAATATTCATTGGAAGGACTGATGCTGAAGCTGAAGCTCCAATACCTTGGCCACCTGATGTGAACAGTGGACTCATTGGAAAAGACCCTGATGCTGGGAAAGATTGAGGGCAGGAGAAGGGGGCGACAGAGGATGAGATGGTTGGATGGCATCACTGATTCAGTGAACATGAGTTTGAGCAAACTCCAGGAGATAGAGAAGGACAGGGAAGTCTGGAGTGCTGCAGTTCATGGGATCGCAGAGTCGGACACAACTGAGCAACTGAACACCAACCTGACACTCCTCTCTGCAATGAAAATGTAAGGTCCATGAAAATAGGGACCTGATCTCTTTTTTCACTGCTGTGGCCCTCACCCTGAGCACATTTCTTGGAACATATTAATATTTCATTAATATTTGTTAAGAGAAAATAAGTTAATTAATGAGAGGTGGGACAAAGTCAGCATAGGAAAAGTCTTGGGACCAAGAAAAAGGGCAGGTGGATGTTGGGGTCTGACAGGGAAAAACTCCTTTGACATTGGCCTTGGCAAAGATTTTTTAGCTATGACACTAAAAGTGCAAGCAATCAAAACAAAAATAAAAATTGAGATTACATCAAACACGAAAGATTCCTCACAGCAAAAGAAAATATCAGCAAAATAAAAAGGCAACTACAGAGTGGGAGAACATGTTTACAAGCCGTCTATCTGATAAACAGTTAATGTCTAAAATATACTAGGAACTCAAACAGCTCAGCAGCAAAAAAGCCAACAATCTAATTAAAATATGGGCAGACAACTTGAGTAGACATTCCCCCCAAAAGATATTCAAATGACCGACATGTACATGAAAAGATGCTCAACATCACTAATGATCAGGGAAATGCAAGTCAAAGCCACAACGAGATATCACCTCACATCTGCTAGAATGGCTGTCAACAAAATCACGAAGATGGTGAGTATTTGTGAGGGTGTAGGAAAAGGGAACCCTCATACCCTGTTGGTGGGAATGTGAAGTGGTACAGCCACTATGGAAAGCAGTATGCAGGTTCCTCAAAAAACTAAAAATTGAGCTACCATATGATCCAGCATTCCCTCTTCCAGGTATATATCTGAAGGAAATAAACTATTTTAAGGAGGTATCGCCACCTCTGTGCTCATGGCAGCATTATTAACAATAGTCAAGACATGGAAACAACTTAAATGTTCATGAATGCATGAATGGATAAAGAAAATGTACAAATTTTGGTTACCAAAGGGGGTTAGAGGAGGGAGAATTAGAATTAGGAGTATGAGATTAACAGATACAAACTACTATATATAAAAATAGAGAAGCAACTTGGATTTACTACATAGCACAGGGAACTATATTCATTATCTTATAATAATAACCTATAATGGAAAATAATCTGAAAAATATAACTGAATCGCTTTGCTGTACCTGGAACTAACACAAGTATAAGTCAACTATACTTCAACAAAGAGAAAAAAAATGTACACACACACAGGAATGTTATTCAGCCATAAAGGAAGGAAATCCTGCCCTTTGCAACAATATGGATGAACCCGGAGGGCATTAAGCTAAGTGAAATAAATCTGACAGAGATAAACACTGCGTGTTCTCACTTCTATCTGGAATCTAAAGAAGTTGGACGTACAGACAGTAGCCTGGTGACTGCCAGAGGCCAGGGAGGGGGGTGTGGGGAAAATGGGAAAATATTGGTCAAAGGGCACATACTGCCACCTTTAAAATGAATAAATTCTGGGGAGTAATCTACAATCTGGTGACTATAATCCACAAAAATGTGCTATAAACTTGAAAGTTGTTAACAGAGGTCTTAAATGCTATCATCACACACAAAAAAGAGGTAATTTCATGAGGGGATGGAGGTGTTAACTAGGGCTTCCCTGTTGACTCAGTGGTAAAGAATCTCCCTGCCAAGGTAGGAGACGCAGGTTTGATCCCTGAGTTGGGAAGATCCCCTGGAAAAGAAAATGGCAGCCCACTCTAGAATTCTTGCCTGGAAAATCCCATGGACGGAGGAGCCTGACTGGCTACAGTCCATAAGGTCACAAAGGAGTCAGACCTGGCTTAGTGACTAAATAACAACAACAACAGGTGTTGTGGTAAGCATTTTGCAACACACACATGCATCAAATCACATTTCACCTAATATCTCAAAGCTAGAAAAAATTAAACAAAACCTCTGCATTTCATATACAACTGCTAATTTAGTAATATTTAGTTTTCTATCTGTTAAAAGAAGCCTAAGATTTCTTAGGCTACATATTTGCCAAGGGATATAGAATCTGCCTGCAATGCAGGAGATGTGGGTTCAGTCTCTGCATCAGGAAGATACCCCAGAGAAGGGAATAGCTACCCATTCCAGTATTCTTGCCTGGAGAATTTCATGGATAGAAGAGCCTGGTAGGCTCCAGTCCACAGGGTCACAAAGAGTTAGACACAACTGAGCAATTAACACTGACATGGCTACAAATGCAGGTGGACATGAGTGGGCGGAAGTGATGGCATGGTTATATGAGATGGTGAACAACTCTTGATAAAGCTCTAGACAAAGCAAAGCGCGAGCATCCATTGATTTACAGGATAGCTGCAGTTCAGTGGATCCTAAAACAGTGCAAACCAGAACAACAGAGAAACAAAAAACTCGAGTGATTTGGTTAATGCTTGTAAAGGAGAATGAGATTCCAGGCTCAGATAATTATGAACGGGATTTCTTCATTGGCTCATTCAAAAGTCATGCAGGATGTAGGACAGTTCTTCACTCTGTAGCACTGTCTCCTGCATTGGAGGATGTCCAGGCTCTCTCAGCTCCGCCCGTTAAACACCACTGTCCCCAGAGCCCCAGACAATCCCACACATCTCCAAAAGACCGTCACGGAGTGTACAGCCACCCTTGAGAATCTCTCTCTTAGCACCTTCCTGAAGAAACCAGCAGGGGGAAACCTGACGCAAGAAATGAGAACTCCTAGGGGTGTGTGTGTGTGTGTGTGTGTGTGTGTGTGTGTGTGTGTGTGTGTGTGTGTGTGTGTGTGTGTGTGTGCGCGCCTGTGCATGTGCATGCGCGTGCCCCAACTCCAGGGGGGGTTGCCCCCAGAAGGACACTGAGGGACCACCTGTTCTACCACACACACACACACACACACACACACACACATACTGTGTTTTACAGATAGGGAAACTGAGTCTCGGGGAGGAAAAGGGATTTACCATTTGCTCCATATCTTAGGGAAACAACCAGCAAAGGAATTCAAGAAGCAGAAGCCCAAAGCTTTCATTGCTGTGCCCTGTGATGAAGTACCACAAACCTGATAAAAACCTGCCCAACATTAAACTCCAGACTTTGCAGAAGGGAATAAAATGAAATTAAAATGTCTTCTCTTCAGTTCCCATTTCATTTCCTAAACTGTTGATATTCTTTAGGTATCTTTCTGAAAATATGCTAATAATATATAAAAATACAGGTGTGTACATTTATTTTATTTCTAAAAATTTTGTTGGAGGCTAGTTGATTTACAATGTTGTGTTACTTTCTGCTGTATAGTAAAGTTATACATATACATATATCCACTCTTTTTTAGATTTTTTTCCCATATAGGTCATTATAGAGCACTGAGTTGAGTTTCCAGTGCTATACAACAGGTTCTTATTAATTATCCAACTAGGATAATAAGGAGCCATGAGGGAAGCCCGAGAATACTGGAGTGGGTAGCCTAATCCCTTCTCCAGTGGATGTTCCCAACCCAGGAATCAAACTGAAGTCTCTTACATTTCAGGCAGATTCTTTACCAGCTGAGGTACTAGGGACCTCTTATTAATTACCTATTTTATATTCAGTAGTGTGTATATGTCTATCCCAATCTCCCAGTTTATCCCTCCCCTGCTTCCCCCACTGGTAACCATAAGATTGTTTTCTATATCTGTGACTCTATTTCTGTTTTGTAAATAAGTTCATTTGTCTCATGTTTTTAGATTCCACATATAAATGATATCATGCACTATTTGTCCTTCTTGGTCTGACGTGCGTCATTTAAAAGTACATATGATTTTGTTACTATACCATACGATTTACGTGATTTATTTTTCATCACTAGTAATCTTCCCAGAGCGATGATGCGTATTTGCCTCCTTCTTCTTCCCAGTGTCTGTAAAGTATTCCATAAAACAAAGGTCCCACAGTTTAATCTGTGGGAACTGTGGTGCTGGAGAAGACTCCCAAGAGTCCCTTTAATAGCAAGGAGATCAAACCAGTCAATCTTAAGGAAAATCAACCCTGCATACTCTTGGAAGGAGTATGCTGATGCTGAAGCTGAAATTCCTGTATTTTGGTCATCTGATGCGAACAGCTGACTCATTGGAAAAGTCCCTGATGCTGGGAAAGATTGAGGGCAGAAGGAGAAGAGGATGTCAGAGGTTGAGATGGCTGGATGGCATCACCGATGCAATGGACATGAACTTGGGCAAACTTTGGGAGATGGTGAGGGACAGAGAGGCCTGGCATGCTGCAATCCAGGAGTTGCAAAGAGTCGGACACGAATAGGGGACTGACAACAACCACCACCACCATGCCCTGTGCTGTTTCTTGAGGTTTCTTGACAAGATGCATGCTACAGGGCACCTCATACATACAGCTCTGTGCACATGTGCAAGATTTCTGTAGGATGAATTCATAGAAGTGGAATTGCTGGGTCCAAGAACATATGTGTGTTTAAAACATTGACAGATGTTGCCAAAGTGTCCTCCAAAATGCATACATTCCAATTTCTCCTCTGGTATAGAAAGCCACCTCCCCTGCTAGCCAGCAAGGAGAAGCTCTCACCTTTGGGGTCTCGATCTTTTCATCCAAGGAATAAGGTTGGACTGGATGATACCTGGGTTCCCTTGCAGCCCTAACTTTCTAAATCTGTGATTTTTCTTTTTCCTCCAAGATGTCCAGCTTGGGGAGTGGCACTGAGCCTCGCCTTCAGCAGATCTCTGCTCTAATCCACTCCCCTCCTTTCCCCTTCCCTCCCATCCCTCCCTCCGAGTCCCAGGGGAGTGGAAAATGCAGTTCAGTTCAGTTCAGTCAGTCAGCCTAGTAAGCATCTCCCCACCCATCTGTCCATTTCCCCACCTGGTTTAACAACTTCTGCCTTCCCTCCCAGGGCTCCCATGCGGGTCTCTTGAGATAACATCTTACGAAGTCCTTTGCCAAAAGCATGCCTTTTTCTGCCCCTGGAAGGAATTATTTTCACTTGTTCTGAAGAAGAGTCTCTGCATGTACTTGTAACTCCTGCCAAGAAACCGGAGAGGCCCCAAATTCCTTAGCGCCTGGGTCCCAGAATCGCTTAATCTGCCGGTTGCTCCCTTCCAAGGGGTGCTGAGATGATGGAGTTACAAGCTGCTTAAAGGCTTAGAGAGTGTCAGTTTGAAGGGAGGAGAGAGTGAGGGAGTGTCTGCCGCCACGCTCAACCTCTCAGATGAAAGGGAGAAGGGAGTGTTTATGGGGATCAGTGCAGACACCCTGGAGGGACCAGAGTTCCCCTTGAGCTTCTCAAAGATGACAGAGGATTGGCATCATCAAAGCCCCGAGGAAGATTTTCTACCCGAAAGTCATTTAGCTTCAGGATCCTCCGATGCTCGTGGGGATGGAGGAGGACAGACAGGGCTGTTTCACTTTGCACAACTCCAGGGGGCTCCGCTACGCTGATCACACCGTGAATGGTGCCCCGGAGAAGTTCACAGTGGTGCTAATGACAACAATACAGCAGCCAGCATGATGCCTTTTTTTTTTTTAAAAAATGTTTATTTAGTTATTAATATTTGGCTGCACTGGGTCTTAGTTGCAGTATGTGGAATCTAGTTCCCTAACCAAGGATTGAACCTAGGCCCCCTGTATTGGGAGTGTGGAGTCTTAGCCATTGGACCATCAGGGAAGTCCCAGCATGACTCATTAATTTTGAAAGAACTCTAATGATTTTTTGTTATACTCAAAATGCGTAAGTCTCTCTGCACAATCCAACCCAATTTTCCTGTCCGATTTCATGTCTTGCTATCACCCTGGCTTCCTAAGTTCCAAATACACTTTCTGATCCCCAGTGCCTCAGATGTTTATTTAGGTCCTGCCTCAGGGCCTTTGCACAAGCTGCCTCTAGACCTTCCCAAGGTTGGCTACCTCTAAATGCTCATTTTGCTTTCAGACATGGGCTCTCTCTATTTAGTCCCACCTTACATTCAAAGTTCTCTTCACAAGGAATGATGCCCCTTCTCAAATCCACACTTCCTTTTCCCTACCATATTATTTCCAAACCCCTCACCTCATTCATGCTTGTATCTGTAGAGCTGAGACAATGACTGACACCTTACAGTTGCTCAAAGTTATTTGTTGAACTGTTGACCTAAAACAGACTGCTGGATATTTCTCCAGCAAAAATGAGTTTATTTGGGATCAGCAAAGAATTGCAATTTGGGATCTGTGACTGTGGCAAGCCACATGGAAGTCCCAGCATGGCAAGTGAAGGAGAACTCTTTTATAGAGGGAAAAGGAAGGTGGGAGGGCTGGAGTTAACAAAGAGTCCATGGCTTTTCACTGGCTGAGTCCTTGCCGGGAGTCTTTCTTCTTCCTGTTGGGCTCTGTTATCATTGCGTGGCATGAGAGCTCCTCCTTCAGGTCTCTCAAGTTTATTTAATTGAGGTTTCTAGTTATTAATTTTTTTTTACAGAACAAGCATTGCATTGAGTCCGGACGGTGAGAGCATCATGGAAGCTGTGAAGCCTTATGCTGTTGTTGTTGTTGTTTGGTCGCTCAGTCGCGTCCGACTCTTTTGTGACCCCATGGGTTGTAGCCCACCAGGCTCCTCTGTCCATGGGATTTCCCAGGCAAGAATACTAGAGTGGGTTGTTCATATCCTTCTCCAGGGGATCCTCCCAACCCAGGGACTGAACCTGAGTTTTCTGCACTGCAGGCAGATTCTTTACCACTGAGTCAATAGGGAAGTCTGTAAAGTGCCATGGCTTGGGGAAAACCATCCCGAGTAGCAGAAAAGCCACGTGTGTTAGATTTCCAGAAATTTTACTGTCTCCTACTTTCATGAGAAGTTCTTAAAAAGCAAAGAATTTTTTTTTGGGAGGGGGGTCAACATATCAGTTTCTCCCTCTCACTTACACAGGCTTGTAAATGGTGGGGCTGGGGGTAATCGTTCCATCCAACCCCTTTGCCGTAATGATGGGAAAGCTGAGGCTCTTTCAAAGAGGTAGAAGAGATCGATATTAATGGCTGAGCTGAGGCTAGGAGCTCAGGACCCCTTCTTGCTGGGCCAGCGTACCCTGGTGTCTGTTGCTTAGACAAAGAACAGAGCGGGGACTGTATTTGAGGGACAGCCTGATCTGCCATGAGAAACCTGTCACAATGCCTGGGTATTGTGTCTCCTGAAGATTCCCATTAAAACAGAAACACTTCATCAAAATTTCATCCCTTCGAAGAGATTTGTTTCTGAGATAAGCCATATGAAACAGCAAAGAATGAGACCCTGAGGGAGGAGGAATTCCAAAGGTGGTGGTGGTGGTGTTTGTCATTAATATAAAGGGAAGCTGGGGGGTCTAGACTTGGGGGCAGGAGGGTGGAAAAGAGGTGTGGCACCCATGCCCACCTTTGCCAATCTCATTTTGTCTCATGCTGGCCTCAAACTTGAACCACAGAGAACTGTTCAAATGCCAACAAACAAACACAAAGCGTCAAACAAAGAGGTGCTTGTGTTGCGGATAACCAGTCCCACGGGTGGCTTGGGTGTAGTGGAGAGCAAGCTTGGGTTTGGGAACAGATGGCGTTTAGAAAGCTGAGGAGGGGAGAGGGTCACCCCCTGCTGCCCTGTGCCCACCCCCCCCACCCCGCCCAGCACCCTAGTGGTGACGGAACAAGACTGTTCCCTCCCAGTTCCCTCCCATCAGAGGCACCTCCTGGGGGCCTGAACCACACACTCGAAGCCCCTCTTCATTCCTGCCCTCCTGGAGGGTGGGGTGGGGAGGACGCAGGGGGCTGTCTGTGACTGCTTGGACAGCTGGACTGGGCAGAAAACAAGCAAGTTCAGCAAGACTTTGATATTCTAGCTAGAGAGCTCAGAACTGTCCACACCCTGCTCCCTGCAGTCAACAACTAGAAACACCTACAAGAAACCGAATGGAACAAATAATGTCACCAGTAGAAGTGGACCTGAGCATCCCCTGGTTGGTTCCATTCATCCTCGGCTGCTCCAGGGAGGGAAATGAAGCCAGGACCTGCTGCCAGAGCTTAGTCTGAGGGCTAAGCGGCTCCTGAAACACATAAAGTTTTCCCTTCTCTCCCTATTCAAAGCCTATCTGTTGTTAAAGGCTCAGCTAAGGTCTTTTCCAGTCCATAGCAGCTCTCTTCCCTCTGAGCACCTGTAGCTGTTTTCTTCACCCGGCATTTTGCACAGGCAGCCCCGTGTTACCACTGCTTACCAATGCCTGACATCTCTCCACAGTTCTTCCTCAAGTTCCTCGCAGGCATGGAGCTGAACACACAGCACGAGACCCTGATAAAAAAATCCTGGAGCTGGATGGAACCTGAATCACCATGATTGTTCACTCTCCCCACCCCCATGTGACAGATGGAGAAACTGAGGCCCAGAGAGGGCAAGGGGCTTGCATGAATGAATACATGCCCTCCCAGCTGGGGAGGGCTGGGGTGTTCGCTGAACTAAGAAACAAGGATAAGGGTCATCCCTGTGGTGTGTCCCCACTGGCAGGCATGGAAGACAGCATTTCAACTGATGAATCTGAGATGTCCTTCAGCTTTAGCATAATTGCATTTTAAGAAATCAAATTCTACTTTAGCTCTCTGGGGCCTTTTTTTTCCCCCAAACTTTAAAATTGTTATTTTGTATTGGGATATAGCTGATTAACAATGTTGTGGTAGTTTCAGGTGAGCAGTGAAGGGATTTAGCCATACACACACATGTATCAGTTCTCCCCCAAGCCCCCTGGGGGGCTTTGTGATTAAAGAAATTATATAGGATACTGTTCCTTAAAAGTCAGTGATCAAGGACTTCCTGGTAGCCCAGTGGCTAAGACTCTGTGCTCCCAATGCAGGGGGCCCGGGTTCAATTCGTGGTCGGGAAACTAGATCCCACATGCTGCATCTAGAGATCCCACGTTCTACAACTAAGACCCAGAACAGACAAATAAATAAATGTTTTTTAAAAAGTCAGTGATCAGTCAAGATTTTCTAGTTGTGAGCAACGGAAACTGATGCCAGCGAATACAGCAGAACGGAAATTTACAAAAGGATGGGGGGATGCTTGCTGAACAGAAGGAAAACTGAGTCACCAGGATAGGAAAGGTTCCTATACCCCTGGTTCCCAGGGGGTTTGGGGAATTCTGGTAGGAGGAACCAGCAACAGTCACCACCACCAGAGACCATAGGTTTGATTAGTTTCGACATCTTGTCTTTGCTTCAAGATGGGTAGGCCAGATAGAAAGGTCCAGTTTGGGCCATGTACCCACCTCTTGACCCCAGTTAGGGTAGGCTACCTTGACGACAATACCAAGATCATACACAGGCAACTGGAAGTTCGGGGTCCGGTGCTACACCGGCTTACTACATTTTAGCATAATGCTTCAGAACAGGAGTCAGCAAACTGTAGGCCACTGCCTGTTTTTGTAAACAAAGCTTTACTGGCATACCACCATGTCTGAATGCGCTGTCTATGGCTGCCTCCCTGACACAGCAGCAGCACTGAGTTGAGACAGAGATCATGTGGCCCGGAATCTAAAGTATTTACTATCTGTCTTTTCACAGCAAATGTCTTCTGACCCCTGGTTTAGAATCCTGGGCCACCACACCTTAAGGCGTGACTTGGAGCAAGCCCTTTACCCAGCAGCCTCAGTTTACTCATTTGCTAGTGATGGATTTGAGTTGTCCATTCCTTTGTGTGTCTTTCTAGCTGACCTAATTTAGCACAGTTGTTCTATAATTAAGCTGGTACAAGTAGTTTTTAAAAAACAGTCTTTACTTCACACCCATTAGGGTAGCAATTACTGAAAACAAAACAAAACAGGAAATAAGAAGTGTTGGTGAGGATGCAGAGAAATTGGTACCCTTGTGCACTGTTTGTAGAAATGTAGAATAGTGCATACACTGTGGAAATCAATATTGTGGTTCTTCAAAAAATTAGAATTACCGTACAAGCCAGCAATTCCACTTCTGGGTATATACCCCAAAGAATTGAAAGCAAGGTCTTAAAGAGATATTTGTGTTACACTCATATTCATAGTAGCATTATTCATAACAGCCAAAAGATGGAAGCACCCAAAAGCCCATCTGTGGATGAATGGATGAAGGAAATGTATACACTGCAGTGGAATATTCAGCCTTAAAAAGGAAGAGGATTCTGACATACACTACAACATGCATAACCGTGAAGACATTACGCTAAATGAAACAGGCCAGCCACAAAAAGACAAATGCCTGTGATTCCATTTATACAAAGTACTTAGAGAAATTAAATTGAGAGATAAAATAGAACACCAGGGGCCTGGGGTCGGGGTGGACAAAGGGGAGCTGTTGGTTAGTGGGTATACAATGTCAGTTCTGCAAAATGACAAAGTTCTGGAGATTAACTGTACAATAACGTAAATTAGCACTACTGAACTGTACACTCAAATCATTGTAACACTGGTTAAAATGATAAATTTAATGTTTTTTTTCCTTTTTTGGTCACCCCATGCAGCATGTGGGATTGAACCTACACCCCCTGCATCTCTGCACTGGGAGCATGGAGCTCCCAATGGACCAACAGGGAAGTCCCACATTTAATGTTATTTTCGATGTCTGAAAAAGTCTCGAAAGCTCTTAGGTGAGCAAGTCATGGAAGCTCCCCGAGGGCAGGGATTTTGGTCTGTTCTGTGCACTGCTGTAACCCTCACTCCAGGACTGTGCCTGGCATGGAGCAGAGGTTGGGTACACATATTTAGAGAGAGAGGGAACCCCAGCCACTTTGCCATGGTGTTTTATTCACAACCTCTTTAAGTGTGAGGGTGATGTGGCAATTGCTGACTGAAGGTCAAGCCAAACCCCAGAGGGTCCCTGTGGGACTTGTCCTTCTACCTACTTCCTGCCACCAGCTGAACGGGTGAGGTTGGCACCAGGGCAAAGGCAGCAACTGAGCGTGGGCTGTGACAACCCAGAATCTACCCTGTGCCAGCCCTTGCTAGCATTCTCATGGGTAACTTAAATAAACAACTATGTCCCGGAGCGCCCTTCGTTAATTTGCTCTATCACACGTAAATGTGTTAAACAGCATCTGAAGCCAGGATGAAACAAAACAAATAACTCAGTCCAAGAGGCACTGCTGCTGCTGCTGCGGCTAAGTCGCTTCAGTCGTGTCTGACTCTGAGCGACCCCATAGACGGTAGCCCACCAGGCTCCCCCATCCCTGGGATTCTCCAGGCAAGAACACTGGAGTGGGTTGCCATTTCCTTCTGCAATGCGTGAAAGTGAAGTCGCTCAGTTGTGTCCGACTCTTTGCAGCCCCATGGACCGCAGCCTACGAAGCTCCTCCATCCATGGGATTTTCCAGGCAACAGTACTGGAGTGGGGTGCTGTTGCCTTCTCCGCCCAGAGGCACAGTACACCTCATATCTGTCACAGTAACCCTGTTTTGGCCGTGTCAGGTTAAGGAGGCTTTCTCTTCTCTGAATCTGGAAGGGGGGAAGTTGTGACCTGCCTTTCTTCTTACACAATAGTGGGAGCTCCTCAAATGAAAGCATTTTAGAAAAAGTATAATTCTTATTATAACATCCATTATGGAAGCTTTAAAACATATATAAAAATATACAAGATGTCATAATGAGCCCCCAAAACTCATCCCTTGGCTTCAGCAATGATCAATTCACATTCAATTTTATTTCATCTCTATTCATATCCATTCACTCTATCTTTTCTTTAGTTTATGTAAGCTTCTTTTTAATTTATTTATTTGGCTGCAGCAGGTCTTTGTTGTAGCATGCAGGATCTCTAGTTGTAGCATGTGGGATCTAGTTCCCTGACCAGGTATTGAACGCAGACCCCCTGCATTGAGAGCATGGAGTCTTAGCCACTGGACCACCAGGGAAGTCCCAGTTTATATAAACTTTTATCAAAGCAAAATATACATCCAGAAATAGTGCACACATTATAAATGTATAACTCAATGAATGTTCACAAATTACACACATCCATGTAACCAATGCCCAGTTCAAGAAAAAGAACATCACCAGCTTGCCAGAAGACCTCCTGTGTTACATGGAAAGAAAAGGAAGTCTAGTCCAATGTCTTCATTTCGCAGAGGTGAAAACTAAGCCCCAACAGGGAAAATGGCTGCCCCAGAGTGACAAGGTCCAAGGCGCTACTACAGCTTCATAATCTTGGAGGCGCGATGCCTCTCACACAGAACCCATTGCTCTGGGCTGCAGGCAAAAGCACGTATGGGGCAGAACACATGGGGTACCTAATGCCCTCTGCCTAAGGATGCTGAAGTCAGGGCACGGTCCGCACTTGCCCTTTGCAGGAATGATTTCTACATCCTGGCCGTTCCCAGGGTTTCACATGGACCTCTCCCTTGACCACATACTCCCAAGAAGCTTAACAAGGGACCTTCAAAGATCCAGTCATCATATGGTTTGCTTAGGAAAGAAAAATAAAAAGCTCATTAAACTTTATTTCAAAAAATTCCCTAAATTACTGGGTGGTTATTATTTTAAAAATTCTAAAAATAGAGAAACATAGCATGCCAACATAGAGCATTCCCTTGCCTGAACTGTAAATGGGACAGGAGTACAGGTAGCTACATGACCTATGGGCTTTATATGTGTGTGATTTTTTTAACAGTTAAAAGAGAGAGTTGCCTCTTTCCTTCCCTCTTCCTTGGCTTTCACTCAAAGTCACTGTATTGCTGCCAAAAGTTGGTTGAGGAGGAGAAGGGAAGGGGTAAAGTGGTTGCCCCTGGCTATGAACTATGAAAGCCCAGCTCCTCTTTCACTTCCAATGTGGTGCCTTTGTGTGTGTGATGGAAACGCAGATGCAGGGGATACAGGTTTGATCCCTGGGTTGGGAAGATCCCCTGGAGTAGGGAATGGCAAACCACTTTAGTATTCTTGCCTGGAAAATTCCATGGACAGAGGAGCCTGGCAGGCTACAGTCCATGGGGTCATAAAGAGTCAGACATGACTGAGCAACTGAGCACACACGCATGTCCATTCTTCTACATTGAGAAATATGGTCACAGCATAAAGTTAATTCATTTGTTTGTTCAACAGTTTATTCAGTGTCTAAAAAGTGACAGGCACGAGCTATTCCAGGTGGGCTGGACAAAACCAGAAGCTGTCACTTCCTCTTAGAGTTCACAGCATTGCTCCCCGGCATACACACACATTTATACAGATATGATTATTTACTGACATGGACACAGAGTGAGGGGTTGACACCTCAGGAGCACAGATCAGTGAACTTCTCCACATACAGAAGTTCCACCACTCACATACAGAACATGTCTGGAACCCCAGAAAGTTCCTTTCCCACTCACAGAGCCCTCTTTACTGAAGCCCATTCTGGGGTATATGGATTTTTCACAGGAGTGGGTTTTCTCCCTAGAACTAGACAGAACTTGAGCTTCTCAGTGGAGCCCCTCCTGGGCTGGGCCCCTCTTGCCCTTTGGGACAAGGCAGGCCAGTGGGCACCACTGAACATTGGGGGTGCATCTTCCAAGGACCTCTGGACACCTACCCTCCCTGGGCATGCTAAAGACAGAGGCTCAGGCGTCCCGTGATGACACCTGAGGAGAGGTCAAAGGTGAGGAGAGCCTTCCTGCTCCTCATGGCAGCATTTCCTGTTCTGTCTGGTCTGGGCAGGCCTCAGCAGAGGGGGCAGGGGAAAGGGGCCCAGAGCCAGGAGGTAGTAGGCGGGAAAGAAGGGATTAAAGGCCTGATTCATGTTGCCTGGGTGAAAGGGCAGGGCGCCTGGGCACAGGGGTAATGGATAAAAATAATTGCCAGTTTTGAAGTGGGGGTTGGGGGATGGTGGAGGACATTTGAATATGGACTGTATATTAAATAATGGCATTATAGCAAAGTTAAATTTGCCAATTTTGATCATTTTACTGTGGTTTTGAAAGGGAAATACTAGCACACTGAGGGATGCTGTATTTGACTTAATTTCAAATGGTTCAGATAAAAATCAGTATGAGGACTTCTCTGGTGGTCCAGTGGTTATGACTGTGCTTCTGAAACTTAGCAAAGATCAATAAAACTAAAAGCTGGTTCTTTGAGAAGATAAACAAAATTGACAAACCGTTAGCCAGACTCCTCAAGGAAAAAAGGTAGAAGACTCAAATCAATAAAATTAGAAATGATGAAGGAGAAGTTACAACACAGACAACAAGATAACACAGAAATACAGAGGATCATAAAAGACTACTAGGCATGACTATATGCCAATAAAATGGATAACCTGGAAGAAATGGACAAATTTTTAGAAAAGTATAACCTTGCAAAACTGAACCAGGAAGAAATAGAAAATATAAACAGATCAATCACAAACATGGAAATCGAATCTGTAATAAAAAATCTTTCAGCAAACAAAAGCCTAGGGCCAGATGTCTTAACAGGCAAATTCTACCAAAAGTTTAGAGAACAGCTAACAGTTATGACCTATTCTATTCAAACTCTTCCAGAAAATAGCAGAGGGAGGAAAATTCCCAAACTCATTCTATGATGACACCATCACCCTGATACCAAAACCAGACAAAGACGCCACCAAAAAAAAAAAGGAAGAAAGAAAATTACAGATCAATATCACTGATGAACATAGGTCCAAAATCCTCGACAGAATTCTACCAAACAGAATCCAACAGCATATTAAAAAGATCACATATAATGATCAAGTGAGATTCATTCCAGGGATGCAAGGATTCTTCAATATATCTGAATCAATCAATGTGATACATCATATTAACAAACTGAAAGATAAAAACCATATGATCATCTCAATAGATACAGAGAAAGCTTTTGACAAAATTTGACACCCATCTATGATAAAAACTCTCCAGAAAGTAGGAATAGCAGGAATATATCTCAACATAATAAAGGCCATATACAACACCCAGGATTTCCCAGGTGGCACCAGTATTAAAGAACCTGCCTGCCAAAGCAGGAGACATAAGAGATTCGGATTGAATTCCTGGGTCAGGAAGATTCCCTGGAGGAGAGCATGGAAATGCACTTCAGTATTCTTGCCTGGAGAATCCCATGGACAGAGGAGCCTGATGGGCTATAGTTCACAGGGTCAAAAAGAGTTGGACATGACTAAAGTGACTTGGCACACACACAAATATAGCAAACACACAGCAAATATTTCAATGGTCAAAAACTGAAAGCATTTCCTCTAAATGCTTAAATGAATAAGACAAGGGTACCAACTCTTGCCACTATTATTCAGTATAGTGTTGGAAGTCCTAGCCACAGCAACCAGAGAAGAAAAAGAAATAAAGGCATCCAGGTTGGAAAAGAAATAAAACTCTCGCTGTTTGCAGATGACATGATTCTTTACAAAGAAAACCCTAAAGATGCCACCAGAAAATTACTACTAGTGCTAATCAATGAATATGAGGACAAGATGGTTGGATGGCATCACTGACTCAATGGACATGAGTTTGGGTAAACTTCAGGAATTGGAGATGGACAGGGAGGCCTGGCATGCTGCAGTCCATGGGGTTGCAGAGTCGGACACGACTGAGTAACTGAACTGAACTGAATCAATGAATATAGTAAAATCACAGGATACAAAATTAGTACACAGAAATTCCTTGCACTCCTATACACTAATAATGAAAAATCAGAAAGAGAAGCTAAAGGGACAAACCCATTCATCACTGCAACAAAAAGAATAAAATACTTAGGAATAAATTAACCTAAAGAGACAAAAGACCTGTAAGCAGAAAATAAGACACTAATGAAAGAAATTAAGGACTACACAAACAAATGAAGATATATACTATGTTCTTGGATTGGAGAATCAATATTGTGAAATTGACAAAGGAATCTATAGATTTAATGCAACCTCTGTCAAACTACCAATGATATTTTTCACAGAACTAGGACAAATAATTTCACAATTGTTATGGAAACACAACAGATCTTGAATAGCCAAAGCAATCTTGAGAAAGAAGAATGGAGCTGGAGGAATCAACCATTCTGACTTCAGACTATACTACAAAGCTACAGTCATCAAGACAGCATGGTACTGGCACAAGAATAGAAACATAGACCAATGGAACAAGACAGAAAGCCCAGAGCTAAATCCACACACTTATGGGTACCCAATCTTTGACAAAGGAGGCAAAAATATACAATGGAGAAAAGACAATCTCTTCAATAAGTGGTGCTGGGAAAATGGGACAGCTATGTCTGTATAAAAGAATGAAATGAGAACACTTCCTAACAGCATACACAAAAGTAAACTCAAAATGGATTAAAGACCTAAATGTAAGACTAGAAACTATAAAATTCATAAAGGAAAACATAGGCAGAACACTCTTTGACATAAATCACAGCAAGATCCTCTATGACTCATCTCCTAGAGTAACGGAAATAAAAATAAACAAGTGGGACCTAACTAAACTTAAAAGCTTTTCACAAACTATAATCAAGGTAAGATAACCCTCAGAATGGAAGAAAATAACAGCAAACAAAACAACTGACAAAGGATTAATCTCCAAAATATACAAGCAGCTCATTCAGCTCAATACCAGAAAAACAAACAACCCAATCAAAAGATGAGCAGAAGACCTAAACAGACATTTCTCCAAAGAGGACATACAGATGGCTAATAAACACACGAAAAGATGCTGAACATCACTTATCATTCAGTTCAGTTCAGTCTCTCAGTCATGTCCGACTCTTTGCGACCCCATGAATCGCAGCACACCAGGTGTCCCTGTCCATCACCAACTCCCGGAGTCTACTCAAACTCATGTCCATCGAGTCCATGATGCCATCCAGCCATCTCATCCTCTGTCATCCCCTTCTCCTCCTGCCCTCAATCCCTCCCAGAATCAAGGTCTTTTCCAATAAGTCAACTCTTCACATGAGGTGGCCAAAGTATTGGAGTTTCAACTTCAGCATCAGTCCTTCCAATGAACACCCAGGACTGATCTCCTTTATGATGGACTGGTTGGATCTCCTTGCAGTCCAAGGGACTCTCAAGAGAATTGCAAATCAAGACTACAATGAGGTGACATCCCACACTGGTCAGAATGGCCATCATCAAAAAGTCTACAAACAATAAATGCTGGAGAGGGTGTGGAGAAAAAGGAATTCTCTTGCTCTGTTGGTGGGAACAAGGATTGATACAGTCACTACGGAGAACAATATGGGGATTTCTTAAAAAACTAGAAATAGGACTTTCCTGGTGGTCCAGTGATTAAGAATCCACCTGCCAATGCAGGGGATAGGATTCAATCCCTGGTCCAGGAAGATCCCACATGCTTCAGGGCAACTAAGCCTGTGTGCCACAACTACTGAGCCCATGCCCCACAAGGAGAGGTCATAGAAATGAGACAGTAGCCGCCGCCCTCCACAACTAGAGAAAGCCCTCAGGCAGCAATGAGTGCAACCAAAAATAAAAATAAATAAACAATTTTTTAAAAACTAGGAATAAAACTACCATTTGACCCAGCAATCCCATTACTGGGCATATATCTTGAGGAAACCATAATTCAAAAAGACACATGTACTCCAGTGTTCATCACATCACTATTTACAATAGCTAGAATGTGGAAGCAACCTAGATATCCATCAACAGATGAATGGATAAAGAAGTTGTGGTACCTAAACACAATGGAACATTACTCAGCTATAAAAAAAGAATGCATTTGAGTCCGTTCTAATACGATGGATGAACCTAGAAGCTATTATACAGAGTGAAGTAAGTCAGAAAAAGAAAGACAAATACCATATATTAACACATATATATATGGAATCTAGAAAGATGGCACTGATGATCCTGTTTGTGGGGCCACGAAGGAGACGCAGACACAAAGGACAGATTTATGGTCACAGTGGAGGAGAGGGTGGGATGATATGAGAGAGCAGTATTGAAATATATACGTTACCATATGTAACATAAATAGCCAGTAGGAATTTGATGTATGATGCAGGGAACCCAGTCAGTGTTCTGTGATAACCTAGGGGGGTGGGATGGGGAGAGAGGTGGGAGGGAGGTTTAAGAGGGAGGAAACATGTGTATACCTATGGCTGAGTCATGTTGATGTATGGCAGAAGCCATCACAATATTATAAAGTCATTATCTCTCAATTAAAAATTAAAATAACTTAGTAAAAAAAAGACTTTGTGCTTCCACCACAGGGGGCATAGATTTGATCCCTGATCAGGGAATAAGATCCTGCAGGCTACAGGATGTTTAAAAAAAAAAAAAGATGGTGTGTGTGTGTGTGTGTGTGTGTGTGTGTGTGTTTGAGTTTGTGTATTTGTGGAAGAAGAGAATGGTAAAGAAACTGAGGCAAGATATAAACTAAAAAAAAAAAAAAGATATAAAACAAAGGTGAATCTGGATAAAAGGTTTTCTGGAATGTTCCTGTACTATTCTTTCAACTTTCATCAAGTAAGTTTAAAATTATAACAAGATACAAAGTCATAGAGAATAATGGTATCTGAGACCTGACTGAATTCGCATATTTCCACTCTGAGGCCAGGGGACAATGTGGTCTTGGGCAGCTTCCTGTCCCTTTTCGGTCCTAAGGCTCTACTGTGTAGGGGTGAAACTGGACACCAGATGTCTTTGTGAGACAGATCAGCTCTGATTTTCTGGTAGCTTTAAGGCTCTGGGTTTGTGGAATCACAGGATTACTCAGGAGACCCACTGGGTGACTGATGGATGTTGGGTCCCTCTATTTTAACCTTCGCAAAGTGCCTGGGGCATGGAGTTTGCTTCCTGCTGGGGAGGCAGAGAGGCGAGGTGGTGATTTTGCAATGGTTGCCGTTCTCCAAAATTTAAAGGAACAGAAAACTTTTAAATATGGAAAACAGGGAAATGAAAAGCAAGTAGCCAGGCCTCTACAATCTCATTCACCTAATGTTGGAAGCTATTTGACAGGTATAGGCTGTCTGAACAGAAGGGAATCCCCACTTTCTGTACTACTGAGGAAATTGAGACTCAGAGATGGGGTGTGACTTACTCAACATTTCATAGATGCCCCCGAGTGGCAGGGTCAGGATTAGAAACTATGTGTTGTGAATTTCAGACTAACCCAATATTGGTGTTTATTTATATTTATTTGTTTTTGGCCTTAGTTCCCCAACTAGGGATTGAACCTGCACCCTTAGCAGTGAAAGAAAGCACAGCATCCTAACCACTGAATCACCAGGGAATTCCCCCAACATTGGTGTATAATATATGTCATTTTTTTCTAATTATGAAATAAATATAAAACAATTGACAATATGGAAATGACTGAGGAGCCATAGCTAATGGACTTGCTTGCTGGCTTTCCTACTCTAAGAATCTCCAGATTCCAGATGGGGCGTTCCTCTCTGCTTTTGGGCCCCACAGCTGGACCTTCCTTCATCCGGTAGCCTGGGCAGGGCAGGGCTGGACTCCGTTCCTCTTCAGGGTGTTAGTGGCTTCCAGCTGACAGTCGGTAAAACAACCAGGCCCCGAACCTTCCCTTATGGTTCCTTCTCATCTCCCCATGCAATGCTGGGCTGGAGCTAGCCCACTGACTGGGTGCTGTGTATGCCACTCACAGAGCCAGGCTTTGGGGGGTTCAGGAAGATAAGCCATCTGTGCAATGTTCTGCCTGAAACTTCACAGTTCATGCTTCATTGCTTTAACTTCAGCTTTGACCAAATTGCTTGGGTAGCCAGGTCTGCCTCCAGAGTTCATCAGAAGAGGGGGGGTCATTCTGTTTGTGGGGAGAGGAGGTATCCTGCTCTTCTTTTTTCTCACTCCCAGAACCCTGTTTATGCACATCTCCAGTGGACCGCTGAGTTCTGTTCTGGAGTCATCCCCGGATGAGGCTCAGTGCGACCTTGATGGTCAAAGTGAGAATGTCTGAGGGCAGATCCTTTTGTTTTACAAAACAAAACAAAGATCGTGATGAACCTAATGTTTATCAAGCTGTTTTGATGGGCTAGGCACATGGGTTAGGTGCTTGAAAGGCACCACTTCTTTTAATCCTCATAAAGGTGCTATGAGGTATACAGTTTCTTTTCTCTGGTTTATTCTTGCGAAAAAAACTGGCTAGAGAGTTTCGATTACACATAACTGGAAAGAGTAGTAGAGATGATCTCAGAGGTACTATTTCCAGGTCTGGCTCTGGGAGGAGGGGGTCACTGTTCCTTTTGGGCCTGGCTATCTTTCAGTCCCCGGACCATCTCTGTCACCACGCCTGGACTGGGCCAAGGCTCCACCCCTCCTCCATTCCCAGCGCCCCACACTCTGTGCCTGCTGCTGGCAGTGCTGTGAGGCTACCTGAGGCAGCTGAGAGGAGAGGCAGGGCCAGCGGGTTGCACAACTCCAGGGCCATTTCATTGTTTTCCATGTGAACGCTATTTCCTGGAGTTGTGCAACGCAGGGCCTGTGAGAAAGAAGCAGGGACCAGCCCAAGGCACATGGACTAGGAGAACCAGCGCTTGGACCCAGAGCCGAGGCCTTTCCCGGAGGTCAAGGCGGCACTGTGGGTGTGTTCAGGGGAGCAGGCAGGGTTAAGTCTTGTCTGGATGTCTGCCCTGGAGGCAGGCCTCGGAGGCTAGGTGTCCACTCCAGCCATTCCTTGGGGCGGTGGAGGCTTCCCTGCAGGCGGATCCACAGCCTCATCTACCTGGCCCCAGAGCACAGCTGGGAGGCAGAGGTGCCCCTATGCAGCCTGACTGGGAACCTGTCTCGCTCCATCCCGGGCAGCTCTTCCAGAAGACCCGGCAGACAGCAGGAAGGAGTCAGGCCTCCTCCCAGAGCCCTGCCCTGGCCTGGTACCCATCCTTTCACTTACTGCCAGTGAGCACAGGGCATAGCAGGTCTCTTCTCTCTCACAAAACCTTCCAGGGTCTCCCACCGCTTGCAGGACGGAGGGGTTTAGACACTTCAGCCTGCTATAACAGGTCTCTACTTATCCAGCTGCATCTTAGGCCACAATTTCCTGTGTGCTCCATCAACCCCAGGCCACTTACAACCATCACCAAGCACGCTGAACTCTCCTGTCTCCTGCCTTATCTCAGCTTGTCCTCTGCTCCCTAAACGACTTTCTCCTCTCTGATCTCTTATTCTTACCCTGCTGAAATCTTACCCAAGGCCAAACATTTGACTCAGGCCAAATGTTTCTTCTTTAAGAAGTGTTATCTTCACATCAGAATTAATATCTTCATACATCTTAGTGTTTATTACTACATGTGCCCCTTCGCACAGAGAGAAAAGTGACCCAGACACGGGGATGCCGGCAGCCACCCTCAGAGCCCTGATCCAGTCTCGAGGTGTAGGGGTGTGCTGAAGCTTCTCTCTCCAAACCTCCTTTGAGCCCCAAGTTTTTGAATGGCTGGGGAACTCTGCTGAGCTCCCTGGTCATCAGAAATCCTCATTTTTATGGCAGCAAGTGGTGGGGGTAGGGGGGAGATCTGGTGGGTAGAAGCCCTACCTAGGTCCCCAAAACTGACCACAGTGATGGATACGTCTGTGGGTACAGTTCTGCACTAGCTTGTTCCCTGGGGGAGGGAGTTGCACCAGAAGATAGGGAAGGGCCCTGTCCCATCCAATTCCTCACCCTGCAGCCATCCAGTGGCCCATTCCATTCTCAGAGCCCTTGTAATTTGCTCTCATTAACCAAGCTTTGTTCTAGGGGGCAGTGGTAGAGAACCCCAGGCGTCCACTGCAGGCCTGGTCATGTCCCCAACACCCTCCCCTTCCCACCCTGGGAGGGGAAACCTGGAGTGAAGGCCATACCTGGCTCCTTCCCACGCCACCCTCTCTGCAGGGAGTCAGGGACTCAGGAGAGCTGGCCCCACAGCAGGCGGAAGTGGGTAAGTCTGTTATCAGAAGAGGTGTCCGGGCAGAACATCAAAATCCCTGGGCTAGGGGCAGGGATTGAGATAGGCTCTAACTTGCTGTGTGACCTTGGGTAAGGCCTTTTCTGTCTCTGAGCCTTGCTGGTCTCTTCTGGGATATGAGGCATGCTCAGGCTCTGTACCTGAGTCAGTGTCAGGTCCAAGAATCTAGAAGTCAGGAGCCTTTTCCTTTGGTTCATCCATGCCCAGCCCCAGAGACGTTGTACTCCTAGCACCCGAATCTCATCTGCTTGATGCCGAACCTGCTGCCATCTCCTCCCAGCCTCCATCCATCACCTACCCTTTACATTCCACTCCCCAGACCTTGCAAGACAGTGTGACCCACCACCACAACACTGTGGGACCTCAGCTGAGCCTCTCAAGGCACTCAGATTCCCTGTGTGTGAGTGCAAATAACATCATTATCTGCTGCCTAGGGTGACTGTGAGCGTTCAAAGAGGTGATTCACACAAAGTGCTCTGCATGGTGCCAGGCACATGCTAAGTTCTCAATAACTAGAAATCATTCTTGCGATTATCGCTCTTAGTATTTTAGAAGCTAAGCTGAGCCAGGGCTCTGGTTAGACAACACCCTCTCTTAGCTTGACTTTCTATTTTAACATATTACCATTCTCTTTTCCTCTCTCCTTTTCCCCTCACATCTAATTATCTAGAGAAACTGTCCAAGTTGTCCTTTTCTTGTCAATGAAAAGACATAATTCCACTTCTTCTTTCCTTTAATAAGCATCCAAATATTTGTAGAACCCCTACCATATCCCAGGTGCTGCAGTCATCAAAGCAAAAAAGACCAAGAAGGTCCCTGACCTCGGTGGGGAGGCAGTGAATAATCAAATACGTTCATATGTAACCATAACCTGGATGTGCTCTCTGGATGGCAGGCAGAGGCAGGAGAGAGCTCAGATATCTCACACTGAGGTCCTGTGTAGATGCGGTCTGGCCCATGAGGTAGGGTGCATTTCACAGCAGGACAAAATCAGATACTGCAGGGTCCCCATTCTAAGCACACTCACGTGCCTGTAAGTGTAGAGTGTGGGAGTGGAGGAGGGTGGTGCTCTGTAGACTGCAGCGGTGAACCTGATCTGCTAAGTGACTGTAATGAGTCACCAGGCCTGTCTCATTTGTTTAGCTTGTGTATGCAAGAAAACTGACTTCCTTTGGTCCCAGGAAGGGCTGGAGAGTCCTCTGACATGCGGGGATTATTTCCATGTGCCTTCATTTATTTGGTAGAGATTCCTTGAGTGCCTACTCCATGCTCTGTATGGGAGGAAGATGAACCAACGTGCTCTGCTCTCGAGAGGCTCATCATAACAAGTCAGGATTTATTGAGTTGCTCCTATGTTTCAGGCACGTTAGCCATTTTAAGCCATTTTACTGTCATAAGACTCTGATGACAAAAGTTATTACTGTCCCATATTTTTTTTTCCATTTATTTTTATTAGTTGGAGGCTAATTACTTTACAATATTGTAGTGGTTTTTGCCATACATTGACATGAATCAGCCATGGATTTACATGTGTTCCCCATCCTGATCCCCCCTCCTGCCTCCCTCTCTATCCCACGTCCCATATTTTATAAGCATGGAAATTGAGGCACAGAGAGGTTGATTGACTTGTCCAATGCTCCCAAGAGTTGGTGGCAACCTCTCCACCAGCGATTCTCATGGAGGGGCCTAGGGAACTCTGAGGGTTCTAGAGACCTTTGCACATGGTCTGAAAGTTCAATATATATATATATATATATATATATATATATATATATTTTATTACTAAGAATTTGCCTGCCTTTCTCTCATTTTCTCATGAGTGCACAGTGGAATTTTCCAGAAGTTACATGACTTACGGTATCACAGCAAGCAGCAGGAAGAACCCCAGTATCTTCTGCAGAGATTTGCAAGACTGTAGAATGATGCCACTCTCCTCCCTACTTTTTTTTTTTTCCTACTTTTTTATTTGGAAGATATTTTTCATAAGGATACTTTCTGTGAATATGCAATGAATTCATTGTTATTTTTAAAATAGTGAGTGTGAGTGAAATCACTTAGACGTGTTCGACTCTTTGTGACCCCATGGACTATACAGTCCATGGAATTCTCCAGGCCAGAATACTGGAGTGGGTAGCCTTTCCTTTCTCCAGGGGATCTTCCCAACCCAGGATTGAACCCAGGTCTCCTGCATTGCAGGTGGATTCTTTACCAGCTAAGTTACCCCATAAAGTTTTAGAATATTCTTCTCAGTTTGAATTTCTAATAAACTGAGAGGGTAAAGGGGCGCAGAGACCAAAAAAAAGCTTGAGAACTGCTGTGTAAGGCTAAGCAGAAATGCTCCCCAAACACTGTAACTCGGGAATAACACTCCAGGAGAGGCCGACTGGAGGTGTGGACCTGGTGCTGTTGCCAATGTCGTTAGCATTATTAAGAGACAGATCCCTGGATCACGCTCCATGGAGTGGCCCGTGTGGGAACCAGCTTCATCACAAATCAATGCTGTGATTCAGAGTGTCTGCCCATGTGACTTGCAACATGGGAGTTAGATTTAAATCCCTCTGTGTGTTTCTCTTCCTATAGCTTTCTCAGGACTATGGCTTGTCTCTTTTTTCTGGCTGCACTGGGCCTTCATTGCTGCACATAGGCTTTCTCTAGTTGCAGTGTGCGGGCTTCTCATTGCAGTGGCTTCTCTGGTGGAGGGTGGGCTCTAGAGCATGCTGGCTTCAGTAGTTACAGTGTGTGGGCTCCGAAATGAGGGCTCAGTAGTTGTGGCACACGGGCTTAGCTGTCCTGCAGCATGTGTGATCTTCCCGGACCAGGGATCGAACCTGTGTCCCCTGCACTGGCAGGCAGATTCTTAAGCACTGGACCACCAGGGAAGTCCTGGCTTGTTTCTCTTGGTCAGCCATCCCTCCAGGGTCTAAGTGACCTCCCTACTCTTTGTGATGCCCCCCGCCTGAGCCCTGCAAAATAAATTTTGTTTCCTACACAGCCTATATATTCTATACAAGATGCTCACCAACATTCCCACTGAATTTGGTGACCGTCCACCTGGTTACTTTCACTTGATATGGTGACAAATGAAAACTGAATAATAAAAATGCTGATAACAATAATATCAGGAATTCAGTAGACATTAAGGGCATGGAAACAAATGCCAAACCAAGGCAGATCTGAAGAAAATTCTGTGAAAACTTTCATGAAATCTGTGTCAGTGTCCCTGGCAGGGGAATCTGGTCTTCTGGAGGACAATCTTGATATTATCTTTTAGATTATTCTCTTCATCTGGAACTCTGTAGGAAGCTTCTTGGAAGAGCTCCAAAGGACATATATTTGAGAATTTCATTCCAGGAATAATAAGTTACGATCTGACACAAACATGAGTCTAACTTGCAGTGTTTCTATAAAAGTTTATTCAAAAGATGAGAGCTAAGTTTTTCAGCCACACTGGTTAAATTACTACACTGGAACAGAGTGTGTTAAGTCTCTCTATAGACACACAACAGAGCTTTCTATATCATGCCTGGCAACTTGGCTTCATTTGGTTCTGCTTTGAACTTTGTGACCCATTCAGAGGCTTGCCTGAGAGCCAATCTTAATTGGAAGCTCATGGTGGCATGGCGTCAAAAGGAATGCACTTCAGATCTGACCCGAAAAACAGCATAGACTGTAAGTTTTGGCTCCTGAATCAGGATAGTCCTGTGTGATCCTGGCTGAACTATTAAGACATTCTAGAGCTTCAGCTTCTCAGCTGTTGAATAGAAAAAAAGAAATCTACCCTTCTTAGCCTGACAGCTTTATTCTGGGGATCAAATGAGGTAAAATATTTTAAAAAACAGAAAGCACTTGTCTCTCTCCTGAAGGCTTTGCACATGCTGTTCTTCTTATCTAGAACCAGCTCCAACCCTGTCTGGTGGCTGGTCTGAAGCTATGGCTCTCTCTGCTCCAGCCACACTGATATGCCCTGTCCTGCCCGTCTGTCTCAGGACCTTCGTACCTGCCATGCCCTTTGCATGGAACACTCTTTCCTCAGGTACTACACAGCGGCCTCCCTGACTTCCTTTAGGTCTCTGCTTAAATGTCGCCTTATCAGAAAGACCCTTTCTGGGCACAATATACAAAGTAACCTCCCAATCCCAGGAGCCCTCCATGTTCTTCAGAGCCTGTGTGCAGTTTATCTGTTGATTATCTGACTAAAGGGCCTCCTTGGTGGCTCAGTGGTAAAGAACCTGCATGTCCAATGCAGGTTCGATCCCTGGGTCAGGAAGATGCCCTGGAGGAGGAAATGGCAACCAGGTCCAGTATTCTTGCTGGGACAGTCTCACAGACTGAGGAGACTGGTGGGCTACAAAATGTCAGTTCCATGAGAACAGGGGCTTTGCTTTGTTCTGCTATAATCCTAAAGATTAGAACCTAGCAACCATGCCCTCCTCCACCAAGAAGAAGAAGAAGAAGAAAGTCAGGAGACAGCCATATTAGGAGAGGAGACAGGGTGGGCTGGGTGGAAGAGATTTCAGCTGGGCAGACCTACAGAACAAAGAGGAGGCCCATGTTCCTTCCTGCTCTGATTCCCACCTCTTGGCTTAGATCTATCAGAGCAAATCCTTAGTGTAATTATGGGCATTTGAATTGTTTACTCCTTGTTAACCACCCTCTTTGCTCACTTAATTGATTCAAAGCCTGTGGCATGAGTAACTAACTGTGCAGCCATTTGGCATGTGGTGAGAAGGTAGCGGCAGTGTAACTGCACAACGAGGGCTCGCTTGCAGTAACCAGGCTCTAGGTGCAATCCTCACACAGCAACAGAGCTAGACGGGGCCACAGCACCTCTGATGTCCCGGCAGCACACCCGGTGGGAATTGCTCAACCCCTGCATCTTCATGCCGGGCCTCTCCATGGGTGCCTGATTGGTCGCATGGATTCCATGCTCTCTGGGCATCCTACCCATGTGGGCAGAGTAATTCATACCCCTGATCCAGGAGGAGTAAAATCCAGGCTGGTCTGGCTTCTGCTTGCCTGGCCACCTCACCTCACATGTCTCTCCTCTTCACTCAACTCCTACTTGCTCTCCTGTAGTGGTTCTGCCTCAGGCCCTTTGCACTGGCTGTTTCCCCATATCCTCACATGGCTACCTCTTCTTTCCCGTGGATCAGCTTGCATGGATGATTGGATGGACTGCATTCCATCAGGGAAGTCCTAGTCTTGGTCTGAATCTCCACTTCCCCATCTGATAAATGGGTAGATGGATTCAAGATCTATGTTCCTCTGTAAAACATATGTCTGAGCACTATGTTAGTCATCGAATGAGGCCATAAAATTTTTTGGAGGCATTACAGGGCACTGGATCCTAGGGGCTAGGTAGATAGTGGTGAAAAAAGAAGATAGAAATCCTGCCCTAAAGGGCTATACGTGCTAGTGGGAGGAGATTGACAGACAATCCCTGTGATTCAGCTGGTAAAGAATCAGCCTCCAATATGGGAGACCTAGGTTCAATCCCTGGTATCCACTCCAGTATTCTGGCCCAGAGAATTCTGTGTCCATGGGGTGGCAGAGTTGGACATGACCAAACAATAAATATAGAAACAGATAAATAAGATAATGTCATTTACTATATAATTTCATTTACTAACAATTTAAGTAAGTGCTGTGATGATAAAAATAAATGAATGAGATGGAGAATGAGTGACAGCAGGCAGGTTTTGGTTAAAGCAGTCAAGGAGGGCCTCTTTGAGATAGTGACTTTTGAGTTGAGACCTAGACAATAGTGACCAATCATTCCAAGAAGAAGCAGTAATTGCAGGGACCCAAAGAAAGGAAAGAGGTGTCATCTTCTAGAAACAGAGAGGGAAGATGACCAGTGGGCAAGAGACAGAGAACGAAGGCTTTGTCTAGGGGCCGTGGTACCTCTGTATGTTTCATGTTAGGGGCCATGAGATGTCCACAGAGGGTTTTAGGAGAACAGTGATTTACATCTTAGAGCAAATCATTCTGGCTGTTCCTCTGAGAACAGACTACAGTGAGAGAAGAGGGGAGGCAGGGGAGTAGCTATCCAGGGAATAAAAGGCAACGTCAGTATCTGGGTCAAAGGCAGAGAAGCTGGTCAAATTCGGGGCATGTTTTAGAGGTAGAGCTGGGAGCACTCACTGGTGGATTGGACGGGCTCGTGAGAGAGGGAGAGGCATGTGGGAAACAGTTGATACACGTCTGATGAATAATAAACATGGTTCTGTGATCCTTCCAGGAGGCTAGTTTGCCAAACAGCTCAGCATCGGGGCTGAGGCACATCTGCAATGATGACAGAGTGATCTTTGTATTTCCCATCTGTCATTGTCCCAGAGGGGGGCAACCATGTGGGTTTTGTTGCTTTACCCCTGATGCCTAGGACAATGCCAGGCCCAGAATGGCACTTATAATAGTTACAAATGGTCCCTGGAGCCTGTACCTCCCCAGGAACTTCACAGGGAGACTAAGCCAAGAAGGCATTTCTGGGCTCTCCAGCCACACAGAACTTCATGGTCCTACTGGTCCCTAGATGAACCAATCTTGGCAGGTGAGGCAACCCTGCCATGTCCTCACTGCCAAACCCAGATCACCCAGATCCTGCTTCTGGTCCCAGGCTCCCAATTCTGATGCAGTCTGCCTACTCTCCCAGCTCAAAAGCATGCCCATCGCTTAAAATTTACCAGTAGTCTGGACCGCCAACTCCTTCTTCCCCTGTGGGTCACACACACACTCACAGAGGCCTTTGAGAGACTCAGGAGTCTGCTTCATACTAAGGGTGGAATTTCAACTATATGGGGGAAATGTTAGGGGCTGGGGTTCTTTGGAGATGGGGTGGCCTGTATTAATCCATGCTTCTTTTGCCTGAGGAGCACCCCACTTTGTCTACCACTGGGGCTGGTACAGGAAAAAGAGATGCCTTTTTCTGAAGGTCCCCCCAAGCTACCTGCACATGGGGAGAGGGCTGCCCCAGAAACTTCCCAGGGAAGAAACTCCAACCCTACCTTTCTTGGCTCAGCCTGACTCTGCAGGCTTTGCCCTGTTCCAGGGCTAATAAGAAAGACTGCCCCAAGGCACTGGTGCTTTGTATTAAATTTTTAATAGCCACAGTGGGTTTGATCCTACACTCCTGGGAGAATTAGTCACTGCAGGTTCAAGTGAGGAATTTATGGACAGGCCTCAACAATCTGTTTCTAATTTGGGGATAGAAATTCTTTGATTCAAGAATCCCAGGAGGCAATATGGTATAGCCAAGAAGGTCTAGGTTCCTACTGTTCAACAAATTTTTTAAAATCTTTGTGTCTGGCGCTATGCTACTCCAAACTCCTGCTGTCACTCTGAAGCTGTGTGACCTTGGGCAAGTTCCTCCTCATCTCTGGGCCTTAGCCTCCTGACTTGAACATGATAGAGTGGGACTCCTTCCAACTCTAACGCCCTGCATCTGGGTCTGTGAAGGACAAATGACATCTCCAGCTGCAGCTGCTCCCTGGAAGGCCTCCCTTATGGAAAGTTAGCTTTGGAGGCAGAGCAACTGCTGGGCGCCCAAGCATGCCCTGCCCTGAAACCCTGCTTGCCCTCCTGCTGTTTGGAAAGGCACTGAAAGGGTTAAAGTTGGCTCAGTCAGGCAGAGAGAGACTCACTCAATCCCCTCCCTCTTCGGGTCCACTCCCCTTTTTGTTCTCTGGGATTTGCTCAGCTTGCTGAGGTTAGGTAAGCCTGCTTGCTGGGCTGGGAGCCCTGCCCCTCTGCCTCTCCGCTGTGAGAGCGCTGAACCGCTGATCTGTAGCAACTTGCCCTCGCTCTTCCCGCAGGCAAGAAATCTGAAGCTGTGGCAAGGGGTGGAGAAATCTTGGAACCTGAGACAGTGATTCTAGCTGCAGCCACAGTGGCTCTAGAGATTATGGAGTCCAACTAACTCCTGAGATGGGGAAACGGAGGCCCAGAGAGGGGACTTTTCTAGGTTCATCCAGAGAGTCAGTTCAGTTCAGTTGCTCAGTCGTGTCCAACTCTTTGCGACCCCATGGACTGCAGCACGCCAGGTCTCCCTGTCTATCACTCCCGGAGCTTACTCAGACTCATATCCATTAGATCGGTGATGCCATCCAGCTATCTCATCCTCTGTTATCCCTTTCTCCTCCTGCCTTCAATCTTTCCCAGCATTAGGGTCTTTTCAAATGAGTCAGTTCTTCATATCAGATGGCCAAAGTATTGGAGTTTCAGCTTCAGCATCAGTTCCTCCAGTGAATATTCAGGACTGATTTCCTTCAGGATAGACTGGTTTGATCTCCTTGCAGTCCAAGGGACTCTCAAGAGTCTTCTCCAACACCACGGTTCAAGAGCATCAATTCTTTGGTGCTCAGCTTTCTTTATAGTCCAACTCTCACATCCATACATGACTACTGGAAAAACCATACCTTTGACTAGATGGACCTTTGTCAGCAAAGTAATGTCTCTGCTTTTTAATATGCTGTCTAGGTTGGTCGTAACTTTTCTTCCAAGGAGCATAGACTCAAACGCAGGTTTTCAGATTCCCAGGCCAAAACTTTCCTCCTGGGCTGATTTCTGGAGTTTGGTGACAGTCTTTGGGGTTGAAGCTGTCATGAATAGGTCATGTTGGGGTGGGGGACATGCAGAAGGAAACCAAAGGAAGTATGATTTCAGATGTCTTGAAAGCAAGAAAAAGGGCCTCTGTTAATGCTTCTTCAAGTTGCCTTCTTCTTCTTCTTTTTCTTCTTCCCTTTTAAAATTTATTTGGCTGTGCCGGTCTTAGTAGTGGCATATGGGACCTTTAGTTGTAGCCTGTGAGCTTTTAAGGCATGAGGGATCTAGTTCCCTGACCAGGGATTGAACCCGGGCCTCCTGCATTGGGAGTGAGAAGTCTTAACTACTGGGTCACCAGGGAAGTCCTGGAGCTGCCTTCTTGACACCCATCCCTGCCCTTACCAAGAATCCCAAATATCTACCCCTCCAATCCTCAGATTGCAGTAGCCAGGTCTGTTTTTACTGAGAAGCCAGCTTGAATAGAGGTTCGTTTGTTTATGGCCCAGTTTTGTAAATAGACTGCTACCTCAAGCCCCAGCTTCTCTTTTTATTAGTTGTGTGATCCTGAGCATGTTGTTTCACTCTTCTGACCCTGATCTACCTGTCTGGAAAATGGTGGTGCTAATAGTCCTTTCTTCACAGCGCTGATGAGAGAAGAACAAGGGCTGGGCATAAAGTAAGTGGTGGAGAAATCACAGTGTTACCATCACTCCTCAGCTCCCTCTTCTTCCTCTTCAGTAGAATGGACCTATTTCTTCTGGTTCTGCCCTCTCCACAGGAATGTGAAACCCTAATAAGACAACAGAGATAAAGGAGTTTTATAAGAATGATACAAGGGTCTTTCCTGGTGGTCCAGCGGCTAAGACTCTTGCTCCCAATGCAGGGGGCCCAGGTTTGACCCCTGGTCAGAGAATTACATCCCATATGCCACAACTAAAAGATTTTTCATGCCGCAATGAAGACCCAGCACAACCAAATAAATATTTTTTTAAAAAAGAACGATATGGAACCACTGATCTCTCTTGGTTGTTCCACTGGCACGTTTGTTCCATGACTCTGTGCCTCTGGACAATCCCTGATTGACTAGTTGTCTGGCCAGCTCAGGATGTGGTGTAGGGGAAATACCAGGAATTCAGATGCAGTGGGATGCATTCTAACCACCCATGAGCTAAATGGCTCTCCTAGATGGTTATACTTATTGTAAAATGGGGCCAGAATCCTTGCTGTTCCAAATTCATAGGTCTATGGTAAAACTGCAAAGCACTATGCCTGCTTTGTATTCATCCCCCTTTCCTCTGGTTCCACATCTCATTTTCAGGATGGGGTCTAGTCCACCTAACCTTCAGTTTTAACCAGACCTTTGGGGGCAACTGACCAAACCTAACACTCCAGAGTTGGGGCTGAGAATTTGGCCTTGTCAATCAGAGCCCTGAATTCCCTGTGGTCACCATGACTGGTTTGAGGATGGGCCTGTGACCCAGTCACAGCCAACCAATTTTCATCTTGGAACTTTGACTTGTATCAACAGGGAGAAATGACTCATTCTCTTTTCTGCCAGACAAGATTGGGGCGGGGGGGGGGGGGGAGAGAATGAGAGCTTGGAGCTCTCAGACGCTATCAGGTGAGGAGAACTCAACTGATTCTTAAGCAAATGCAAAGGAAAACAGACAAAAAGTGGAGAAGGGCAGTCTTTTGCCAATACTGTTTGTGCATTTGGCCCAGGCTTACCTAAAGTCAAGCTATTCCTGGACTTCTCAGGAATATGAGTCAATTAATTTCTTTTATTATTTGCCTTCTTTCTTCCCATTAATTTTTCTATCCATTTATTTATTTTTCCTTAAGCCAATCTAATTTTGGTTTCTGCCATTTGTAATCAAAGTTTCCCAATTGAGACTAAATAAAGAATGATGTTAGTTATTGGGATAAACAATGCTAGCTGCTGACCTGATATCTATTTTTCCCTCTTTATCACTAACAGAACCCTGGATGGAGGACAGAAATAAGGAGAAATGGCATAGTAAGGCCCAAGAGAGATGTGACATTTGGTCTAAGTTAATCATGACACCCATGTTTCATATTTTTCAGAATGCTTTGTACTGACAACAGTCATGTAACCCAGTTCTAGACCATGAAACAAGGAGAAATCTGGGAAAGCAAACACATGGGAAAACAGACATAGCCAGCATCATTCTGTCTCTCTCTTTCTGCCTTGAAAGAGGATGTAATGAATGGAATTGCAGCATCCACATTGTGGCCATGAAGCAGAGACCAAAAAAAGTTGCAGTGACACCAGTCCTAACATCATTGAGTCACTAAGGGCAACAGCTGTCTACATCTTTCTCGTGTAATAAAGACAAACACCCATTTGTTTAGGATAACATTAATTGAACTTTCTGTTATTTGCAGCTCAAAGCATTCTTTAGGAATAAATCATCTTAGTCATGAAGAACTTGAGTAGCTACCTGGCAATATTACTGGCCCAAAATTCAGACAGGAATCCTAGTTAAGAATAAAACAAGGACTTCCCTGGTGGCACAGTGGATAAGAACCTGCCTCCAATGCAGGGGACATGGGTTCAATCCTTGGCCGGGGAAGATCCCACATGCTGCAGAGCGACTAAGCCCATGCATCACAACTACTGAGCCTGAGTGCCACAACTACTGAAGCTCGGGTGCCCTAGAGCCCACACGCTGCAACAAGAGAAGCCCTTGCTCCCTGCAACTGGAGAAAGCCTTCACAAAAGCAATGAAGACCAAAAATAATTTTTTTTTTTAAAAAGAGTAAAACAAATAACACTTGTGGAGTAGCAGCTATTGAGAGGAAGGGTGTAAAGTGCCTTCATTGCATACAACTTTATGTTCAGTTGCCATAACCTTACAAAGCAGATACTATTACTCATCCTGTTTTATAGATCAGAGTGATCAAAAGATCTTTTTAGGTTCACATGGCTAATAAGTGCTGGAAAAAAGGCTTCTAAGTAGTCATGATAGTATGAATTCTACCATGTATTTTATTTATAGGAGAGACCCTTGGTTAGTAAATATATGTACTCATTGTCTACACAATGTAGATATGCAATTATCTAACAGATTCACTATTATAAATAGAGCAAACCTAAAATAAGTGATAGTTGACACTCTGCCAGTGAACAAGGAAAAAAATAGGAAAAAAAAAAAAAAAAAGCCTGGCTCTTGCAGTGCAGGGGCAAATATCCTAACATACCTTCACAGCCCTTAAGGACATTCCTGCATTAACACTCAATTCAATCATTAATGTTTTATAATGGCCCTGAGTCATCAAACAAAGATGAAATCATGCTTAGCCTCTTGTTTGGGAAAGCAGGGAAGCAGTAATATATCTAGGGAAGGTTCCCACCTGAAATGCTTAACAGAAGGTTTTAGCACATTAATCAGCAATACCTTTCCCCTCACCCTTCCCCAGCTCACTCTGGAAAAATCAACTCACAGAAAGCTTCCACCCCCAGGGGCCCAGAGGCCAAGGTAGTAGAGGACTGCATTTTTCATCACCGTTTTCCTGAGATGTTCCCTTCCCAAGCCTATAAATGTCAACTAGCAGGTTTCTAGCAAAGGGGATCTTAACTATTATTCCTGGGGGATACCAATGGGCACTCAGAGCCAAGAACATAGCAACAGTGTGAAGACTTGAAGAGCAGGACTTCGTTGGGACCTCTGCTCATAGCCTGAGTTGAGATCAGGGGAAGTTGTACAAGTGGGAGAAGGATCAGAGAGAGGCAATTAAATCGATTCAATGTCAGGATGGACAGGAGTCACTGAGCAAAGGGCTTGAAGGCAAAAATGACACCATGCTGGACTTCCCTGGTGGTCCAGTGGTCAAGACTCTGCGTTTCCACTGCTGCACGGCCACACACACACACACATGCACGCACACACCCCAAGAGAATCAAGCAACAAAACCACCACACCATGCCGAGACTAGATGTGGCCTCTGATGTCCGTAAATCCAACATGCTCTTTTAACAGGTAGGAAAACTGAGGCTCAGAGAGGGAAAGGGATTTACTCAAGGTCACAAAGCAAGGTAACAACAGAGCTCAGAGCTTTGTTTCCTGACTTTTGACCAGGGCAGAAGGGGACACTGGACAAAACTTTGAGGGTTGGAGAGGTTAGCTAACACTTGTGTCCTGAGCTATGAAAGAAATATACCTGGCTGAGGTTTCTCTCACATCCTGGGCCCCCTCTTTGGGACTTCTGGAGCTTCTCAGAGAGCAGGGCCAGGTGGGGGCCCCTCTGAGATATTAATTCAACAAATATATATTGAGTATCTATTATATTCTCACAACAATGACAAAAATAGGAAGCAGTGTCAGTACTCAAGAGGCTGTCAAACACAGTGGTTGAGACTACAGGTTCAGGAATCATAAGGCAGGAGCCAAGCTGGGGGTCTCTTCTTTGCTGCCCCAAGACAGGTTACAGAGGGAAAGACAGACAGGTAGACCCACACAACAGAGCCACACAGGCATAGGCAACGTGACTTACATATTCAAACACAGACGTAGACACTGAACACACAGACACACAACCACACAGATGGATGTATAGACAGGTGTGCCCAGAGACACACACAGCTGTCACATGCAGACAGATGCACACATGTACACACACACAGAGCCTTCTCATTTCCCCCATAAGCAAATTGCAGAATCGGCAACTCTGGAGATTGTAACTACATATTTTCCTGGAAAAACAGACTTCTTTAATGCTGCCTGACTCAAGACCAGGGCTGCCGATCCTACCCTTCCACCCCACCCCCCCTTGCTGCTACAGGTGTTTCCGAGTAGAGGCCAGAAACCAGGATGTGAGCCCCTCCTGCCTGATTCACTCCTCTTGGCCCCAGAACTTCCTCTTCCCTACTCATAGCAGCTGCCCAGGACTCTCAGCTCCTCAGCCTCTACCCCTGACTCATTCTGCCTTAGCACAGTTCACAGGACTGTGGTTCACACAAGTCAGGGCACAAATGAGGTGGGGATGGGATGATTTGGGTGGGAGGTGGGGGTCATTATTAGGTAAGGGCCCAGGAGGAGGTAGGGGTGTGGGCTGTGTGTCTTGAAGGGAGTATAAGGAGTATGTACCAATATCTCCTGGTGGAGAGAGCTGGCTCGTGAGGGTAGAGGGGGGACCTAGTGGTAGCCCTGGGATTGTCTTCAGTTAGGATAGCCCTCATGCTGGAGCTATGGGGCCCCACCCTGCCCCATCCTGCCCCTCCCTTCCCCATCCTGCCCCTCCCCCAGCAGCATTCTCCCCTTGGGGCCAAGAGTCTATGGAATCAAGGGGACAGCTCACCCCAAGCCTATGACCTCCCCCATCGCTTCCTTCTGCATCAGACCTCTGCCAGTTGGCTTTCTCCAAGCACTGGCAGTGCATCCCGAGGGATGTCGAAGAGGGAGCAAGTTGGTGCTGTTTGCTGGGCAGGTGTTAGGACAGTGTGGGTGGAGTTTTGGTTGAGAGGTGTCAGCACCTTCCTTGTGGAAAAGGAACAGATAGAAAGGGAAGGCAGGTGGCCCAGAGCCACAGGGCCTGGCATTTGGACCTTTGCTTGTTGCCTCACACTATTAAGGGTGAACCTGAAATTGGTCACTCTTGGTTCAAGGAGGTCTCCCAGAAGGGGTACACCAGGTTGAATTTCTATTCTAAAGCAAGAAGCATGAAGCTGAATGTCAGAGAACCTGGGTTCTGGCCAAGTTCTGCCTAAGAGTTCTGCTGAATAGGATTATAATCTCTGGGGTCAGCAACTCTGGGAGTTTCTAGCTGGGTGACCCCAGTCAAGATCCCCTCTATGAGCCTCAGTTTCCTCCTTCGTTGCATGAAACCAGTAATTGTCTCTACCTTGTGATGATTAATTAGCATGATCATCTGTGACTCTCATAAGTCCCCTGCTTTCTCTGAGTCTCAGTTCTCTTTCAGGAAAGAGGGAGGACTTGGTGAAGCTAAATTCAATGGTCTTTTTCAAAATTTTGTTTTATTTTTTATATCTTTTGGGCATGCCACACAGCACGTGGGATTTTAGTTCCCCGACTAGAGTTCGAATCTGCACCCCCTGCACTAAGAGTCTTAACCACTGGACCACCAGGGAAGTCCCTCAATGATCTTTGAAGTTCCTTCAGATGCTTAGTTCAGAATTAGGTCCCGTGGAGATGCCTCTCAGTGGCCTGAATGCCCCACCAACAGAGCGCAGCAAGCACACAGGACATTCTCCAGGCCCAGCTCTCTGCTCTAACTGGTGGTTTGAACCTACAGATCCTTGTCAAAGGGCTTGGGGAGGAAAATGGTTCTCAGAGAATCATACTTCCCACCCCAGGGCCTTTGCACATGCTCATCCCTTGCTGGGAACACTTGTCACCTTTCATCTCTTACCAGTTAACTTCCACTTAGGTTTCAAGTCTTAAATCAAATATCACGTTGTCAGAAAAGTTCAGACCCTCTTTTACAGGTCCTTCTTGTTCCTTGTATCTATTCCTACCTATAGTCATACATCTTTGTAGATGACGTTGGATGTCACCTCCTCCAAGAGACCTTCCTTTCAATCCCATCAAGGTTCAGTGCCCTCCTGCTGTACTCCCAAAGCACCCTGCACTTTGCATTTCACCTCTCAGCTTGGAGTTCTTTGTATTTCATCTTTGAGGGGTGGATAAAATGATGGAGGCACCAGATCAAGACAGGCTCCCCTGCTGCATGGGTCCATGGTGCTTCTTACTCTCCTTTCACATAATGCACTCCACCTGTCCCACTTGTCATGACTTATTCGATGTCTGTCTTCCTCACCAGAGCAGGAACTTCCTGCAGCAGGAACCTACTTGCCTTCTGCACAGCTGTATCCCTAGCATATAGGACAGTGCTTAGCACATTGAAAGAATTATGAGCCTACATAGCAACCTTTTCCACTCTGTGTGCACACACACACACTTTTATTCTCCATGTCTATGACAGTGCCCGGCACAAGGTAAAATTCTCAGTGAGCACTTGTTGAATGAATGAATATATGATTGATCTTTATAGGAGTTGAAGTTCTGGGAGGCCAGGGATCACACCTTCAGTGATGTTGTTTTCCATCTCCTTGTGAAAATGGGATCAAGCAAGATCCCTGGAGAAATGTCCCTGTTATAGGACCAGATCTCCTGGCTTCCACTCCACACAGGCACAGCAGGGCCTCCATGTCCTCACTTCTCAACTGTTTATGATCTGCCCCATTCTCCCGTCCAGCCCCAGCCTTTCTTTCCAGTCTTAATTTCCACAATCTCCCGTCAACCTTAGGTCTCAGTCATGGCTTCCCAAGTGGTGCTAGTGGTAAAGAACCCACCTACCAATGCAGGAGACATAAGATCCCTTGGAGAAGGAAAAGGCAACCCACTCCAATATTCTTGTCTGGAGTATCACATGGACAGAGGAGCCTGGTGGCTTACTGTTCAGAGGGTCGCAAAGAGTCAGACACAACTGAGACAACTTAGCATGCATGCATATGACTTACTATGTACAGCACAGGGCCCCTCCCAGAGTTTCCTGAAGCCCCCTAGTTTTCCCCATTGTCCCAGAGCTGCTATGGAGAGGCTCACAGAAGAAGACATGCACAAGTTCACTCGCATAGAGGAAGCTTCATCAAAAGAGTGATATTTGACCCTGGCCTTGAAGGGTAACTCTCTGGCCAGGCTGAGACTGTGAGGGGGTGGAGTAGAAAAGAGCAAAGAGAGGAAAGGCATTTCAGGCAGAGAGAATGGTCAGCAAAACACAAGGCAGAACCAGCTGAAATTCTTGGCAATGTGGCCACCCCACTAAGAACACTGGGGTCCAGTATTTTGGCAGTAGCAGAAGGATTGGCAGGGACTGGAAGAAAATCTGAATCTGGTATCATTTTAGAGAAAATAAGTAGTACTATCATGAGCAATAGAGATACTAAAATGTGATCTTTCCTTTTATTTTTTTTTTTGTGATCTTCACTTTTAAAGAGATCGTTGTGTAACCGAGCGTGGGACCTTGCCTCTCTTGGTCCTCAGTTTCCTGACCTTCCAGATGAATGTTTTGGATGAGATGAACCTTCCATCTCTTTCCAGCTCTGAAGTCCTGTGACTGAAACTGAAGTCTTCTCTTGGCTTCTCATTCCTGTTCTGGGCCAGGACCGGTGACCAGATATGAGATCAGTCTTGCAGATTTCGAGACAAATGAGCTCTGTCTGTGCCGCTGGTGTCCACTTCCCGTGCCCGGGGTTTTGCTCTTATGCTGTGTGCGGCCGGCTGTCACCGCGCCCATGGTGTCACCAGCTCCTCCCGGCCTTTACTCCTCTGAGCTCCTGGAGTGTTCTCGGAGCCTGGCCAGGGGGAAGGCAGCACAGCAGGTCAGGAAGGGTAGGTGGGCGAGAGGAATCCTACGGAGGGCTGGCAGGGCATTGCGGACCCCCTGACTGTTCCTGGCTCAGTAGTCAGGCTTCTTTTTTTCCTATACCCACATATATATATATTTTTTTTTTGCAGCCAATGACTTTTGGAATGAGTCAGACCTGGCTTTGAAATACCTCCTTGCCACTTACTAACTGTAGGCATTTGGCCTAGTTTAGTTGTATGTTTACTAGTTATTTCACTTGACCGTTAGCTCAATTTGCTTGTTGAAGCATTCATGTATGCATTCTTCAATAAATGCTTATTTTTTTATTTAAAAACTTTTACTGGAGTATAATTGCTCTGTAATGTTGTGTTACATTATACACTAATGTTCTGCTGAGCAATGAACTGACTCAGCTATATGTATATGTATATATATATGTATCCCCCCACCTTGAGCCTCCCTCCCACTACCACCCCCATCCCACCTATCTAGGTCATCACAGAGCACCGATCTCAGCTCCCTGTGTGAAACAGCAGGTTCCCATTAGCTGTCTATGTGACACATGGTAGTATATACATGTCAAACTTAATCTTCCAATTCATCCCACCTCCCCTTCCCCACTGTGTCCACATGTCTGTTCCTGCATCTGTGTCTTTGTTACTGCCCTGAAACTAGGTTCATCTGTACTATTTTCCTAGGTTCCACTAGTATGCATTAATATACAATATTTGTTTTTCTGACTTACTTCACTCTCTATGACAAACTCTAGTCCATCCACCTCTCTACAAATGACCCAATTGTATTGAATGCCTACTATGTCACACTCAATGCAAGGAATGCCATGGTCAACAAGCTGACTCTTACTGCCCTCATGACGTAGTACGACAGGAGTGTTCACCTGCATGTCCAACACAATGGCCACTAACCATTCATGACTGTAGAGCACTTGAAATCTGGTTAGACTAGGAAACTGAAGACTGAGGAAATGAATTTTTTTAATTTTATTTACTTTTTATTAACTTAAATTTAAAAGCACATATTTGGTTCACTTTTAAGTATGCTTGATATAACTCAGGAATGTGAAGCTATTTTTTCAAATGTAAACCTTACGAAATCTAAACACAGATCAAATCTTGCTTATGAAAATTTAGCATTTGAATCAAGATGTTCTGGACATGTATAAGAACACATTGGTTTTTAAAGTGTTAGTAAGAAAAAAAAAAGAATAGTAAAATATCTCACTAGTAAATGTTGATTTCAAGTTGGATAGAATACCATTTTTGAAATACTGAGTTAAATAAAATGGTATCAGAACGAATTTCACCTGCTTCTTTTAACTTCTTTTAATGTGACTCCTGGAAATTTTACATCACATGTGTGGATACACGGTATTTCTGTTGGATAGTGCTCTGTCAGCCAATTAAGCAATGCAACGTGAACTTAAAAGATTGTTCAGTCCAATTCAGTTGCCCAGTTGTGTCTGTCTCTTTGCAACCCCATGGACTGCAGATTGTGAGCATTAAATGAGGATTTATCTAAAGTGCTTAGTTCAGGATAAATACTCAGTCAATTTTAGCCAATTCTGAATGTCAGACATTGGGCTGTCCCCCACGTCACCCCTTTCCGTCATCTTGACATTGGTGCCTTCTTGGGGCCAAGACCTTGTTCCCCTGGTTGAGGGTGATGTTTTCCCCCAGGAGGCTCTTTGGCCTTTCCTGCAAATAGGGTCTTCCCCATCCCACCTCTCAGCCTTTCAGACACTCTAAGGTGTAGCTGCTACAACAAGGCTCCACTTGATGCCATCTCTGTTTTCTCCTCCGTAGGAGGGCACACTCTCTGCCCTACCTGAAAATCTGACCCATTCTCCGGAAATTTCTAAGTCACTTTTGGATTTCACAGGTTGATAAAATTTCTCAGAATTCTGTGGGCCCAATACAGGATTTCTTTTCTTTTCTCTCTCTCTCTCTTTGGCTAAATGAAGTCTTTAAAAATTACTGTCTTCTATCACCTTATTTCACAAAAGAAAGAACACTTCTTAAAAAATGGGACTTTTTTGGGTAGAATTTGGGAAATCCCATGGATAGAGGAGCCTGGTGGGCTAAAGTCCGTAGGGTCCCTAAGAGTCTGACATGACTGAGCATGCACACACATGCACATGACAAGCTAATTCTAGAATTTATATGGAAATGCCAGGAACACAGAAAAGCCAAAACGATCTTGAAAAAGAAGAGCAAAGTTGGAGAACTCATACTTCTCCATTTCAAAACCTAACTTCGAAGTCATAGTAATCAAGACAGTGTGGTACTGGCATAAGGATAGACATATGGGTCAATGGGAAAAAAATCAAAAGCTCAGAGACAAACCCTTACATTTATGGGCAACTGATCTTGATAAGGGCACCAAAACAACTCAACTTGGACATAATAGCCTTTTCAACAAACAGTTCTGTGATAACTAGATACACAAATGCAAAAGAATTAATTTGGACCCCTATATAGTATCATACACAAAACAGCTCAATATGGACCATAGACCTAAAGGGCTGTAAAATCAGAAAATATCAGTAAGAATCTCTGCAACTCTGGATTAGGCAATAATTTTCTAGATATAATACCTGAAGCATAAGCAATACAAGAAAAAAATTTATTAGCTGGAGATGAAAATTAAAACCTTGTGTGTTTTAAATGATGCCATCAAACAAGTGAAAGGACAACCCGCATAACTGGAAAAAATGCTTATACATTGTATTTATAATAAGGGATTTTATCCAGAATATATAAAGTACTCTTATAAGTCAATAACATAAAGACAAATAATCTAATTCTAAAATGGGTAAAGGATTTGAATACCCAAAAAGATACACAAATGGTCAATAAGCACATAAAAAGATGCTTAACATTAGTCATTAGGGAAATTAGTCCCTTAGTCATTAGGGAAATGCAAATCAAAACCCCAGCACAATACAAATTTCACACCTACTAGGATGGCTGTAATCAAGAAGGCAAATAATAACAAGTGTTGGCAAGGATGTAGAGAAATTGGAAAGCTTATACATTGCTGGCGGGAATGTACAAAGTGGCCACTCTGGGAAACAGTTTGGCAGTTTTTCAAAATGCTAAGGATAGAGTTACCATATGACACAACCTTTCCACCCAGGAGAAATGAAAACATATGTCAAAAAAAAAAAAAAAAACAAAACCCCACCTCAAGCATATATGTTCATATAGGCATTATTGCTAACAGCTAAAAAAGTAGAAAAGTCCCGGTATCCATCAACGGATAAAAGGATAAACAAAGTGGGGTATACCTGTGCATGGAATCCTATTTAGCCACAGAAAGGAATGAAGTACATGCCACCACAGGAAGGAACCTTAAAACCATTATGCTCGGTGAAAAGAAGCAAGGAACAAAAGAACATATCTAGTATGATTTTATTTATTTGAAATGTCTGGATTAGGCAAATCTACAGAGGCCGAAAGTAGATTAGAGGTTAGCAGGGGCTGAAGGGGAGGGAAGGGGATTGGGGAGTGACCACTAATGGGTATGAAATTTGGGGGCGGGAATGATAAAAAAGTTCTAAAATTCTCCTAGGGTGAACATTGCCTAACTCTGTAACAAATCGAAAGCCATTGACCTGTATACTTTAAATAGGTGAATTTTATGGCATGTAAATTGTATCTCAATAAGGCCAGAAACCATAAAAGTGGGCCCCAGGACAGACTGCATGTGGGTAAAGAGAGCAGAGCTCTGTGTCCTGAGGGCCTCTGAGTGTCTCAGCTCTGCCACTTCCCGGTTGTGGGATGGGACCTCAAACAAAAGAGTCGACCAGGCTAAGTCTCAGTTGTCTCAGCTCTCTGGGGGGTGGGGTGGGGAGGGTGCGGGGGTGGGGGTTGTGAGGATTAAACTAGAACATCTGTGTAAAGTGTCCAGAACATAGCCAGGGCTCAACAAGCAGCAGGCATTTTTGTTCTTACGTTTCCATCTCATTCAAGCACCGTCCTTTAAATGAAGTAAAGTGACTTTTGTGAAAATCAGTGAGATTGTTCCAGTAAGCCTGTCTGTCCTTCTTTTTCTCACTTTGTAAAAACCACACTGATGACAGCCTCCTTACCTGCCAGTATCACCCCTGCCAACAGGGTACCCCAGGCAGCAGGGTACCGCCCACCCACGCTGCACGCCTCTCTCTGAGAAGGAGACTGCCCGGACTGGAAGAGCTCTAGGGATCACTCACTCCAGTCCTTTCCAAACATATTTTAGAAGTGGGATCAGTCTTCACATGAAACTAAAATAATAATAACCATGATAGCAGCTAACAATTATTGAACCTTTACCATAAGCCAGTTCCATCTAAAGCATCTCATGTGCGTTATCTCCTTCAATAACCCTTGAGGTCCTCAAGGTCTGTTAGTAAGCAGCAGAGTCCTCAGCTCAAGCCTGTTAGTTTAATACAAAACACCTGTACTCTGAATCCTGGGACAGCTAAAAAGGGCCTGATCACAAGCATTTGTATCTTAGATCCTAGACAGGTTTCTTAACAGCTCAGAGCCTCAGTTTCCTCATCTCAAGATATATATGTGCTCATGATAAAATACTAAGCAGGGTAATTACACTAAGTGCTTTGTACACATTAGCACATGTAATCCACCCAACATCGTGGGAGGGCTCAGTGTTTATTTTCATTATTACTACACGTCACCTCCTCATAAAGAAACCCAGAGGGTGAAGTAGATTCAAAAAGAGCTATTCTGGTTGAAAAGAGCAGGGACACCACTTCTTTCTGTCTTATCTTCTGTTGCCCCTTCCCCCAAGGCAACCCTAAGAACCCCTCTTTAGGACTCTAGAGCTCCTTGAAGCATAGTTTCAAACTATGCTTCTCAGCACATCCTCACTCACTGCACAGATGAGAATACTGAGGCCCAGAGAGGGTAGGATACCTGTTCAAGGTCACACAGTCACTCAGGGGCAGAGATGGGACTCTAACCCTGGATTCCTGACTCCCAACCGGGTTGTTGCTGAGGCAACTGGGGTCCCAGGTCTCCCTCCTGCCTCAGAGGAGGTTGTGTGGCTGCCAGAACTCCCAGGTTGGGCTTCCTACCCTCCTCCAGTCTGGAAGATAATCCTTTAAAGAATTAAGTGCAGCAATTACGTGGCTGAGAGGGAGATTTTGTTACTTTTTGGTAACCATTCTTGCAGAATCTCATTTACTGTCAGTTGAGTGCTCAGAGAGAAACCCCCTTGCTTTCCCCATCTTCATCAGAATTTCCTCCCCACCACTTTCCCTTCACTTCACAGCAACACCCTGGATGGGCAACCCTCCACAGCATCTCCTCTCACCGCGCTTCCAGTTAGCACAGCTGACGGGCACCGAACAAGCAAAAAGCAGAGCAAAACCCTGAAAGAGAAACAGTCTCTAGTTACCTTCTAGCGGGCAGTTCTCTTGTTCAGAGTGGAGCAAGGAGCTGAGTCTGGGAGGAAGCACAGCCTGGCTGTTGCTCTTCCTTCTGCCTGCAACGTTCCTCTCTGACCTTGTGACTGGCTTTTTCTCACTCTGGGTCCCCTCCTGGGTCATCTGTTCAGGGTGACCTTCCCTGACCACCCCACCAGAGCAGGGCCAAGCTACTCTGACCCTTCTGCTTTCTTTAGAACACACAGCTCGCTCCAATCATCCAACTGATTGATTTGCTGATGCTTTTATTTTCTGCCTCCTCCCCTCCATGGGAAAGTCCAGCAGGCAGGAAGCGTGTGTCTCGCTCACTTACTGCAGGCCCAGGATATGGAGCAGTGACTGGCGTGTGGTAGGGGCTCCATGTGAGTGTGTGTGTGTTTTCTTAGTCGTGCCACTCTTTGTGACCCCATGGACTGTAGCCCGTCAGGTTCCTGCATCCATGGAATTTTTCAGGCAAGAAGTCTGGAGTGGGTTGCCATTTCGTACTCCAGGGGCTCCATAATATTTGTTAAATGAATAAAAGGAGGAAGGAATGGGAGAGCAAAGTTAGCCTCTTTGGTTCACTATGTTGTCTTCAATTGCAAAATTAAAGAACTGGAGTTAGCACGGGCTACATGTTCACATCTCCCTATAATACTTTTCACACTGAAGTATAATTTTGTTTCTAGACATCCATCTTACCCACTAAGTTCCTGGGGACAGAGACCAAGTTTTAGTCTCCATTCTAACCTTGCACAGGGCGCTGAACATACAGGGGCACTAATAGTGCAGGGGCACTAATAGTGTTGGATGAGTGAATGAATAGACGGATGGATGGATGGATGGGTGGGTGGATGGATGGGTGGATGGGTGGGTAGAAGGCTCTAAGAAGTCCCTTCCAGGAGTAGAGACTTAGGATTCCAGGGTTCCTTTAGGCAGGGGCAATTAAAACAGAACATAGGTATCCAGGTCTCTGCCTCCTTTGGTGTTTCAGCTTGGTCTCCCCAAATCCTTAGTCTTCTTAGTCTCCCCAAATCCATTTGGAGGGGTTCAGGCTGTTCCTGCTTCCCCAACCCCTAAGGCAGAGAACTATCTGCTCCATCAGAGGTAAGACCATGGAAAAACTGGGACTTCTTGGTGGTCTAATGACTCAGAGTCCAAGATCCCAATTCAGGGGCCCCAGGTTCAATCCCTGGTCAGGGAACCAGATGCCACATGCTGCAACTAAAGATCCTGTGTGTCACAACCAAGACCCAGAGCAGCCAAATAAATAATAAATATATTAAAGAAAAGACCATGGAAGGAGTGGTACAAAGGTGGCATATGACACAATCTCATTAAGGAGTGCAAGACAGCAAATTATCCAAACAGTGCAGTGTGTAAAGTTGATACGGCAACAATCCAGTGGACTGGGGGCACCCAGAGCACAGGCTGGTGTACTTTTTTTCCTGCAAAGAGCCGGATAGTAAGTATTTTAGGTTTTATGAGCCATACTGTCTCTGTTGTAACTTCTCAGCTCTGCCGTTGTATCATGAGAGCAGCCACAGATGATTCCTAAATGAGTGAGCATTGCTGTATTCCAAGAAAACTAGGTATGGACACTGAAATTTGAATTTCATCTAATTTTCATGTAACACAATGTATTATGCTTGATTTGATTTTTTCTAACTATTTGAAAATCTCACACCCATCCTTAGCTTGCAAGCAGTACAAAAACAGGTGATGGGTTGGACTGGCTCCTGACCTAGAAAGGATCAGACAGTGTTGGGGAGCTTATCTGGGAGGCTTTCTGGAGGAGTGACAGGGGGGCGAGGGAAGGATTTGGATAGGACAGCAGTAGAGGTTCGGGTCTGAGGTGAGCAGGCAGGGCACCAGCTCAAATGCCAGCAGAGGTCAGGAAGACGCAGGGCATGAGTGAGGCCGGCCAGGAGGGGCTGGGGGAACTCACACACCCATGTCCCATCTGTCAAGACCTGCAGCATGTATGCTCCAGTCCTTTATTGCCAACAAGCCCATTTTTCAGATATCCAAAGTTTCAAGAGAAGCCTGGATTATTCTAAAGGAAATATGGAAAAACAAACAAACAAACAACATAGAATGGGTCAAACAGAATCTGATAAGGGGTGATTGTGGTTTATGGACCATTAGCTTGCTACTCTGGGCTTTGGATGTTTATGTTTATATTTATGGAGATCATTCAAAATGGAGTGAGGGGGGAAAACTTCTGAACTTGGGAGCATGCTCCAAGGATAGATGGACACTAGGAAGAGGGGACTGATGCCCACTGGATAAACAAGGCCTATATTCCCAAATAGCCCATTTCCCTGAAATATTTTGGAGGAAATCATTGTTAAAGTCTAAGCATATTTGGCTAGATTGCAGAACTTAAATCTTTTCCTTTTTTTTTAATTAAATTTTTTTCTTAAATTGGCATTACATATAATAAAGTTCACTGATCTTATTAAGTACAGTTCAGTGGATTAATTTGTTGGTTCCTAAACTTCATGTACATAGAGTCATACAGAAAATTCTACTTGGGGTCTGACTTGCTTCCCTCGACCTTGTCTGAGATTCATTCATGTCACTATGGGTAGCAGTGGTCTGCTATTTTCTGTGCTCACATACTATTGCTCCATTTACTGATTTTACTGTTAACGGGCATTTTGTTTGTTTCCAGTTTATGGATTCTATGAATGGCATCACTAGTACCATTCCTGTATGTGTCTTTTTGTGGACATAAGCACTCACTTCCCTGGGCTGTGGACTTGCTGGCAGTCTGGAAGAATGTGCTTGCTGTGAGTGGTTTCAGATTCTGCCTCCAGGTCCTCAGGGGCCCAAGCCCTCTCTCCTTTGCAGTTAGGTGCCCCCATTGGAACATTTGAGAACACTGGTATGGGGGTGGGGGCAAGAACATGACACAAAGAACCAGAAGTCAGTGGTCAACACATGGTACCAGTATCAGCATCATTTTGTACCTTCACTCAGAAAAACAAGCTGAGTTGTCTGAGGTCAAGTAGATATTAAGGGGAGACCCTGGGTTTAAATCCAGATTCATCCAACTCCAGAGTCATGCTGCTAATTGCTCTGCTCTAAAACCTGGGAGTGGGCACCTATATTTTCATCCACCCAGCATCCATTCCTTTCTTTTTGCTAACAGCATCCCGGTTGTGTTTTGGAGAGGCATCCAGGAGCTATCTGACTCAGTCTTAGTGGGCTGTCACTCTGGCGATCCTCAGCCCTGGGCCAAGGTGTAGGCTCAGCACTAGGGTGAGGAGAGTCAGGTGTCAAAGGGCCCCAGGGTGAAAAATTTAAGGATGCACTCACTGTCTATTGTTGTGTTAGTTGCTCAGTCATATCTGATTCTTGGTGACCCCATGGACTGTAGCCCTCCGGGCTCCTCTGTCCATGGAATTCTCCAGGCAAGGATACTGGAGTGGGTTGCCATTTCCATCCTCAGGGGATCCTCCTGGCCCAGGGATAGAACCCGGGTCTCCTGCATTGCAGGTAGGTTCTTTACTGTCTAAGCACTCACTCTCAAGGCATACAAGTGTGGGGTCAGCCTCTCCCTCATCTCAGTTCTACAGGGGACCCTAGCTCAGCCAGCCCAGCCCCCTGGAAGCAATCTGGATCTTGAGATTGCTCACAAAGATGAAGGGCATCCTTCCAGTGGTGATGGTCTGAGTTATCACCCATCCACTCTTGGCTCGCGTCTTTTGGGAGGTCTAGCTGTGAACCCGATACTCTCATTCTGGGTCGCTCATAACTGTGCATTAATTTCCCCTTCTGTGTAAGTTATGCAAAGTTGGTTTCTGTGGCTTTTAGGGAAGACACTGTGTGCTCTAGAGCATATTGCCTGATGCTTCAAAGTCTCATTTACTCCATCTGAAAAATGGGGATTCAATGCTTAGCACTCCAGCTGGAAAACATGGCGAGTCCCTGGATAAGGGATACCTCTAGGCGCTGCTTCCCAGCCTGGGCTCCACGTTGGCACCACGTACTGAGACTTAATAGCCTGATGCCTAGGCTTGCAGACATTCACAGTCTCTGGGGTGGGCTCACATAACAATATTTTGTAAAGTTCCACAGGTGATTCCAGGGAGCTGTGAGGGCGAGAACAATTGCTCTAAACAATGTGGGATTTCTGTGGGTAATTAGCAGCTCCACTGCTCTCACATCGCCCCCGTAGCTCCACACCTGGGGCTTCAGGGTTGCATCAGCATGGCCCCCAACTGGGCAGCAGGCAGATGGGAGGAGAAGCAAGAATCTTATCTCTACTACGCCTCTATTATCCCTGGGTTTTCAAGGATCCCAGCAGCAGCCTGGTGAAAGCCAGAGGACTTAGTTTAAAATCCTCAGGCAATTGGAGAAGCTTGTGTCTCAGAGTTGCTGAGGAGTCTGCAATGTTAGAGCCTAAGGCCGTGGAGAGGTCATTGCGGCCATTTCCTTGCAGGAGGCACTGGCAGGGCCCCTGGAATAGGCAGCAGGAGACCTGGGTTCAGGTTTCAATTCTGCCAATGGGACATCAACCAGTGAGCCTGGGCAAACAGCAACAGCTGAAAAATGAACAGATATTTATTGAAGAATCATTGTATGCAAGGCTTCAAGCTGGTATCCTCAACAGGGGCATGTTAAAGGACTCTGAATTAGAAGACAAAACTGGGACCCCAGAATCTGTACTTGTCAGTGGGCACCCAAGTGATTCTGATATTGTGGGCCCTTGGATACTGACTCTGAGGCTGAGTGATCCAGGGGATTCCGAGGAGGGAAGCAGAGTTGAGCATCACAACAGAAGGTGCTGTGTCTGGGAGGAGTAGCATGTTTTGGATGATGAGACAGAGTAAAGTGAGATGCAGACCTTAAGCAGTCTCCTAACATCAGGCCTTCAGTAACTCAACAGCTACTTGATGAAGTAGGACCTACTGCTGTGTAATATACATTCCAGCTCCTATGTCTTTTCCTCCACCAGCCACTCTTGCATTGTCCTCTTTGTATATCTAAGACCGAGAGCTCCTTTAGATTTGCTTATTTCCACAATCCTCCGACACTTACATGTAGCTTTATGCAGTTTCCCCTCTCATCTTCTATTTGAGGCAATTCTTATAATTTCCTGGTTAACACGGCAGACTGGACTGATCATCTCTGTTTCTCAGCACAAAACTCTCATGGTTACAATGGTCAGTAAGAGTCAGTAAGTAAAAGGGCCCAAATCCAAACTTAGGCATCAGACCCTACATCCCTACATCCAATGACCCTAGACTAAGAAGATTATCTGTCTTGTCTCTCTGCTTACTCATCCATTTGTCCCTCATCCATCCAGCCAGCCAACCACATGTCCATCCAACCACGCATTGCTAACTTACTCTCGTCTGCTCATTTCTGCCATCTATTTAATATGCTCATCTATTTCTGTTTGGGCTTTCCCAGTGGCTCAGTGGTAAAGAATCCACTTACCAATGCAGGAGACATGGGTTCGATCCTGCCCTGGGGCAGAACGATCCTCTAAGGAAAGAAATGGCAGCCCGCTACAGTATTCTTGCCTGGGAAATCTCATGGACAGAGGAGCCTGGCAGGCTACAGTCCATGGGGTCACAAAGAGTCAAACACAACTTCTTACCTACTAAACAACAATTTCTGTTTATCCATTTAACACAGCTGGTGTCTATAACAAGTTGTTTATTGCAAATATTTATTGAGCCTGCCATATATCACACTCCCCCTACTTGCATTTTCTGCTTCCACACTCCACGTACCTCATCTTCCCTCTGAATGCTTTCTCCACTGACCTCTTTGCAGGACCCTCAGTTTGTGTGACCATAGTCTCCACTTGCCTGTCTCCTAACCCACACTCTCCCCTGACCGCTTGTGACCTGACCCCTTGTCCTTCCATGACTGCCCTGACCTGGCTCCATTCCTCCCCAGGCTAGACTCCAGGGAAATATTGATTGACTCGCTGACTGGACCCCCAGCTGGGCTGTTTGCAACTCCAGGGCAAGGACCACATCTCTTTCAGGGTTCCACCCTTCTCAGTTTCCAGTCTAGGGCTAGGCACACGCTGCGCATTTTGTTCATACTGGCTGGCTGGAATTTGCAGTCCTTGGGAGTTGGAAGGGTCTTTTTAACTATTATTCATTTGACAAATCTTGCATGATTTGTCTTGCTAGATGTTCTTGCCAGGTCTAGAGATTAATGAGTACAACCTTATGTGCAGATGGGGAGAGGGAAGCCCTGAGAAGGACAGGGGCTCCGTCAAGGTCCCACAGCTGAGGCAGAACCTTGAGCACAGTGAAAGAATGTCACTACTCTGGACCATGATGGCTCCTGGGCCGCTCCCCCAGAGCCAGATGGCATGTGCTTGAAGGTGTCCACAGAGGAGGCATTGGAAGACGTGGGCTGCTTCACCAAGTCACACGAATCAGTCCCTAGTGAGAGCCACAGGGAACTGCCTTCCGGATGGCGGGAAAGCCTGAGTCAGCTTCACCCGCACAGATGGCATCAGGGTGGCCGGGGGCTGGCAAGGGAGAGGAGTGGCCCTGAGGGCTCTAAGGGAAGGGAAGTAGGGGACCCTAGCTGGCTCCCAGGGTATCACACCCCTGAGACAGGATATCTGAGCAATGGAGTCCACGGCCAAGTACCGAGAACCCTCTAATTAGGCTGGACTTTCCCTCACTGCTGGAAATATCCACTCTCCCTGCCCCTACCCTATGCTAAAATCAGACTCATAAGACATGATGTCAGAGTTTATCTAGCTCTGAGGTTCTCAAACTTGAGAGAGCCCCCGAATGAGCTCCAAGCCTAGGTAGCTCCATGAAAAGACCCCAAGACACAGCAATAAGTGATTAAGCTATGGAAGAACACACAGTACACTGCTTTAACAGCCCACCCCACCCCTCAGAGCAAGCAAAAACCCCAAATGTTATATATCTCCTACTGGTACATTTACATGTGAATGTAAGAAGGGTTACACACCTAAATATATTATTTGCCTCCGAAGAAGGTATTGCTGGTGGTGGCAAAGAGGACTTTAGCCTTAAATGTAATGTTTTATTATTTGAGAAGAAAAATATACCATGCAAATGCAACACTTAAAGATTTCTCCGATTTTTTTTTTCACCCATCTAATCTGGTTGGAAGTCTGAGAATCTGCGTTTTAGCAAAGTTTCTGTGTTTCTGTAGAGTTGATCCATGAATTGCACTTTGAGAAAAGCTGGTCTAATCCCATCATTGTACGATACGTTGAGAGTCAGAGAGTCAGGAAACTACCTAAGACCAAACAGCATGATAGTGACTGAGCTGGGACTTGAGCCCAGGAGGTTTTACTCCACGGTGCTCTCTTCTACGTGATGACATGAGAAGGAAACTCAGGAGAAGAGTGGAGATTGGGGATAGGGCGTGGATGTCCACAGGCAGAGTGTGAGCAAGCGGGGCTAAGTGTACACTGGGAACTGGGCCCATTGGTGGCCTCTGTGCTGGAGAGGGATACGGGGATGATGGGTAGGGGAGGAGGAGGCAAGAGGGGGAATTATTACTCATCTTTATAATTTTTCCTCGAGCCAGCCTGGTCTCAGGTCCCTCTTCCTTTCTGGATTTCCCTGCCTCCTGCAGCTCACTGCTGAGGCCCTCCTATTTCCAGCAGGTGCAATGGCTCCCATTTTGGACAGCCTTGTGGCTAGGTAACCTTGGGCACTTCTTTTCTCTTTCTTGACTGCATCATCTTCATCTCTCATCTATGCAGTGGACTGGGCTTCCCTGGTGGCTCAGTGCTAAAGAATCCACCTGCAATGCAGGAGACTCAGGTTCAACCGCTGGGTCAGGAAGATCCCCTGAAGAAGGAAATGACAACCCACCCCAGTATTCCTGCCTGGAAAAATTCCATGGACAAAGGAGCCTGGCAGAGTACAGCCCATGCAGTCAGAAAGAGTTGGACATGACTGAGGGACTAAACAACAACAAAAATACAGAGGCTCCCAAACCTGACTTGGTGTCCTCTCAGAGATTCATTTAAAAATCCGGGAAGCTGGGCTTCCCTGGTGACTCAGTGGTGGAGAGTCCGCCTGCCAGTACAGGAGACGTAGGTTCCATCCCTGATCCAGGAGGATCCACAAGCTGCGGAGCAACTGAGCCATGGGCATCAACTGTTGAACCTGTGCTCTAGAGCCCAGGAACTGCAGCTACTGACACCCACAAGCGCTAGAGCCTATGCTCAACAACAAGAGAAGCCACCGCGCCGAAATGAGAAGCCCACACACCCCTACTAGAGAGCAGCCCCCGTTTGCCAGAACTAGACAAAACCTTCTAGCATTGAAGACCCAGCAAAGCCAAAAATAAATGAATAAATTAATTTTTTAAAAAGTACAGACTGCTGGGCCCCTCTGTAATGGAGCGGGGGCTGAAATGTGTTTTTTTTTTTTTTGTCTTTTTTCTTTTAAAACTTTTTATTTTATATTGGGGTATAACTGATTAATAATGCTGTGATAGTTTCAGGCGCACAGCAGAGTATCTCAGCCATACATATGCATGTATCCATTCTCCCCCAAACTCCCCTCCCATCCAGGCTGTCACATAACGTTGAGCAGAGTTCCCTGTGCTATACAGTAGGTCCCTGTTGGTTATCCATTTTAAATACAACAGTGGGTACTTATCGATCTCAATGGAACTTGCATGTTTTAACAACCTCCTCCCTCTGTCCCTCCAGGATCCCTACAAAGTCCTCACTCAGAAAACCGCTGTGCTACTAGTCATTTTCCCGGAGCAGCACCTCCAGCCTTGGGCCTCGGGCAGTCTGAGGTCTGGCCCGTGAGGAGAGCTGTGGGCACTGAGGAATCCAGAGCGGCAGGCAGGCCAGGAGACCTCTCCCCTAGCCACCCTTGTCTAGTGGTTCCGGATTTCCTCCCTCAGGGCCGGCCCCTTCCTCGCCTGGGCAGAATGTCTGGAATGTGGGGCTGGTCGGGCTGCCAGAGCTGCCTCTGGAATCCAGGCATTGGAGAGCAGACTCCTGCCTCTGAAGGTCTCTGCCCTGCCAGCCTGGAGGTGACTCTGCAGGACCCAGGCGTCTGAGAAAGCGAGGAAGGGGCGGGCAGTAGGGCCCTGAGCACATCAGGAAACCTCTCCGGGCCTCAGTTATTTTGTCTGTGTGCTAGATGAAGATGTATAACACAGTTAATGTGTGTTCAGTCACTTCAGTTGTGTCCAATTCCTTGTGACCTCCACGGACTATAGCCTGCCAGGCTCCTCTGTCCATGGAATTCTCCAGGCAAGAATACTGAGGTGGGTTGCCATTTCCTCCTCCAGGGGATCTTCCCGAGCCAGGGACTGAACCCACGTCTCCTGTGTCTCCTGCATTGCAGGCAGATTCTTTACCGCAGAGCCCCCAGGGAAGCTCCTTTATTTGTAACAATATCCTACCCTCTACACGTGTGGCATTTTGGCACTTGCCATCTATCTGTTGTAGGAAGGGGGAGGCTCCCCTTCAGGGCTCCAAGAGTGGGCTCTTGTCTAACACTCAGAAAAGAATTGTCTGAGGAGACATGTGCTGACAAAGCAAGAGGTTTTATTGGGAAGGGCACCCGGGTGGAGAGCCGTAGGGTGAGGGAACCCAGGAGAGGTGCTCTGCCGCATGGCTCAGTCTCAGGTTTTATGGTGATGGGATTAGTTTCTGGGTGGTCTTTGGCCAATCATTCTAATTCAGAGTCTTTCCTGGTGGTGCATGCATCCCTCAGCCAAGATGGATGCTAGCGAGAGGGATTCTGGGAAGTGGACGGACACGCGGTGTCTCCTTTCGACCTTTCCTGAACTCTTCCAGTTGGTGGTGGCTTATTAGTTCCATATTCCTTATCAGGATCTCCTGTCATAAAACAACTCATGCGAATGGTTACTAAAGGGCCTGGACAGGGTGGGCGGTTTCAGTCAGTGTGCTTCCCCTAACATATCCGTTCTCTGCACCCATCACATTTCATTAGCACCATATGAAGAGCTATTGGAACTTCATAGATGAATTAGACATCACTGATCTGAAAAACCACCACTTTTTGCCCCAGGCACACTCCTTGGAGATTTTTTTTTTTTTTTTGATGTGGACAATTTTTTATAAGTCTATATTGAATTGTTACACTATTGCTTCTGTTTTAAGTTTTGGTTTTTTGGCCTCAAGGCATGTGGGATCTTAGTTCCCCAACGAGGGATCAAATTGGCAACCCCAAGGCTGGAAGACAAAGTCCTAACCACTGGACCACCAGGGAAGTCCCTTGGAGGTTTGCTGATCCACTCTTATTTAATCCTGACAACCCCTGCAAGATAAGAACCCCATTCAGCACTTCTATTTTCACCACCATTTGGCAGATGAGGAAACTACTTCCCAGAGAGATTAAGTAACTTGTCCAATGCCACACAGCTGCAAGACGGCAGAGCTGGTTTTGAATCCAAACGTCTAACCTTAAGTCCAAACCTCCCCTTGTGCTCCAACTCCTTGATAAATGCAGCAAGGGGGAGAGGGACCACACAGTGTATCCTGCCCAGACCTCACTGTCAGACCAGAACAGAGCAATCTGCACTCGGCAAGGGCACAGAAGCCCTGGCAGTTCATAGGGAGGTACAGAGGGAGAGGCCAAGAGACCTTCCTGAGTGGGCAACCGTGTGATGGACCTGGTAGGTGTGGGCAGGATGGCAATCTCTCAGAAGGAGCCAGTGGAGGGTGATGTGCTAAAGCTGGCTGATCTGCAGTCCATCTGCACATCATCTATGAGGCCCAGTGTAAAAGGATAATGTGGAGGGGGGAGCTTATTCAAAAGTTACTGGGATGTGTAAGACAGAGAGAGCAGAGCATTGGCTCGAGAGTGCGGCCTTGCTAGATACAGGTGGCGTGGCCATGGATCCAAGTCCTGTGATTAGACTGGAGCATAACCAAGGACCAAGGCTAAGAGCACAGGTTTTAGATCCAGATAAACTCGGTTCAAATCCTATCTCTGCCATTTAAGACCTTGGACAAGTCACTTAAAACTAAATCCCAGTTCCTTCCTCTGCAAAATGAAAATGGTAATAGTAGTACCTTATCAGGAGGATCTCTTTCAGGATCAAATGAGATGATGCTTAGCCTAGTACTTCATAAATTGGAACAAATATCAGTTATTCATAGATTCATCATAATTGTTGTTGTTACTATACAAAAGGCAGAAAAGTGGTTGGTGGTTGTGGAGAAGGGGACATGGGAGGGATACTGATTCTGGGGGGTGGGGGCAGAGCCAATCAGATCCCCTGGTCTGGGGGCAGGTAAGGGTGGGTATGACGTCAGAGGTTCTGTTTCATGTCCGTTTCGGAGCGACTCACCACCTCCCAGCTTCCTGTTGGGGTGACCTAACCAAAGTCTTGGACCAGCCAGCCGGGCTCCAGGAGCTCTGTGCCAGCCCCACCCACCAGCACCAGCCTGGGGCAGGCTGACAGAGGGCTGGATTGGGCAGGTGAGCTCATTCTGTCCAGCCTCACCAACCAAGCCGGACACTGCTCCTGGCAGGAGCTGTCAGAACTGCCAGCTGGGGGTCAGGATGAGCTGGAGGGCCTGGTGGTGCCCAGATGCCCATGGCCAGCAGGTCTGCTGAGTGTTTGATTACATTCCCGGGCACCCCAGGCAATGCCAGGGCTAGTGGTTCCCACTCCTGCTGGGTCCCGTCTGTCAGCCGCGGAGCTGACATCCCCCAGCTCGGCCCCCACAGCCCACCTGCCTTCCACCTTCTGCTTCTTCCCCTGGGCTGCAGCCCTCATGGAGCCAGGTGGCCTCATCTCCCGATGACTTCATCCTCCTTAAAGGCACCGTGTCCCTTCCTTTGACAGTCAAGCCTCTGGAGCCCTTCCTGTCCATAGGTACACAAACTGGACCCCAGGGTTCCCGCTCTGTACCCACTCCCATCCCACTCTATGTGACCCTCCCCAGGAAGAACACAGTACGACAGAAGAGAGGCCAGACCCAGAGATGACAGCTTGCATCTCATGTTTATTGACCGTGTTATCCCAGTGTAACCAGGCCATCAGCCAACTGTCCCCATGAGCTGAATCTTTTCTCCAGACCAGTCCTCCAAGGTGGACTACACTCATCCCATACACTCTGGGTATGCAGTTCACATGGGGCAGTAATGCAGCAGTTCCCTCCATTAGGGTGACAGACCAGTACCATTTCCCTGAAAGCCCCGCATCCCCGGAAGCCCCTCAGTCCCACGCCAAGCAAGATGCTTGTCAGCCAATCCTGCACTTGCATCTGTGATGTCCTGGCTCTCATGACTTGTTCCCCTGCTCTGATTAACCTAAGATTTCAGCCTGCCCCAGAAGGAATTAGAGGGGTTCAGCCTGTTAAAAATGAAAATACAATTATCTGTGCTTCTAGACTCTATGGACACCCTGAAATTTGCCATCTGGTTAGAATTTTCATCACTGCTCAAGCCCTTCATTTATACCCCCTACCCCACGGGGAATGTGGACAGATTGCTCTAGAAAGGAAAACCTAGGAGGGAGAGGGGAAGCACTCACCCAGACCACAGTGGGGAGTCCAGCTTTCTCCAGGCAAACAGGAGGGTGGGCAGCGATAGTGTGCTAGGTCTTTCTTTAGAAGCCTACAACATCCTATGTCAAGAATATTAGAGCTTTAGAATCTCAGAGCTGGATCTTAAAGATCAGAGTTCAACACCTGCTTTAATGAAATAGGGAAACTGAGGTCCAGGCAGGGGATTGAGAATCAGATGTAATTCTTTTAATGTTTATGACATGACTGACACTGCTGGGAAACACCGATGGCGGGGCGTATTCTCAGGGAGTCTGAGGCAACAAATCAGTGGGTGGGCAGCGGTTGGACGCTAGAATTTGTAGCTCCCCAAGTGATGCCAGTGTGCAGCAGCCCCAGTTGAGAACTCCTGGGTTAGACAGAGATCCCTGGGGCTTCCCAGGTGGTTCTGTGGGTACCCTGTTAGGACCTGGGGCCAGCAGGGAGGAGGATCAGGGCCTGGGGCAGGAGTGGAAGGGGAACTGGAGAGGAGGGGACGGATGTCAGTAGCAATCTGCGGTTCTCTGTTCATCCCATTCCTCATCTCCTCTTACCCCCAGGTTGCAGGTATCCCTTCGCTGGACAGGCTGGAGGCCAGTCTTGGCCAGGATGGGGAGCCCAAAAACAGATAGTCACACATGACTAGTCAAAGTGTTCGTGGGGCTGCCCAGCCACCTTCCTCGGGTTAATGCCTAATCGGCCCAGACTCGGAGACTTGGGCGGCAATCAGCCAAGTGGATAATTGCCCAGGTTAGCCTTTCCATTGGTGTTGATCACAGGAGTCCTCTCATGCTGTAAACCCCTAAGGCTTTCAGGCAGTCTGTAGGAGGGACGCCTGAGAGACTCCTCCCTGGATGTCTCAGGCAACATGTGGCAGCCACTTGCTTGACACCTGTGGTCATCCCCAGTGCTGGTGACAGATCCCTGAGGGCATGGTCCACAGGAACTGCAGTCATTCCGTGAATGGATATCTCCCAAGAGCTGGGATACAGCCAAGAGTCTCTTTACTCCTCCATAAACAAGATCAGAACCTGGGGACTTCCCTGGTGGTCCAGTGGTTAAGAATCCACCTGCCAATTCAGGGGACACAGGTTCGATCCCTGGTCAGGGAACTAGATCCCACATGCCCATGTACAGCTAAGCCCGTGCAACACAATTACTGAAGCCTGTGCATCCTAGAGCCCATGCTCCATGGCCTGAGAAGCCCCTGCTGGCCGCAACTAGAGAAAGCCCACTAACAGCAATGAAGATCCAGTGCAGCCAAAAATAAATAAATAAGTATATTTTCAAAAGACCAGAACCTTAATAGTTCCACTTAAACACAGGGTCTCCTAAACCAGAGCCTGAATATCTAGAAAACTTAGTCCTAGCCAGAGAATCAGGCGTTAGCATTTGTCATGTGGCAGAGGAAATATATCTTTTCTGAGTGGCCTCAGCAGTTTTGAGTCCATTTAATAAATGAGGAAACAGAGGAAATTGATGTCATCTGCCTTATGTCACATGATTTTCATAATAGTAAGAATAAGGATAAATAGAATGCTTATTTATTAACCAGGTTCAAGGGCTACTGCTCAGCTGGACATCAGGTAGAACTGCTAAGAATCAGAACTGTCTGCTGGGAAAGGTTGTGAGTCCCCCATAATTAGAGGTATGCAAGCAAAGATTTATTTGTCAGGGAAGCTGCAGAAGGGTTGCAAGTCCAGGGAGAGAGGAGGATAGGGGTACTGAACAGGATGGTCTCGGAGCCATTTCATCCCCAGTGCCTGGTACAGTGCCTGGAAAAGAGATCCCGGCACTGTGCTGTGCATTTTACACACATCTCTGTCCCATGATTCTGCACAACCTTACAAAGCAGGGATCCCTGTTACCCCCATTTCACGGCTGAGGAAGCCAGAGATCAGAGAGGTTAAGTCAGTCATGGAGAAAGTTACAGCTAATAACCGTAAGAAGAATTTCCTTTTATGGGGGACTTAGTCTGCTAAGGGCCTTCCCTCAACCTTTATATCATTTAATCCTCGTAACAATCTTGTGAGGTAGGAGTTATTAGCCACCCAAAAGGAAACTGAGGCTCAGACTAGTAACCCCCCCCAAGGTTACTGAGCTAGTAGGAGGCAGTGCCAGGGTTCTGAACCAGACCTCGAGGGGAGGGGTGCTTGTGCTTGTTCGTCTCAGATCTGCAGAGTGGGGAGGAGAAAGGAGAGAATTCTGGCTGGAGAACTGAGCAACCTGGGGCCTTTCCCAGGGCCTCGTGGTCCCTGACCGGGGCCTCAGTTTATCCCCTGTAAAGCTGAGAAGGCAGGTGGAGATGGGCTGGACTTCTCAGCAACTCTCCAGCCGTCGTTTTCCATGACTTGATTCCCCACCGTGAGTTCTGGGCCACAACCCAGTTGGCTCCCTCCCTCCCTCCTGCTCCGTGAGACAGAGAGCTGGCAGGAGGGGATGATCCGCCTCAATTCTCCCACCTCCTTTTCCCTCCTCCTCCTCCTGGGCTGGGACACACCTACTCCAACTTTCTCAGCAGCCTCTTTGAGTGTGCGCCTTCCTGCTCTGAGACTCCGCGCCTCCCTCCGGAGCTTGTCAGCCCGGTGCTTGTGAAAGGGGCTCCTGCCCAGCGGCCCACTCCGGGGCACCCTCCCCCACCCAAAGGGCCCAGGTAAGAACTGCTGGAGGGTGGGAAGTCAGGGGGCGGGGGTTGCGAAGCTTATCCATTTTGTTCCTGAGTAGGGGCTCCTGGAAGGTGCAACAGAACCTGGAAGACGCTAGGGCAGGCACAGCAAGGGTGGGACACCTGGGCCCTGCCTGAAGCCAGGTACACCTAGGTATACTGAATGAAGCCAGCCCGAGCTTAGCGCTGGGGATCGGGGCCCAGAATGGACAAGGTTAGGGCTTTGATCTCCTGGAGCAGCAAGGTCATATTTGTATGTGTGGAAAGTTGGACTCCTTTTCTTGGAAGAATGAAATTCCCTGCTCGGGCTTTCTGGGGATGCACCTTCAAGGGGATGGGGAGACAAGCTTCTCCTTGATTTGAGGAGGAAAGGCTGGGGCCAGGGAACCGAGAGATGCTAACTCCTCATGTGTGTCCAAGGCGGGGGGCACAGGGTCCCTACACAGACAGAGTCACCTGGTGAGGGGGCGGGAGGCAGGCCTAAGGGAGAGTTAGACATCTGGCTGGCCCTGACTCTTGCGGGACTCTTTAGAGGCAACCCAGATTAGAACCTCAACTCTCCCGGCTTGGGGAGGGCTGTGAAAGGCAGCGAGCCTCAGAGGCCAAGGGCAGCACTGGGCTGGGTGGGGGGAGCAGGAATCCGATGTGTATCTGTGGAGGTAGGACAGATGGAGTGGAACACTAAACAGGGCTGCCAGGGCCGCAGTTCAGCCCTCCTCTTGGGCGGGGATGGGAGTAGGCCTCTGCTTGGGGGGGAAGCAGCCGCTGTGCTGAGGTGTGCTGAGGGCTCAGAGAGGCTAGGCTGTCTGTCCCCAGGTACACAGCACTCAGGAGCAAGGCTGGGGTTTAGGGCACCAGGGAGGTAGAGAAGCAGGCTCAGGCTACAGTATTTTCAATCCTTCAACTTCTTCTATGGATGGGTGGGTGGGGGGCGCTGAGCCTGGGCAGGTGGGCAGTGCCCTCCACACAGAAATGACCAACAGTGACTACTACGGCTGACACCTGGATGCTTCCTGTGTTCGGGGATGGGGCTGACTACGCACCGTCATTTGAAAATGTCACGTTTTCAAAGCAGGCAGGGGAAAGGAGAATTTTATTATCTGTGTGCTTGTAAGTCACGGATGGTGTGGCTTGAAATAGTTCCATACAGCTCTGGGCTGATTTCCCTACATTTTCAATAAGGGGGCAGTTGGGCTATTGTTAAGATCCATTCCTTTTTAATTAATTTAAAAAAATTAGAGCACAGTTGCTTTATAATGCTGTGTTAGTTTCTGCTGTAGAGCAAAGTAAATCAGCCATATGTATACATAGATCCATTCTCCTCCAGACTCAATTCCCACATAGGTCATTGCAGAGCATCCCTGTAAGATACACCCTTAATCTCACTCCCACAAGGCTGCTGGGTAGGCAGAGCAAGAATGATTGCATTTTGCAGGTGAGGAAGCTTTGGAACTCAGCATCCTCCAGGGCAGGAAGAGGCAAGCTCGGGTTCCCCCCAGGGCTCTCCACGGAGCACAAGTTACACCTCTGGCAGGAAAGGACTGAGCCAAAGAATTGGCTAGGGTGGTGGAGCAAAGCAGCAAGGCCCTGTCTGCTACAAGCTCCCTGGGCCTCAGTTTCCTCATCTGTAAAATGGGGAGGACCTGGAGGGAGTCAAGGTCTCCCTAGAACTTGTTTCCGTGCTCACTGGCCTCTTAAGGATGCAGGGAACCAGACCGAGAAGGACACTGGCATGCTCCACATCACACATGTCAGCTGCCTCTGTGTTTTCCACTGGGAGGGGTGGCCAGGGCCCCTGCACCAGGCCTCTGTGAGCTGGGCCGCCATGGTCCGCTGCTCGTACACTCTTCCCCAGGTGCCACTGAACTCACCTCAGCCTGAGTTTCCCTTCCCCAGGACAGGCTGAGGCGCTGGCACTGCTGCTGGCCAGGCGGGGCCGGGGAGGAGAGGAGAGAACGTGGGGCAGCCTCAGAGGAAACCAGCGTGTGTCGGGGGTGATGGGGTTGACATAGTCAGGGACGTTCCTGTGCCCGCTGGGTGGACTCTGCCTTTTTGGTTCCTTCAGTAACGTGTGGACCAAGCTTCTGAAAGCTCCTGTGCTTCCTGGGCCCCAGCACAGGCTGAGCTAACTCAGAAACTCCATGCTACTGTTTCCATGACTAACGGTACTGATGCTTACATTCACAATAGGGGTTTTCAGACAGGTCTATAAAGAAGGGTGTGGGTCCAAGACTTATAAGATGAACTTATGGTTGCCGGGGAGGGGGAAGGGTGAGGGGGGAAGGAATAGTTAGGGAGTTTGGATGGACATGTACACATGGCTATATTTGAAATGGATAACCAGCAAGGACCTACTGTATTGGACAAGGAACTCTGCTCAGTGTTATGTGGCAGCCTGGATGGGAGGGAAGTTTGGTGGAAAACGAATATATGTATATGTATGGCTGAGTCCCTTTGCTGTCAACCTGAACTTATCACATTGTTAATCAGTCATATCAGCCATTCATATACATATACAAATAAAAAGTTTAAATTAAAAAAAAAAGGAAGATGAGTGTTGGTCCAAATCCTAGATATTATTGGTTATATGACCTGGGCCTCAACTTCTTCAAACCACAGTTTCCTCATCTGAAAAAATGGGGCAAATAACAATCCTTTTCTCAGAGACTGATGTGAACATTAAATGAGATAATGCGTGTGGTGCCCAGGGCATGATCATTAAATTAATTAATTGGCTCCTCTCCACTTCCCCTGGGGTACAGATCATCTCAGGGCACCCTGAAGTGTCGCTTCCTAAGACAGATCACAATTGTAATTATTGGTTATTTGTGTATATTTTATATGATACAGTCTCTCCTACTAAGTGTTGCTCACAGCTCCAGAATCCGTGTCTAGCACAGCACCTGGCACACAAAAGCAGCTCAGTGCATATCTATTAAGAGAATGAATGAATCTTCACTTCTAGATGAGAACTGACACTCAGAGGGACTAAGCATTAGTCCAACTCCACCATAGATAAGAGTGAAATGGTCCTTAGAGATCACTGAATCAGACATGGAGGCCTCCCTAGAGAGGATTGATAGCTTGGCTGGGGTCACACAGCAAGTGAGTGGGGAAGGCAGGGCCATGTCCCAGATCTTCTCACCTTCCTCTGCCTCTCTCTGCCTAGCCCAAATCAGGAGAGAGTCCTGCTTGCTATGTGAGTGGTCAGCCTCAGAGGCCAGGGAATTGCCCCCATACCCCAGGAAGCAATTTGGGATGAAGAACAAGGTTGATCGCTAAACTGTAAGATGCCTTTCAGGGGACAAGGGACATAGATATCATCAATCAGACCCCTCCTCCAACCCCCACCAACATATATACACACACATGTACACACCTGCACATCATCCCCTCACTATTGCCAGAGAGTCGGCAAGAATCTGCAACTGTACAAGTGGAAGGTGCTCAGGAGTTCCCTCAAGTCTCCTTTAAGAATTATTGGGTCCATTTTAAGGAAATCCCCAAAAGAGGGGATATATACGTACATAGAGCTGATTTAGTTTGCTGTACAGTGGAAACTAACACAACATTGTAAATCAACTATACTCCAATAAAAATTTCAAAAAATAATTATTGGTTCCATTTTACAAATGGAAATTTGTAAACTGGTTCCATTTTACTTGCCTAAAATCAGTAGCCAGCTTTTAATGGGTCCTGGGCCTGAGCGCAGCCATGAACATTGAACACTGAAGAGAGAACTCTTGATGTACTGAGCCCCTTGAACCACCAGGTTAGACCTTGCCACCTATACCTTCTCTTTTACTCTGCACGACCTCCCTGCACGCCTGCAATCATGATCCTCCACCACTTCTTTTGCTGTTGCTATTAGTTTCCAGCGTGGACACGAATAGAGACTCAGAAAAGCTAAGCCACTTCCTTTCAGTCGCACAGCTTCTGTTTTCTCAACAGATCCTTAGTTCAATAGACACTTAGCGCTTACGATGTGTCAGGCCTCCAAAGACTCACAGCTAGCGGAGGCAGGTCTGTAAGTCGATGGTTTAATACTTTGAGGTAGGTGGTAAAATAGAGGCAAACTCAAGCAGGCAGGGGGGCCCAAGAAGCCGTACATAGTTAGCCTAGTATGGAGTTAGTGGAGGAAGGCTTCTAGGAGCAGCTGGGACTGAATATCAGTTTTGGAGACTAAATAAGGCTTAAATAAAGAAAAAAAGTGGGAAAGGCAATTCAGAAAGAGAAAATAGCACATGCAAAAGCATAGCTGTTAAAGAAAACATCATGTATGTGCAGGCAACTGTCAGCTGGGTAGGGAATATTTGGAGGTGTGCTCCGAAAGGCAAGATGGGGCCACGTCACTGAAGGCCATGGGTGTCAGGCCAAGGAGTGTGACTTTATATGTATATATATAAATATGATGATGGGCCACCATTACCCACTGACTGACAAAACACCCCTGAAAGAGGTGATGCCTCAAGCAGTTTCCAGTTTGGAGCCTGCAGAAGGGAGAAATGTCTCCTCTGCCCGCCCACCCCACTCCTGAGTCCTTCTCCATCCCTGAGGCTGGTGAGGGCCCCTGCAAGGTGACCTGGAGTGGCAGGTAAACGACAACTGCCATCCCCTGGCCGGGGGGCAGGGGACAGCGACGGAGAACTCTCCTGTTCCCAGTTCCCGTTCAGCTCCAGCGCCCACAGCAGTTGGCCTCGGTGCCAGTTGAGCAGGATGGCACATGTCAGCTGTGAGGTAACATCAGCATGTATGTGCGTGTTGGCCCATGTGTGCTCACGTGTCCCAGGCGAGAGCTGCTGCTTATGCCTGCAGCACCCCCTTCTCTCTGGGTCCTCCCAGCAAGTGCAAGGCTAGACGGCACAAAAGGCATCACTGGGATACTTAAACACTCAGCCTTGGGAAGTAGCGGAGCTTGATGCCAGTATGGCGTCATGGTTGGCACACCAGCTCTGGAGCCAGGGCACTCGAGTTCTGGTCCTGGCTTTGCTGCTTTCCAGCTCTGTCTGTGACCTTGAACCTATCATTTCATGTTTCTGAGGGGTTTGGGGTGGATAAGGCCATCCACCTCACAGAGCTGCTGTGAGTTGATCCATACAAAGCTCTTAAGCTCTTAGCAGAGCAGTCAGCACATACTAAGAGCTCACTAAACATTAGCTACTATTACAGATTTGGGGGCTCCTGCAGTCCTGGAACTGATTTAGAGAATCAGAGCATTGTGGAACATTCAAATCCTAGAATCTCAAACTCTTGGAAGCATATAATTAGAAGAACTCTATTGGATTTTTTATACAAATCTCTACTCTATGTAAAGATTGCTCTACAGTGTCTCTGATGGATGGTCAGCCTGATTTTTTTTTTTCCCTTTTCGCAAACATTCAAAAAGATGCATCAATTGTAAGTTATAGCTTGATGAATTTTTACCAACTGAGTGCAAACAGTGGCTAACCAGGAGCCGAGCAAAAAGCAGACACCACCCTGTCCCCACTAGAGCCCTCCGGATACTCCTTGGCGGTCACCGCCCCCCACCCTAAGCACAGCTATCATCCAGTCAGGTGGGCTGTTATCAAATATATTCTTGAGGGCTTGTGTACCATTGTTAGGAGGACTCTAATTATTAGAGAGGTTCCATGAGCTATTTGAAAGTTGGTAAATGAAGTTTCACTTTTGTTTTTACTGTCATATTTCAGTGGCAGCCTTGTTTAGAGCTGAGCATCCCAAATGCCCAGGGATGTTTTTAAAAAATATGGATTTCTCAGATGCATCCTGAGTCCACATCATTGGAATGTGTGGTCTGGGGGTGAAGCCAGGGAATCTGTATTTTTACAAGCTCCAAGGGAACTCCAGCTGGGTTTGGGAACCACTGGACTAGAGGTTCAGAGCTTGGTCTCAACTCAGACCATTTCTTCCAAACCATGCCCCACACTCAATGGACACTGGTCTTGGATAAGGCACTTGGACTTTTTGATCTTTGAGCTTTTTCATTTGTCAAATATGGATGAAATTATAGTACCTACTTCCTTGGGTTGTTGTAGGACTCTGAGGGACAGTGCTCACTAACTGATTGCTCACTAGTTCTGACAGATACTCAGCATTGCTCTTACTGGGAAGAATCCATCTGTGGTGTAGCCAAGGGAGTGTTGGATTTTTCATCTAAAGCCTCGTGTTTAAGTCCTGGCCGGGTTGCTTGCTAGCTCTTGCTAGCTTTGGACAAGTCTTTTGACCCCTATCTTAGGGCCTCAACTTCCCCATCTATAAAATGGAAATATTTCTTGCTCTACATGTAGGGTCTTTGAGAGGATACAAAAAGAACATGGTCCAGAAACCTGCTCTGAGGACAGAAAAATGCTGCATGAAGCAAGCCCTAATGAACTGTGAACTCAGTTGAACCTGGGAACCCAGTACAAAATGGGCTGTCATTGTCCTTGCGGTTCTGGGGAGGGCGGGCCATGTGGAGGTGGAGACAGAGAATTGCTGAGGCGTTGGTTTTCCACAGCCCTGGTGTGCCCTGGCATGGTGCCCACGCTCTCAGGTTCTGAGAATTGTCTCCTTCCTGGTTCCTGGGGAAGGAAGAGTCCACGATCCCACAGTCATGAAATCCCATGTAATCTGCCATAGTCAGAAGTCACCTGGAGTTCCCTTTTATTAGTTAAATTATTTTTCTTTTATTAAAAGTCTTCTTTGAGCTCCTTTACTAGTACTTTTAGAAAGCCTTTAAATTAAGCATAATAAGAAAACAGAAAAAGGCACGGATCACAAGTGTGCAGCTCAGTGAACTTTCCAGAAACTAACCAGCTTCCAGATAAAGAAACAGAACATTACTACCAATTCCAGAAACCTTCTTTGTGCCCTGTCCAGTTGTTAACTACCCCTCTTCTCCTGCCCAAGGTAACTTTATCCCAACGTAATCCATAGACAAGTTTTGACTGTTTGAAAGATTTATACAGTTGGAATAGCACAATATGTACTCTTTTGTATGTGGCTGTTTTCACCCCACATTACGTGAGGGGGATTCATCCGTGTTGTTACCTAGAACAATACTTTCATTTACTTTGCTGTATAGTGTTCTTCTGTATGACTAAGCCACAACTTATTTATCCATCTGCTCTTGGTGGTCATTCAGGCTGTTTCCAGCAGAGGGTTATTATAAATAATGCTGCTCTGAACATTCTCGTGTGAATCTTTTGTGGACATACGTACACAAAACTGCTGTGCAAATGCCGAAGATAGAAATTGTTGGGCCATGAGTATGCCTGTGTGGATGGAATCCACTGATTTTAAGTTCAGTTTTATTCACTGCAAGGAGAACATGGTTCATGGGACTGTGTCTCTATCTGGCAGATAGACCTGTTCCCAAGAATTAAAAACAGTTGTCTCTGGGGTTTGAGATGCTAATGAGTGGAGAGATTTGCACTCAGAGACTTCCAGGTGAAAGGCATAGGAAACAGATCTGTTGTTTCACTCTCCTGTTTGCTCTTGTTCACGCTTCTATTTGATTTTAGAGATAATCTTGTGCCTGCTTTGCCTGGGAGCCAGTGGTCCCCACAGACGGGGGAAGCCCTCTGAGTTCCACAGCTCTGAGTTTTATTACACTGACATTTGAGAAGCACTCGTCTAGCCTAAAAGTCACCGAAACTTTGGTCTTTTCCTAACTCCCCTACCCACCTCTTCACTGGGGCTAGAGGAGGCCCACAGATGGGATACTAACAACACAGGATCTTAAAGAACGCAATTACCACGGTGAGTGGACCCCAAACACCAGTCACACAAAAATCACCCCAGAAACTTGTTAAACATCTATTCCCGAGCCCCATCCATAAGGATTTTGATTCAGTAGATCTGGGGTGGGGCTTGAAATATGTATTTGTAACCCCTACGCCCCTCCCCTTAGGGAATTCCCAAAATGTAATCCCTGGTTTAATTCAATGGCCAGCCCTGTCTGGTGAGAACACAGCTGACCCAGTGGTCCTGTTGAGTTTCGGGTCCACAGATAGCTGGGTGGAGAACATTTACCAGGGAGTCGGTGTGGACAGAGCCCGGGGACTTGAGCTGGAGTCCCTGGCAGAGGTTCATTTGCATCTCATTAGTAAGCACCTTGATGCTCCCACATCATCCCTAACCCCTCTGTTGTCCCTAGCTCTACAGTCAGGTTCAGCCAGCTCCCCGCAGGACTGCAAACAGCGGAGGGAGCTGCCTGCCTTGCTCTACTGCTGGAGCGCGGCTCCTCACCTCCTGAGGCCTGCCTACATTCTCATCTGTCCTGAGTTGCTCTGCTCAGAGGGGATTGGACTTGGACAGACAAACAGCTGGGCTGGGCACAGCCAGAAGGAAAGTGATCCAACTGGAGATGAAGCTTTTGCTGAGAATCTGTGTGCTGGTGGGAGAGAACCCATGGATACAAGATCCTTGATGTGGGGGAGGGATCATATAACTTTCCCTCTCAACCACTCTGTCCAGTCCACAGGCCCCGGGAGGCAGGCCAGGGAACTGTTAGATGCACCAGAGATCTGAGTTTTAATCCTCCTTGGCTAGCTGTGTGAACTTGGAGCTTAGGTAACCTCTCTGAGTCTCATTTATCCCTTCTGTAAAATGAGCATAATTACAGGGTTGCTGTAAGCCAGCTTAAAAGTGATAACACGTGCCAAGGGCTGGCCTCCAGTGAAGTCAGTGAGCGTCATCTGTGATCAGGGCTTGTGCATCTCCTAGTCCCTAAACCTCACCTTCTTTATAGCATCATTTGCCAACAGCTCAGGGGAGGGTTCCCTCATAGCTCAGTTGGTAAAGAATCTGCCTGCAATGCAGGAGACCCTGGTTCGATTAGGCTACCCACTCCAGTATTCTTGGGCTTCCCTTGTGGCTCAGCTGGTAAAGAATCTGCCCGCAATGCAGGAGACCTGGGTTTGATCCCTGGGTTGGGAAGATCCCCTAGAGAAGGCAAAGGCTACCCACTCCAGTGTTCTGGCCTGGAGAATTCCATATAGTTCATGGGGTCACAAAGGTCACAAAGAGTCAGACACGACTGAGTGACTTTCACTTTCACAGGGGAGGGTTACCCAGGAAGGTAGGAGAGCAGGCACTAGTCCCAATTCCCAGACGGATAAGTGGAGACCCCATGAAATGAGGCGGTTTGCTCAGGGGGTCTCTAGTTAGATCCCCTCCCAGGCCCTCTGATACATTACCAAGCTCCCTCAGCACCAAAGGAGTGGAGCTCCCATCCCTAAATCATTTCATCACTGCCATTTCATCAGTGCCCCTGCAAGGCACTGGGACCGTGTGAGGCACTTCCTCTTAACTGCAGTCTCACTGCAGCAGGATTATTTCTCCAGTTTATATGAAGGGACTGAGGCTCTGTCAGGGTTAAAGATTTGCTCAAGGTCATACAGCCAGCAATGGGCTGAGCACAACTCAAGCAGTGGGTTGCCTCACATCAGAGCCTGAGCAGGTGACCTCCACACGCTGTGGCCCTGACGGGAGCCTCCCCACCCCCAAGCAGACCCGGCAGGCGGGGGCCACGGGCGGTGGATGGCCTTTGGTACAAGAAACAAAGAAGCTTGGGGACTTCTCTGGTGGTCCTGTGGTTAAGAATCAGCCTGCCAATGCAGGGAACATGGGTTCAATCTCTGGTCCAGGAAGACCCCACCTGTCTCAGGGCAACTAAGCTCTCAAGCTACAACTACTAAAGCCTGTGCATTCTAGAGCCCAAGCTCTGCAATAAGAAGCCAGAAACTACAGAGTAGCCCCAATTTGCTGCAACTAGAGAAAGCCTGCTCGCAGCAATGAAGACCCAGTGCAGCCAAAACTAAACAAACAAATAAACTAAAAAAAAGAGACAGAGAGAGAAAGAGAAGCTTCAGTCCCATCAGTTTCAAAGAGCCAGTATGAGGAACAGAATTCACTTCACCGGGGGCCACAAGGCCTGCTAACTCTGGAGAAGGCAGTTTGTTGTATTTGGATAGACAGGGGAACCATGCTGGATAGCTTCATTTGACAAATCACATGGGATGGGGCCCAGAGAGTCACCCCAACACACCAGAAAGATCAGGTAGGTTGTGAAGTGTCCACCACATTCTCTGCCTTGTGTTTCCACAGCCCATCTTCTTCTGCCCGCCTCACACCCCGTCTTCTGCCCCCTCACACTCTAAATAAGATCACATCTCTGACCTCTCTGTACCCACTATGGGGAAAAGGGTGACAAGAACAGAAATTATTTTTATTATTCAAATGCTGCTCAAGCTGCTGTGTGAGCTTTCCTACAAATTGTTGCAAGGAGACAGGGGATGCCACAGAGACTCATGGTGAGTGTACATGTATGTGTGTATCTGTTTGTGCTTGACAGTACTCCTGCAAGGGGCTCCTGGGGCATGGACAGGTATCTGTATACATACAGAGAATATTCCACATATATTTTTGAACACCAAACATAACAGTAATAATATTACTATAACCATTCCAATAACTATAGTAATAATAATGAATAATAGTAATAGATAACATTATTTTCTATGTGCTAAATGCTTTGCCTGCATAAACTCATTAAATCCTCCATGGAGGTAACTGTTGCTAGCCCCATTTCACAAATGGGGAAACTGAGGCTGGGATAGAGGAGGTCAGGCTTCCAGACAAGCAGAGGCAGGAGGGACTTCCTTGATGGTCCAATGGATAAGACTCTGCGCTTCCATTGCATGGGCAAGGGTTCAACCTCTGGTTAGGGAACTAAGATCTTGCATGCCCTGTAGTGCAGCTAAAATTTAAAAAAAAAATTTTTTTTAATTAAAAAAAAAGGAAACAGAAAACAGAGGCAGTACAGGGGGCAGGTGTGACCCAGGAGGCTGGTTCCTTCCTCCGCACTCTCCTGAGTGGGAGGAGTGCTTTGTGGGTTCCTGAGGAGCCCCAGGTTGGGAGAGGAGCTGGGGTGTGGGGAGCAACTTGGCCAGTGCAAAGTGCCCAAGATGAGGAGACTGGGTTTGGGTTCCAGGTGTGCCACCAAAGTCCAATGCGACTTAGTACAGCGCACTATGGACTTCCCTTCTCCAGGCAGAGTTCTCCCACCTCTACAAAACAGAGAGGAGACGCCTAGCAGCTCTCACACTGTGCCCTAGGCGGGCTTGGGAACCTCACAGAGACGCCTGAGAAGGTGAAGGTGGGAACCAGTGGGTGTGGGCTCAGGGCAACAGGCGGGTCTCAGTCCACTTTCCATAATGATAATGACAGTTTTAAAAAATAGCAGCTAATATTCTTTCAGCCGTTGCTAGGTGTAACATCGTGTTAACTGTTTAATATGAAATCACCTAGTCAAGCCTTCAGAACAACTATCTGAGGTGCATTCAGTTAGTATCTCTCCTTTAAAGATGAGAACAGAGGCTCAGAGGTTCAGTTAGTGATCCAAGGTCCCCCCTGCTGGAACTTGAGGCCTATATGTTTGAAAATTCATCCATAGCTTCTGGAAAGACGAAGGGTTTCACTAGACCCAAGAGTTGCAAGACGCACAGAAGAGTAAAGACCCCCCTGCCCCAGGTGGGGCCCATGTGGTGGGGACACTCTGGCCTCTACAATCTGTTCTACCCTCTGGAGTTTTGCAGTCCTCCAGGGATGTCTGTCTCCTGACCTCAGGACACAATCTTCCAGCCTCACAGAGAGCCACCCCAAACTAACCTTTCTTTCCACACAGGGGCCTCCTGGTCCCTGCCTGGCCGGAGGCTGACCCATCAAGAAAAGAGACTCCACTGGCCTTCCCATGGAGCTGAGTTTGTGCCTGATGGATCCCAAGGCGTAAACACAGAACTTAGAGGAGGTGTTCTGTTCCTCCTGCTTTGTCTCCAGAACGTCTAACTGATTAACAGGTTCAACGTCATTCTGAGCTGAACCTGGTTTTGGTAACTTACGAATCCCTCTGGACAGAGAGTCCAGAAAAAGTGGGACAGGATTTGCCCTCCCCTCAAGTCCTCTGATTCTGGGATGCCCTCTGGTTTAGGGAGTTTTCAGCTCCAAATGCAAAGCTCATGCACCTATATAGGCAGTCCCAAGAGGAAGAGATCCTTTGTTCTCTCTGGGGCTCAGTGAGTGTTGGGGGCTCTGAACTCTCCAGCCAGGGTAGGGGGAGCTTCAGGGGTCAAGTAGGCCCAGTGTGTGGACAGGAGGCCATCCTGGAGTCTATTTTCCTTACAGTTTGGAAAGAGACCTGGGTACAGGTATGTGTCTCTTCTGATAGAAAACTACCTTGGAGATAAACAGTAGCTGATGCAGCCTCCAAATCTGGGAGAGCTTGGGGAAGGGGTCTGGAGAACACAGGCCCCTCTAAAGGTGGCAGCCACCACTCAGCTCCAGCCAGCCGTTCTATGGACCAACACAGACAGTGCCCTCCACTTTGTTAAACGGAAGCTGGAGTCTAGATTTTTGGGTGAAGCTTTCCAATGTTTATATGTTAACAACTAATTAGGTAAAAAGCCATCAAACAACAAAACAATATACTATGGCCCAACAAAACTAACTGAAGCAGGACAGCCTGTGTACTACCCATTGGCCACATGGGATGGCCTTGAAGGGCTCTAAGACTTTATGTCCAGCAGCACCTCCCTCTTTCCTTTGGCTCCTCATAGACCATCATGTCAATCTCATGATGGGGTCCTGCTCACTACAGGTCTTTCCTTTGGCCTGAATTGCCCTGGGCCACCTCCCTGGCCTGTAGGAACCCCTCTCTCCTTTCCCCCTCTAGTCTGTCTGCAATCTCGTTGTTCCTGCCCCAGGGCCTTTGCACTGCCTATTTCTCCTGCCTGGAATTCTTTCTCAAGATGACGTTGTAGCCTTCCCTCTGCTCAAATGTCACCTTGCTGTGTAGGCTTTCCCTGACCACTCTTTCAAAAATAGCACCTCCTCCGTCAGTCTCTAATCTTGCTTTCTATGAATTTCCTTCACATAACTTTTCATCACCTGATGTTTTTTTTTTTTTGGTGATGCCACCAGCTTGTGGGATCTTAGTTCCCCAACCAGGGATCAAACCTATGCCTCCTGCACTGGAAGCATAGAGTCCTAACCACTGGACTGCCAGGGAAGTCCCTTATAAAGTACTTTTACTTATTTATTTAGGCCACATTGGGATCTTAGTTCCCCAATCAGGGATCAAACCCATGCCTCTTGCATTGGAAGTACAGAGTCTTAACGACCAGACTTTCTCTTAACCTCTCTCTCTGCCATTAGAATCCAACCCCCACAAGAGCAAGGTCTTTATCCATCATGTTCTCTGCTCTAGAATGCCTTCATAGGGTAGGCCCTCAATAAATAAGTACTGAATGAATGCATAAATGAATGACTTTGGCAGAGGAGGTCCAATAACAAAACACTTTCTCATTATCCCCCATTTTGTCCCTTTTCTTTTTTAAAATCCAGTTGCCTAGAAGCCCTTTATTTCCTTCAAATGTCCGACTCTCCAGGGTCACATTATGCCTTTTGAGGGCCCCTTCCTTCATGAAAAAAATATCAGAAAGTATATTTAAGGACAACACTGACATACAGATGGGCTAGTGGCTCCCATGCTGGACAGCTCAGACATAGAACACTTCCATCACTGTAGGAAATTCTTTTGGAGAATGCTGCTCCAGAAAGTCAGCTGCAGCCCCCTCTGAGTCTCTCTTTTTGGAATATGGGTTCCTATTCTGGGCCAGTACTTGAATCCATCACCTACTAGATGGGTGAACCATGCAGAGCCCTCCAATTATCTGAGCCTCCGTTTCTCATTTACAGAATGAGAGTGATAATAAGTGTCACAATAGGGATGAGGTTGGTACAGTAACTAGCTCACACTGAGTGTATCCTGTGCTGGGAATTGCCATGTATTGACTCATGCAGCCTTCTCAACAGCTCCGTGAGCTAGGTGCTACTCTCATTTCCCTTTTTCCAGGAACAGAGAGGTTAAATAACTGCCCAAGGTCACACAGCTGGTGAATGATAGAGCTGGGATTTGAAAGCAGGTTGATCTGACTTCAGAGACCACTTTCTTGCTATCAGTTCTACCCAATATTATACCCTTTCCCCAAAGACCAAGTGAGAAAATGCATGCAGATGTGTTTTGAAAATGTATAGATTGCCATCCAGATATCAAACAGTATAATGTCATCAATAATGATAATCAGAATACTAATAAAGAAGGGGACCTCAAGTCTCAGCTCTATTTCACCTGTGCCCTAGATGAGAACTTCCTTTTCAGCCATTTCTCTTCCCCTTAATTCCAGGCTTGGGTTTCTCAGTCTGCTGGTGGTTCCTGCTGCCATTTAGCAAGCCATTATTGGTCCTAATAAGGTGTTACTCTGCGTCTTTCTTCCTCCCCCCTGTGCTTTCACCTGTCATATTATCTGTCTTTCCTCCAGCCCTGGGAAGTGGGTAGGAGTAGCTATTATTATTTCCATTTTACAGACAGGTAAATTGAGGCTCAGAAGAAATCCTGTGGCCTTCCTAAGGTCACACGGCCCATCCAGGGCTCAAGTCACTGGTCCTTTTCCTGTTTGTATCCAATTCTTTGACTTGTTTTTGTTACATAAGGACCCAGCAGTGGCTGCCTATAAACTAGCACATGACTCAAGTGTTCGAGTTTCTTAGAAATGAATTGAGCCTCCCTACCAATTCCTGAATTTCAGTTGACCTAAACTGAATAAAGCTGGTGTGCAAGACCAGTCCACACTAGAGTCGGAATCTTTTTAAAAAAAAAAAAAACTTTTTATTTTCTATTGGGGCATAGCTGATTAACAGTGTTGTGATAGTTTTAGGTGAACAGCAAAGGGACTCAGCCATACATACACATATATCCCTTCTCCCCAAAACTCCTCCCACCCAGGCTGCCACATAACACTGAGCAGTGTTCCCTGTGCTATACAGTAGGACCTTGTTGGTTATCCATTTTAAATACAGCAATGTATACATGCCGATCACAAACTCCCAAACTATCCTTTCCCCCTACCCTTCCTCCCACCCCCAGCAGCCATAAGTTCCTTCTCTGTGAGTCTCTTCTTAATTTGTAAGTTCATTTGTATGTTTCCTTTCAGATTCTACATATAAGGGATGAGATATGACATTTTTTCCTTCTCTGTCTGAATTACTTCATAGACTGGGAATATTGAGTGGGAAAATTCCCCTTTTGATTTAATGTTAGATTACTCTTCCTCGCACATAGTTCTGCTCTGGGCCTGCCTCTTCTCTAAAACCTTCAGTAGCTCCATACAACTAAGCAGAAAAATTATTTCAGTAGCTAAAGACTTCCTGACAAGCAAGTACCTGGAATGTCAACATTCTTTCACTTACAGTTTTAATCTGGCTCAAAGGCAAAAGGCCTCCTAATTCTCACTCCCTGGTTCTACCCTCCCCCACTTCCCACTTTGTCATAAACAGAATATATTCAGGATTCTTTCTTGAGAGACATGGAGCCAGCCTAACACTGGATACCACAGGCGGGGGATAGGGGTGGGCCATCAAAAAATAAATGCTGAGAGCGCCCAAATGCTGAGAGAATGTCATTTTCTGATCTGTGCCTGGGTGATGGGGAGGAATTTAATCATCAGAAACAAGCCTGGCATTTTGAAAAATCTGCTGGACTTTTAGTAGAAGCTTGATTTGGCTTTGAATTCTTTTAAGTACATCTGCTTCCCCATGGAAGAGACAGAATTACAGAGTCACAAACTCCTAGAACTAGATGCCTGAGTCCCTGCACATGGACCATTATGGATACAGGTCACAGAGCATCAGATTCACAGCACATCCAACCACGAGGTTCAGAACATGCAGGCGGGACACAGAATGTTAGGATGGCAGAGTCCCCACTTGTCAGATCTGGAGGGGCTCCCAGTCCAGTTTTTCAAACCTGTGCTTCCCAAGAGAATGAGGGACAAGCCTGGAGGCAGAGTCCGAGGCCCTGAGCCCTGCTTCAATAGCGCAGTTCTGCTTTTATCTGTTTATGGGCTGTGTTTCCAAGTACAACTTGATTAGGAAAAAAAGAAAGCAACAGAAGGGTCTGAAATCACAGATCCATTCCTGCCCCTCCCCCTAAGACACACACATCATTTAGAGACGAAGAAGGAGGTCCAGAAGGCTTAGGTGACTGACTTGACCAACACTCCCAGGGAATAAGTGACTTTAGATCTAGGTCTTCCAAGAGCCAGGTCAGCTAACTATACTGACCACTGAACAGGCATCGGTGAATGTGCAACCCTGATCCACAGCCAGAGGAAGTCCCAAGTTCCACAAACCAAAGAATCTGCCCATGTAAGTTGGAAAGGACTTTAGAGCTCTCTTTGTCACCCCCAAGGGCAACCATTCCCCTGGAGTAGCACATCCTTTCCGGGTGGCCACCCAGAATCTGCTTGGATTCATCCAGAGACGGGGAGCTCTCTATACTGTGAGACGACTCATTCCAGAATTGCACTTGAGATCACTAACCAAGAAAACGGGGCTAGATCTCAGAGCACTGTTCCTGCCAGTTGTGTTCAGACTTTTATCACTGACTTGGATAAAGACACAGATGTTACAATCACCAAGTCTCTAAACATTAGAATTAAGATTCTGAGAAGCTGGAGCAGTGAGTGAAACACACAGAGAAATGAATCCTGGTCTCATTAAAGCCCTATGTCATTTAGTTGCAGAAGATCAGCCTGCATAGGAACAGATTGGGGGTGGTGTGAAAAGACATCTAGGAGTTTTCATTATCTACGAACTCAAAAATCAATAATCTGAGCCGGTTGCTAAAAAGTAATAGTACTTGGTAATATTTGTTGAAAATTGTGTCTTATACCATAGCAATTATGTACTTTAATTCATTTCATTCTCAAAATGATATTATGAAGTCAGAAACTAAGGATCAGAGAAGGTAAGCCACTTGCCCAAAGTCACACAGCCAGAAGCTGTGTGCTGCGAACCACTTTCTGCATGAAATGGGATTGGGAGTTACACAGAGTTTGATTCACACATATATCCTAAAAGAGTCCATTCATGAAGCCGCATACCTGCACTTGCTCGCATCTGTGCACACACACAAGCCCCATGGCTACCAGTTTATTTACTCCCATTCCGTTCATTCTCTCAAGCAGGCACACACTAAGAGTGCACTCACACAATTATTCAAAATTGCCTCCTAGTGTGTGTGTATGTGATTTCTCGCAAATGTGCACATTCAGCCACATGCAGATTTCTCTCTGAGCCTGGGGAGCCAAAAGCTTGAGGCCCCACCCCGGACAAGAGCCTGCTCGCAGCTTCCCAGCACAGCCTGTGGCTCGGCTAGCAAGCTTAGACTTGACCAGGGACCAGCGGCTTCCTGCTCTGCCGGGGAGTAGACTGGGCCTTCTCCAGGGGGTTCAGTGGACCCCACCTTCACCCCAATCTCAGTCTTTGATTCTACCTTGGCTTTGAAACAACAGTAACTAATATTTATTGAGAGCTTTTCTTTGGGCCAGGCACCATACTAAGCACATTAACATGCATAATCCTGTTTAATCTTCATAAAACCTCAGGAAAGCATTGTTCTTAAAAGCCCCATCTTACAGATGAGGAAACTGAGGTTCAAAGAGGTTAACTTCCCCAAGGTTATCCAGTCAGCAAGTGGTAGAGTTGGACTTGAACCCAAACAGTTGGATTTATAAGTGAGCACATTTTCTCTTTCTGGCAATGTGACTAGGAGGAAAGAACCTGGCTCTGGTTCTCACCCTCTGACCTTGGGCAAGCCCCTTTCTTTTTGAGGGACTTTATATTCCAGCTTCAAAAAGAAAGGGATGCTCACTAAAGGTTCTCTCAGTTTTCCCTCTGTCTTTGCTTTTCCTAAGTCCAGATCGCTCCATTTTTTTCAACTAGTATTTATTGAGCTTGCTAATGTACCAGGCACTGATCAAAGCACTGGGAGTTCATGCATGAATAAGATACACAAAGCTCCTGTCTTCATGGAGCCCAGGAGATAGTAAACAAATAAATAAGAACAATACTGGGAGGTGACAAGTGCCATGGAGAAAATGAGGGTGAAGAGATAAAAAAAGGGTGTTAGACAGCAGGCTACATCAACCTGGGGGTTAGAAGGTGACACTGTGTTCAGTCGCTCAGTTGTGTCTGACTCTTTGCGACCCCATGGACTGTAACCCGCCTGACTCCTCTGTCCATGGGATTCTCCAGGCAAGAATACTGGAGTGGGTTGCCATTTCCTTCTCCAGAAGGTGACATTAGAGTTGAGAAATGGATAACAAGAAGGAGCTAGCCATGGGTGAATCTTAAACAGAGGAAAATAGAAAGTGCAATTTGGTGTGTTTGCAGACGAGAAAGAGACCTTTGTTGCTGCAGCTTGGTGAACAATAAGAGGGGTGCTGGGAGGTATCATCAGAGATGCAGGCAGGGCCCAGGTGGTGGGGAGCCTTCCAGGCCATGATACAAGTTCAGATTTCATCTAAATGCTATAGGAAGTTGCTGGAAAATTTTAAGCATGGAAGTGATAAGAATTGATTTATGCTTTCACAAGATGTTTCAAAATAGTGGTCCTGGGTGCTGTGGGTGGGGAAGGTAGCCCAGGGAGCTGAACATGTCCCTGCCCCCTGCAAGCCTGTTCACTTGCCTGGGCACAGTGCCAGAAACAAGTCTCAGACACAGGCAGGCCCTTCCCCCAGCAAACCACTCGCCAGGTCTGTGGGCCCTACAACTTGAACGCAGCCATGGGCACCAAACCCCCACCCAAGGGTTCATTCCCTTTGACATTATTCCCTTTGACCACCACCACCACCACTACCCCCTGCCCTGGCGAGACCCCATCCCTGCTCCCTTCTCTGAAGCTCAGTTTAAGAACTCTAGCTCTGCAAGGCAACCCTGCAGCTGCTGAGCGGAGTGTCTTGTTGGGACCTGCCCTCCATGGGAGCTGACCTGGTGAACAGGAAGTGTTCCCCACAGCGGGGCGGGCGGAGCTGGGAGGCTGCCTGCATCCTGAACTTGCTGGGCCACCGAATTGAGTGTGGACCCGGGACCAGGTAAGCACTCATTTCCTCCCTCCAGCTTCAACTTCAAAAGCAATGCCATCCTGGGGGAAGGAGTGGGCTCTGAATGATTGGTGGGGGGTCCCCTTCCTGCTTGCAAGGAACTGTGGCAGGGATGGGCAAGTGTGGCTTCTCCCTGTGGCCAGGACCCTTTGGGCTGCAGAGGCAAGCAAGGGGTGACAGCGAGGGGTGGAAAGGGTGGGGAATAGACAACATCTTTTTCCGTCACTGGCTTTAGGACTCCAGGTGTTAAGTCTGCCTCCATCCTGGCCCCTCTCTTCTGAGGTGCTGGGCTTAGGGCGCCACCAACAGGATGTCAAGTGAGGAATGGCAGGAGGGAGCCTGGAAGGGGGAGGCATAATCAAATTCTTTTCTGGATTTCAGATCCCAAGTTAGGCTGACTTTCCCATTTCTGTCTTCACTCTCCTTCCCATGTTGGGATGCAACCCACAAGGTCTTAAAGAACCTGCCTTTGGTTCTCTCGACTCTAGAGAGACAAGGATCTAAGCCTCTCTTTTTTCCCCTTGCCCTGGACGTTTAACTCTTCCTTGCCTTTGAAGACCAAGGCAACTGGAAAAACAAGTCTTGCCTGCTTCCTCTAGGAATGCTTGGCACATCTGGCTGATAGCCATGAACTCCCCAGAGTCAAGACTCCCATGGTCAGGCCAGGCACCAGCCTGGAACACACAACCTCACACGTGCTTCTAGAAGACTCGGTTTGGCAACCAAACTCAGCCCACCCCCATCACCCTCCCCATCCTTGGCCCTGATGAGTCTCATATTTTGACCCAGGATGGAGTTCAGGGATGAGCCATTGAGGAAGCCATAAGGGAGAGGATGGGGAACAGTGGGTCTTAGAGGTGAAGCACTCATTCGCGATTAGTTCAACAATTGCCAGGGGCTGCTTCTTACCTGGTCGGCCACTATGTGACTTGGGGCAAGATCCCTCCCCCATCTGGCTCTCTTTCCATCTCTGCAGGAGAAGTGGTCGGAGCTCCATTATCTCTCCGGACCACTTCAGCTCTGGCATTCCAGAGGAGGGAGGGAAGGTTTTTCTCTCTTCAGGATTACAAGACAAGTCAGAATCAGGCCCTGTCCAAAGGGACTTATGGTGGAGGAGATGTAGCTAAGCCAGGGACTTTTGCCCATGAAATATTTATTTACTTATTTGGCAGTATCAGGTCTTAGCTGCATCATGCAGGATCTTTGGTTACAATACTTGGGCTCTCTAGCTGTGATGTGTGGGCTCAGTAGTTGTGGCACTCGGGCTGAGTCGCCCTGCAACATGTGGCATCTTATTTCCCTGAACAGGAATTTGAACCCATGTCCCCTGCATTGCAAGGCAGATTCTTAACCACTGGACCACAAAGGATGTCTCACCAGGATTAATTTGTGCTTTATTTCTATTTAGCTGTCAGACCATGGGCAGGCCCCTTCCATTTATGAAACTTAGATTCCTATGACTAATAATAACTAATATTATGTTAAAACTTACGGTCTTCCCTGGTGGCTCAGATGGTAAAGAATCTGCCTGAAATGCAGGAGACCTGGGTTTGATCCCTGGATTGGGAAGATTCCCTGGAGAAGGAAATGGCAACCCACTCTAGTATTCTTCCCTGGGGAATCCCATGGACAGAGGACCCTGGCTGGCTACAGTTCATGGGGTCTCAAGAGTCAGACATGACTGAGTGCCTTTCACTTCACTTCACTTATGTTAAAACTAACTATGTGCCAGGCACTCTATTAGCTCATTTACCTTTGTTATTTCACTTAATTTTCAAACAATCCAGTGAGGTAGATATTATCCTTATTCCTACTTTTCAGAAGAGGGGATCGAGGCTCATAGAGGTGAAACAACCTGCCCAGAAAGTCACCCAGCTAGTAAGTAGTGGAGCCAGGCCTGATGGCCCAGCAGCCTGATGCCAGGCCTGTGATCCTGGTCCCTTTGCTTTTTCGCAGCCCCTACATGTACAGATGCAGCTCAGTTCAACTGGAATTCAGCCCTGATGGAAGTGTCTTGTGGGAAGTATTTAGTGCCAGACTGCTAAGCTTGGGTACCTGTTCAGAATGATTTCAGCATCGCTGAGGAAGATTTCCCAGGTGGTATTAGTGGTAAAGAACCCACTTGCCAATGCAGGAGACATAAGAGATGCACATTTGATCCCTGGGTTGGGAAGATCCCCTGGAGGAGGAAATGGCAACCCACTCCAGTATTCTTGCCTGGAGAACCCCATGGACAGAGGAGACTGGTGGGCTACAGTCCATGGGGGTCCCAAAGAGTCGGACACAGCTGAAGCGACTTAGCACGCATGCACAGGGAACCACTGAAGGTTTGGAAAAGGGAGGGAAGCAGTTAAGGACTGTGCTGTATCTGCTGGATGCCCTTGAGGAAGCACTTAAACTAGTCTGTTATTCTTCAAACACAAGGCTTTGCGGTCTCAGCACTACTGACTTGCTGTGGGTGTCTGTCCCGTGGACCACAGGCTGTTTGCCAGCATCCTCATCCTCTATCTGCTAAATGCCGACAGCACCTCCTGCACAAGCTGGAATAGCCAAAGACACGTTCGTGCGTGCTACATTGCTCTGGTCGTGTCCGACTCTTTGTGACCCTATGGTCTGTAGCCCACCAGGCTCCTCTGTCAATGGGATTCTCCAGGCAAGAACAAGACTGGGTTGCCAGGCCCTTCTCCAGGGGATCTTCCATACCCAGGGATCAAACCTGCGTCTCTTAAGTCTCTTGCATTGGCAGGTGCGTTCTTTACCATGAGCGCCACCTGGGAAGGAAAAAATAACTTCAGATGTTGCCAAATGTCCTCTGAGGGGCAAAACCACCCCAGTTAAGAGCCACAGCAGTAGGAACCATTTCTTTCCTAACTCATACCCTTTCTTTTTCTACCCAGGCTTTCGGGAGGTTTTCCATCATGATTATTGCCTCGCTGGGGTTGGCCATTCTCTTGCTCCACTGTACAACATGTGAGAACCCCCTCATCTCCTCAGCCTGGCACTTCACATACCCCCTATATAATGGGACCATCTATGAAAACTCTGCTCCCAAGACCTATGTGGAAAGCTCTGAGAAAATGGGCATCTACCTCACAGACCCCCAGTGGGCAGTGAGGTACCGGATTATCTCTGGAGACGTGGCCAATGTGTTTAAAACAGAGGAGTACGTGGTGGGCAACTTCTGCTTTCTGAGAATAAGGACAAAGAGCAGCAACACAGCCCTTCTGAACAGGGAGGTGAGAGACAGCTACACCCTCATCATCCAAGCCACGGAGAAGACCCTGGAGTTAGAAGCACTGGCCCGCGTGGTGGTCCGCATCCTGGACCAGAATGACCTGAAACCCCTCTTCTCCCCGCCTTCATACCGAGTCACCATCTCTGAAGACATGCCCCTCAAGAGCCCCATCTGCAAGGTGAGCGCCACCGATGCAGACCTGGGCCAGAACGCCGAGTTCTATTATGCTTTTAACACAAGGTCGGAGATGTTCGCCATCCACCCCACCAGCGGGGTGGTCACCTTGGCTGGGAAGCTCAACGTCACCTGGAGAGGGAAGCATGAGCTCCAGGTACTGGCTGTGGACCGCATGAGGAAGATCTCGGAGGGCAATGGATTTGGCAACTTGGCTGCTCTCATCATCCACGTAGAACCTGCCCTCAGGAAGCCCCCAGCCATTTCCTCGGTGGTCTTGGCTGCACCGGACCGCCGTGAGGATGCCACCTACGCCACTGTCATGGTAGATGCAAACAGCTCAGGGGTGGACGTGGACTCACTGGAAATTGTTGGTGGTGACCCTGGAAAGAACTTTAAAGCCATCAAGTCTTATGCCCGGAGCAGTGAATTCAGCGTGGTTTCCGTCAAAGACATCAACTGGATGGAACACCCTCATGGATTCAACCTCAGCCTGCAGGCCAGGGCTGGGAGCAGACCTTCCTTTTATTCCCAGATCAGGGGCTTTCACCTACCCGCTTCCAAACTGACTTCCCTCAAATTTGAGAAGGCCACATACAGAGTGCAGCTTAGTGAGTTTTCCCCCACTGGCAGCCGCGTGGTGATGGTGAAAGTAACCCCAGCCTTCCCCAACCTGAAGTATGTTCTAAAGCCATCCTCAGAGAGTGCAGCATTTAAATTGAATGCCCGCACAGGGCTGATCACCACCACGAAGCTCATGGACTTCCATGACCAAGCCCAGTACCAGCTACACATCAGAACCTCACCGGGCCTGGCCTCCACCACTGTGGTCATTGACATTATGGACTGTAACAATCATGCCCCAGTATTCAACAGGTCCTCCTACGATGGCACTTTTGATGAGAACATCCCTCCAGGCACCAGTGTTCTGACTGTTACTGCCACAGACCAGGATCATGGAGAGAATGGATATATCACCTACTCCATCACCCATCCAAATGCTGTCCCCTTTTCTATTGACCCTTACCTGGGGATCATCTCCACCTCCAAACCCATGGACTATGAGCTCATGAATAGAATTTACACGTTCCGGGTACGGGCATCAGATTGGGGATCCCCATTTCGCCAGGAAAAAGAAGTGTCTGTTTCTCTTAGGCTCAAGAACCTGAATGACAACAAGCCTAT